>NC_072792.1:188769008-189125675 GCF_028583425.1 Eublepharis macularius
CTCCAGGGCCGGGCCGGGCCCCTGTAGCAGGGGACTGGGCGGCAGAACCTTAAGCCGAGTCCCGGATCTACGCTTGCAGCAGGGAGAAAGGAGCAAGAGTCTCAACGGCTGGACTCCACTGTCAGATTAGGATAAATGCGAGTCCCAGTCTAAAGAAATTAAACTTTTCATACTCTGAAGTGCTGTCGCTTGCTAATCTGCATCAGGTGCTTTAATTCCGGGGCCTCCCACGGGGCACCCACCAAGTGTTTGGGAGGCCTTTTGCATTTTTCCTGTTTATGGTGTAATAGTGACAGTAGCTTTACAGAAAACACTTTATGTAAAATCCTGGAGGGACGGGACTTTCTTCGTTCTGCCTTTTAACATCCTCCTTTTAAAGTCAAAGTGGTTGTTGTAGCCTTGGGGGTGCCCCTCCGTTTGTAGGGCAGGTGCAGGGAATAGCCTTGTTGTGGGGGTTTGCTCCCTTCATGAGGCAGGTGGTGTGTAGCCTTTCATGGCACCTCACTGTAGAAGGCCACCAGATGCTTGTGCTGTGCCCCCCCCTTAATATTCTCAAAGGCTTTTGGCTCTCTCGCCTTCCTTCTCTCCCTTGGCTTTGCTGTTTTTGACAGCCTGGTCAGCCGCTTGTGGGGGTGGCTGTGAGGTAAACAGGCTCCTTTACTCCAGAGCAGGGCTGGCCAGACTTGCTTAATGTAAGAGCTACATAGAATAAATGTCAGGTGTGTGAGAGCCACAGGACGTGATGCACTGAAGTGACTTCAGATGAAGAGGCGGGTTTGGGGGGAATGTCCTGCAAGTGACATCACAGGAAGGGATGGGGTTTTGGTGCAGTATGCTGGAAGTGACATCATCGGAAAGGGTGGAGCTGGGGAAGCGCCATCACCTGACCTTTGACTTGGAAGTGACATCACAAAAGTGACCCCCAAAGTCCTCAGGTATTTTCTGAGTCAGACCTGGCAACCCCAACATTTTTATTGAAAATACAAAAGACATAGAAAGAAAGATGCAAGGAAGGAGAAAAAAAGAAAAAGGGAAGGAAAGATGGGAAGAAAGAAGGAAAGGGAGGGAAATAAACTAAACTAAATATGTACGGCCACGGCAATACTCGGAGACCTCCAGGGGCCACACAATATGTCTAGAAGAGCCACATGTGGCTCCCGAGCCACAGTTTGCCCGCCCCTGTTCTAGAGAATACACGCATTTTTCTTAAACAGAAATAGAGTTTCAGAACAGTTTTTAGGTATAGTGATTTTAATTTATGTACAGACTAGAAACAAAGCCCGTTGTGCAAATAAATACAACGGGCTCTAGAAAGCTGGGGCTGGGGGGGGGGGTCTGGGAAGTGCTGGCAGGCAGGTAGGGGGGTCTGGGAAGGTCTGGCTGGTAGGCGAGTGGGGGTCTGGGAAGGCTGACAGGTAGGTGGGGGGTCTGGAAAAGTGGCTAGTAGGCAGGGGTCTGAGAAGGGCTGAGAGGCAAGAGGGGATTGAGGAGGGCTGGCAGGTGGGGCAAGGGGGGTTGGGGAGGGCTGAGAGGCAGGAGAGGTCTGGGGAGAGCTGGCAGGTATGGGGGGTCTGGAAAGGGCTGGCAGGTAGGCAGGGGGGTCTGGGAAGGGCTGGCAGGTAGTCAGGAGGTCTGGGAAGGGCTGGCTGGCAGGCAGGAGGCAGGGATCGGGGCCAGGGCAGCAGGTGCATCGCTCTCGTCCAGTTGCCCTGGCTCCACCGACAGCTGCACAACAGGGCCCAAAGCGACATGCCCGCCCCCCTGCAAGCCCCACTGGAGCTGGGGCACCCCACTCTCGGCAGAGCTGGGGCAACTGGATGACAGCGACGTGCCCGCCGCCCTGCAAACCCCGCTGGAGCCGAGAACGGCGCGCGCCCCGGCTCCAGTGGGGCTCGCAGGGCGGAAAGGACGTCACTTTCATCACGTTGCCTGGGCTCCACCAGGCGCGTCACTCTTCCTGCACTGCCCTCCCCCTCCAAGTGGGCTTCATCACCCAGCGGCAGAGGACCGGGCAGGCTCGCCTGAGGCCGTCCGCCGCCAGCGGTGCCCTCTGGAGGCCGTGTTTGACCACTCACTTTTTATCCTGGTGCTCGCACAGGCGCACCAGGATAATTGAGTAGTTGGAAACCCGCTAACACAATTATGTTATAGGATATTCAAACATTTCTAAACTGACTCTGTCACAAAGACTTACTTTCTCCCCAGCTGCTGCTTAGGCGAACATCCACAAAGGAAAGAACCGCCAGAGTACAGCGTTTCATACCTTTCTCCAGAACCGAACTCTTTCCTTCACAGTCCCTCTCTGAAGGGGTAACCCCACCCCTGGCCAGTCGCAGCACGCCTTACTCACCCACCCAGCCCCCAGCCCCCTCTTACTTTAGAGGCTGCAAACACATTCCAAATCCAACTTTAATTAGCAGAAATAAAACGCACAAAAATATTTACATGGCAAAACATGACAATTATGTTGATGCCACAACATTTGTGTCGCACCAGGTCTCAGGTCCCGCTCAGATCCATGTCCAGATTTGCTGCATTTCTAGCCCACTGACGTGGCGGTGACCAGCTGCTCCTATGCACGGTCACTGAAGGGGTCGAGAGCACTTGTATCTAAGGTGTGACACAAGCACATCTTTGCCCAGTCACTGCAAGGGTAGTCAAAATCACCCAGTGTTACAACATACAACGCTGTTTCTAGCAGTGGCATGCAGGCACCTGTCCCTTACCTCTCTCTGGAAGGACCTCTTTGCCTCTGCAATCTGAGGTTAGACGGGTAGTAACCCAGGAAAGGGCCTTCTCGGTTATGGCACCAAAATTATGGAACTCCTCGGGATTTTTTTTTTGTCCTGTCACTGCCTTGTACCAGCCAGTGAAGACTTTTCAGTTTTGTCAGGGTAATTTCGTTCCTTCATTGTTCATGTTTTTATATGTTTTTAACTTTTTTCTATATATTTTTGTGTTTTTAATCATGTTTTAATGTTTTTATTTTCAGTCTTAGAGACCCTGTGTCCTTTTTGAGATACAGCAACCAGATTGGCACACAGTATTCCAAATAAGGCTGCTTTATATAGATATATGCAGGGGCATTATAATATTGGCAGTCTGATTTTCTGTTCATTTCTAAATAATTCCCAGTGTGAAGTTTGCCTTTTTCATTACTGCAGAACACAGTCAGCATTTCCATCCAGTGACTCCAAGGTGTCTTTCCCTGTCAATTTCAGCAAGTTCAGACTCCATCGTATATTTAAAGTTAGGATTTCTTGTCCCAGTGTGCATCACCTTATACTTACGTGCCTACACTGAACGTCGTTTGCCGTGTTGTCCACTCGCCCAGTTTAGAGAGATCCTCCAGGGGTTCTTCACAGCCATCCTGGTTCATTTGGTATTGGTTCACTTTTAACCCTTTCACCACAGCAGTGCAAAGTGTCCACGGCATCACCAGATGATCTAGATAAGAAATATGGAGCTGGGTTTCACCAGCATATTGATGAACCCTCTTCTGAAGCCACAAATGATTTCTCCTGTTGGCTTTTCATAGAGGGGTGTGTGTGTGTGTGTCGAGACTGAACGTTGTGTGATGGTCCCAGGTCCCACACGGGAGAAAGCTTGTCCCCCTACTTCCGAGTACTTCCCCCAAGGAAGGCTCAGGACCACTCCGAAGGACGTCCTTCAATCCCTGCGGCTACCTTTTTTGTTCACGTTCTCAGAGAACTCCGAGAGATTGGTGAGGCAGGACTTCCCTTTGCAGAGACCACGCAGACTCCCTCCACACTCCCTCCACAGGCGGCGCTCTTCCATTCACCTTTGACTGCAGTTTCTACCTGTTTGTTTGTTTATGTTATTTGTAGTCCGCCTTTTCCACCAAGGCTCCAGGCGGATTACACAGTATGAGTTAGTTCAGTCACTTTCAAGGACATTTCAGTAGGCAAGTAATGGGGGTCTATAAATGCAAATTTGCAAAGATTTAAAACCAGCAGAGATCCAATACAGAGTTAAAGAACTGCTGAAACACAGTGAAAGATCAGCATATTAAGCAACATAGCTTTACCCTGGGAGACTTGGGTGAGGGAACTGTTCCCCTTTGTACTCCTTTTTAAAAATTACTGCAGCGTTTGCTGCTCCCTAATTCTCTAGGGCAGAGGCTGGTTTTAGATAGACAACAATTTCACACTTGAGTTCCTTAAGGGCGGGGGCGGGGGGGCGCCATCTGGCCCCCAGACCCTTACGGGCAGTTAATTTGCTGCACCAAATTAGTTACGCCCGTCCTCAGAAGAGCCGCCCCGGCAGGGGGTCAGTTCTGAGCTTCCCCAGACCTGCTTTGCTGCTAATTCGGGGGGGAAGAGGCAGCCGAGCACGGAGGGCTGCAGCGTGGGTGGGGAAGTTTTGGTCCCACCCACAGGGGCAGGGCAGCCGTTTATTCCTCTGGACAAGTTTCAGGAAAAACACCCGGCAACTGAACATTGTTATAACACTACACTGCTGCGTACCGGGCTCGCTCGATTCCTAGCTTTTTTTTTTTTTGAAAAGCCAGGCTCGCCCTTTTCACTGGAGAGATGCAAGGGGAAAGACGTATCTCCGCTACAGCTTTAGGTTTAAAAAATGGTAGCTGGTCCCTCGCTGGACGGGCGTTCAGTTGCAGGCTGGGAAGGGCCTGGGCCCGGGAGCCCCCTGCCGCGCTGGCCCGCCTGGGAAGCGGCCGGGGAGCGGAGGGCCCCTCCGAGGCGGGCCGCTGCGGCTTCCAGCCCGCAGGCAGCCCCGAGGGCGCGCCCGGCCGTCGAGAGGCCGCGCCGGCGGTTGGGCCAGCCCTCGAGAGAGCGCGCGCGCCCGCGCGCCTGCCTGCCTCTGGCAACGGACGGCCGAGCGAGCGCCCTGCCCGTCGCCCTCCCGGCCCCGACAGCTCGATGGAGTCGCCGCCTGCCGCCGAGGGTGAGGCGCGGCCACGGGTGCCTCTGAGCCGGTGCAGAGTGCCGGCGGCTGCCCCCGGGGAGCACGGGGGGTGGGTGGGTGGGTGGGTAGCCCTACAGCCCCTTGGGGTCTCATCACAGGGGAGGTGTTCGGAAACGTTTCGAAAGTGAAATTGCCGCTCCGTCCCTCCCCTTGCTTGACTTCCGGGGCGCGGGGCCCCCTCGGCCGCCTCTGGGTCAACGCTGGGCTCCTTTTTCTGCCTCTGAGCAGGAGGGGCTGGAGAAGCTGGGCCCACACGCGCGCGCGCGCGCGCACCCCCCCCCCCCCGCAGACCAGCCCGATCCGCCCGTTGGGGCGTGCTCGGGAGGGGGCCCAGAAGGCCCGCAGCAGGTGCCCCTTCTGCCCTCTGCCAGGCGCCACGCCCCCATGCCATCTCCCGAGGGCCGCTTGCAGAAAGCCAGCAGTGCCCAGGCGCACTCTCGGCAAGGCCTGGCTCCGCTGTGGAGGGATGCATGGGGAGCCCCTCTGTCTCTCTTGGCAGGTAGCAGCAAGCCCCGGGGGCCGCCCCAGGTGGACCGCTCGTGGGCCTGGCCCGTCCGCCAGCGCCTCGCCACTCAGCTCCGGGAGACGGGCCACGCCGAGCCCCAGCAAGTGGACGAGCTAGTGGCCGAGCTGGTGGCCGTCTTCACCGCAGTGCTGCAGAAGAGCAGCCGCAGGGCCTGGAGGCGCCTGCTGGAGGCGCTGCGGCTGCTGGCCCCCTTCCGCCAGCTCCTGGCCGGCCGGGCGGAGGTGCTGCTCCACTTGGAGGGCCTCTACTACCAGTATCAGAGCAGCCAGGCCTTGGTCTCCGACCTGGATGTCCTGGGGGCCATTGGGCAGGCCTTCCCCCAGGACCGCTCTGTGTTGTGGGCTCCTCCGCGAGCTGCGTGCCCCCGAGGGCCTGCGCCCCCAGCTCGGCTGCTGCCCTCTGGCCCCGAGCCACTCTTTGCAGGCCTGCCCTGCCCTTTCACTTCCGAGTGGGTGCTGGAAGACGCCTCTGGCTGGCAGCAGCCGGCCCCCGTGTCCCTCCAGGAGCTGCAGCGATGCCTGGGCCCAGTGGGCAGTGCGGTCTCTCAGCAGGAGACCTCCCGGGCTGGCTGCCTGGGCCTCACGTCTCTGTCTTTAGCCACGGACCTGCCGGTGGAATACCCCTGTGCGGAGCCGGGACACGCAGCGGCGGCGGCAGTGTAAGGCCCTGGCGGGCAGGCGGGCCGGCCTGGGAATGCCCTTCCCTTCTGGGCCCTCCTGATTCTCTTTTCCACTCTGTGGCAGGCCGCCTTCAGAGCCCTGCCAAACAGCCCCCTTGGCCACGCCAGACCTCGTGCCTAAGAAGGCGGCAGCAGCAGCAGCGGGCGAGGGACAGGCCATGACCGGCCTACAGGCTGCGGAAGCCTTTGTCAAGAGCCGATATGCAGGCGGGCAAGTGCGATTCCTGTACCTGAATGTTGCCCCCAGCCGGCATTTCAGGTAGCTGCATCTTCTGCCCTGACAGCCGGATTTCATCCCCTGGTGCAGGCAGGCGCCCCCTCCCCGGTCCCCGGCGTGGTGCTTACATCCTCCAGTGCCTTTCCTGGCCTGAAACGGGGGGGGCCTCCCCATGAGTCTGCCCCTCTGGCCCTGTGCGGGCTCCCGTCATGTGCAGCACCTTCGGGACCCCCCCCCCTGCAGATGGCACCGGCAGAGGGGCGTGATGTCCCTTCCCAAGGAGGGGAGGCCTGGAACAGGAGGAGAAGGCAGAGCTGCCCTGTGCCTGCCCCAGCGAGCCAGTGAAGGGGCTCCACACGGGCCGGGGGTGGGTGGGCGTGAGCCACACGACTTCCCCATCTGCTAGCCTGCTTGGGCCTGACCTGATGCCGTGCCGCTTGCTTGCAGGCCCTATGACCTCGTGGCAGTTCCAAAGCGGCAGGTGAACCCCCAGCACTACATCTTCTCCCCCTTTGGGGTGCTGCACGTCCACCCGGAGGAGGGCTCGGAGGCCGTGTCGCTGGGCAGCTGGCACCGGGAAGCCGTGCTCTGGCAGCTGATGCAACACGTTCCCTTCTTCCGCCTCTTCCTGGTCCGCAAAGCCTTTGTCCGGTAAGGCACTGGGGGAAGCGCCAGGCCGGGGCTTGACTCGAGGCAGGGTGCCCTGCTTGGCTCATAGCCTGCCTGGTGGTACTGGGGGGGGGGCAGTCTCATAGGAGGGTCTTTACCGTCTGCAGCTGGTACTGCAATGTGAAACACCTTCAGTGCCTGAAACACCAGGAGATGCTCGGTTGCCAGTTGCTGCAGGCAGTGCCTCACTTTGGAGCAGCTTTGCTTCACATTTCCCGGTAAGGGTAAGGGCCACGGGAAGGGGGGTGCGTGTGTGCTCTGTGGCCATAAGCCTCTCGGGGGCAGCCCCACAGCCTGTTCTCTCCCCTCCCTTGCAGGCTCTTGCAGGAGTTGAAGACGGTCCATTGGCTGCCCCAAAACATCAACAGGTGCTGCAGCTTTGCCGAGTTCCAGTGGGGCCTGTCCCAGGAGAACAGCCGTGCCCGAGACCTGCTCCACAGGTTCCTCACCCTCTGCTCCTCCATCCTGGAGCTGGTACGAATGGCAGGGGCCAAGAAGCTCTCTCTGGGGGTGCAGGCGGGAGACACAAGGTCGCAGGCACACAGTTTTCCTGTCCCTCGTCGTGCTGCTTAGCCTTCGTAGGCTTTCGTATTCAAGGCGCGGCACGGCACGGCACGGCACGTGGGCCATCCTGCCTTAATCCCCCAACCTGCCTTGTAAGGCCAGCCAGGATTAGCACTCTCAAGTTGCTGGCGCAGGCCTTGCAGCCCGTCGCGTTGGGACGGGCGCTCCTGTTCTGTAGCCGAGCCCCTTAGCAATACCAGCTCCCATCTAGAACCATGGAGTCGGAAGGGGCCAACCCCCTGCCACCTTCCCTTCCTTCTAATCCCAAACGCCAGCCCTAAGAGCTCTAACACACAGGCCTGGGCTGCAGCCAGCTGCCTCCTGCCTTCTACTGCAGCCTGGAAGCGGTCCGTGAGGCCACAGCCATGAACTGCTTGTCCTGTGCTGCGCTTTCCCCACAGCTGATGTCGGGTGCAGAGAGGCGGAATGCGCTGCGCTCAGCAGTTCCCAGCAGGGAAGGTCCAGGGGCTGCGCTGTCAGGCTTTGGATCGGGTCGTTGGAGGGACTTTTAGAGCCTCCCTGATGTTGTCCTTGGTTAGCAGTGTACAAGCGTGGCACGAGGGAAGGCAAAGGGGCAGCGGATGCCGCAGGGTGCCACAGAGCCCCAGAGACGGAGAGCCTGCATTGCAGTTACAATTCTCTCTCTCTCTCGGCAGTTTCTGTGCATATGCAACCGTGTTTGCGCACCCTGGCCCCCTCCTCTCAACGTGGAGGGATGGGGGCCGCTGATGCCTGTTTGCGGTGGGAGCTCAAGGGTGTCTCCGGAAAGAAGCCACTGGGCGTGCTTCAGTGCCAGGTTCTTCAGCCTGACCTTAGTGGGTCCCATCTGTGGATGTGTGCAGGTGCGGGATGACACCTACCAGATGGCGCAAGGGCTGCAGACGCGGGTGCAAGGCCGAAAGCTGTACGTCTCCAAGGAGTCCTTGTACCAGCAGCGGCTGGATTTCGAGCAACTGCAGGGCCGCCTACAGGAGGCTGAGTCGTGGCTGCAAAAGCTGGGCTTCCTGGCACTCCTGGTGAACTTCCTCATCTGCCAGAATCTGGTCTCCGTTGTTCAGGAAGAGGCCACCACCTTTGTCAGCCACACCATGAAGGTTCTGAGCCCCAGGAAGCAGAGGGGCCTCGTCTCCCCTCCCCCTCCCCCCCTCCCTCCCCATGGCTCCGGCTTTAGCCTCCGGGAGTCACTTGCTCACTCTGCCTCCTCTTCTCCCCCCTGCAGGCGGATGGCACCCAGCGGAAGGCCGTCATCCAAGTAGAGGTTGTGTTCAGCCCGGAAGACCAGCTGGCCCTCTTTCCCTCCAGCAGGGAGCTGGAGGAGTGCCTCTCCGGGGCCCTGGACAGGGTGGTGGAGTCTGTCCTGCTGGTGGGTCCCGCTTTCCCCTCTCCGGGGAGGAGGCTTGCCCAGGCCTTGCATGGGCGGGGGCAGAGGGAGGGAGGGAGGGAGGGAGGGAGGGGGCAGCAGGCGGCCTTGGGGAGATCCTGCAGAGGGCTTGCCGTTCTCTTCAGGTGACGCTCATCAATAGCGAGGCGCCAGGAGCTCGGGAGGAGCTGCCTCAGGCTGCACTTGAACATGAGGAAGATCAAGCACAGCCGAGTGGTGAGCCACACGTGGGGAGTCCAAGCCTGGGTAGAGGGCCCCCCTCCCCCCTCCCCCCCCGTGCCCCCCCCCTCGGGCCTCTTGCATGTATTTGGACCTCTCCCTTGCAGCCCTCCTGGGACCAGGCGGAGCGGGCAGTGCTGGCCAGCGCTCTTCTGAGCGACTCCAGGGGCCACCTCTGAAGGAGCAGTCTGGGGAGGATCCGCAGCTGGTCCACCACCTGGACCGGAAGGCGGTCAGCGGCCTGGAGGTGGTTGGCCACCGGCTGCGGGGTCAGTATCCCTTGCTGTCCCGAGAGCAACTGGAGAAGGATCTGGGGTCCGACAGCGTCATCCAGAAGGTGCGGGCCCAGCTGCAGGCCCTGCTGGCGGTGAGAGCGGGAGCCTGGAGCCCACGCCTGTGTCCCGGTGCGGAGGAGGTCCTTGGGGAGGGGCTGTGGCTTGTGGGTTGGGCATCTGCCTGGCGGTCCGTGGTGTCTCCTGTGATCAGAATTCGATAGGGGGAGATGATGCGGAAGACCCTTTCCCACCTCAGCTCCTGGGAAGTCCCTGCCTGCTGGAGGGCTCAGTGCTGACCTCGGCAGAAGCCTTGCCTGTTGAAAGGCGGTTCAGCATCGAGGGCCCTCGTCCCTTTCCGGCAGAAGGGCTGCCGCCGCTTCTCCCTGGCCTGCCTGCTCTTCTCGGCAGCTGCTGGAGGGGGTGGGGGCTTTCTGCAGGCACAGCCTGTGCTCGGCCACTGACACCCCCCCCCCAGCCTCTCAGAAGAATGGCTTTTGCAGCACTTCCTGCGAGCGCTCCCCCCCCCCCACCCCCTGCACATCAGGCCAGGAGCATAAGCAGGGGTCAGAGCCACGGCCTGCGCAGCTCAGCGTCCTGTCTCCCACAGTGGCCAGCAAAGAGGGCAGGGGCCGAGGCCTTCCCCGGTGCTACCTCCTTGCTCTGGGGCTCAGATTGCAGCCTCTGCCTCCCTGGGGCGGTGGGGTGTTTTTCATGCAAGCAGAAAATGCTAGGGAGGAATAAGGCCTGGCAGGTCCTCAGAGGAGCTGGTCCCCTTCTTGCTTGCTTGCTCTGAAGAGGTCTTGCCTGTTCATGGCCGTGAGCTGTGAGCAAGGGCCCTTCCCCTAGCAGGGGGCAAAAGGGCTTTGAGGTTGGAGGAACTCCCTTTGGTGCTCTTCCCGTCCCTGCAGGCCGCGCTCTTGGAGACCAAGCACCTGTGCCGGACATACTCCTGGCTGGCCGAGATCTACCACTTTATTCACAGCTGGGATGCCAGCCAGCTGGAGGACATGAAGGGCTGGCCCTGCGAGGACTACGTGAGCCAAATCCTCAAGCTGCGGGCGTGGGCGAGCCGGGTCAAGCAAGTGCCACCGTCTATCATCACATCCAATCGCCTCCTCTTTGTGGACTGCTCTGGCATTCACCAGGACATCCGTAGGTGGCCCAGGAGAGGAGGGCTGTGGCGGAGGCCCCCTTGCCTGCCTCTGTGCTCACAGGGTGGGGGGCTCCCTCTGTCCTCACAGTTCCGCGGCTGGCATCCATCAACGGGGACATCCTGGCTCTCTTGCTGGCAGAGACCACGCAGCGGAGCGAACTTTTAATTGCGGAGTTGTCGGGCGTTCTGCAGATCTACCAGAATGTCAGCAGCAACATTTTCACCATTGCCAAGTGCTCCCAGAAGGTACCCCCCCTCAAGGAAGATGCTGTGTGGTACCCCAGGGGCCAAGGCCTTGGGATTCAGTCCCCAACACATGGAGAGCCACATCTGCAGCGACCAGCAACCAAAACAGCCTCCTGCCTACCGTGTGCCCTGTGCACAGCCCCGTCAAGCACACACGTACAGCGGTGAAGGCAAAGCTATTAAATAGATTTCTGTAGCCTTTTAAATTTCCAGAGGACCTCTGAGCATGCACGCTGCTCCCCACGGCTGAACCTGGTCCAGCCCTTGTGGGTCTGGAGTGAGAGGAAGGGCTTGCGGGTCAGGCTCAGGACACAACAGGGCATGCAGGCTTTTGTGCTCTCCAGAGCTCTTTATTGGACTGTTTTTATGGTGTAGTGGCTGGAGTGGCATAGTGCCAGGGTTGATTCCCCACCCTGCCATGGAAGCTCAACTTGGACACGTCATGCACTCTCAGCCTAATCTACCTCACAAGGTTGTTGTGAGGGGGAAAAATGGAGGAGAGAATGATGTAAAATAATTTGGATTATATTTTGGTTAAATTTATTTATTTATGTTATTGATAGTCCAACTTTCTCACTGAGACTCAAGTGTGTGTGTGTGTTATATGCTGTCAGGTCGCCTCTGACCTATGGTGACCCTATGAAGGAAAGACCTCCAAAACGTCCTATTATTAGAGCCAGTTTGATGTAGCGGTTAAGAGCGCAGGACTGTAATCTGGAGATCCGGGTTTGATTCCCCACTGCTCCACTTGAAGCCAGCTGGGTGGCCTTGGGTCGGTCACAGCTCTTTCAGAGCTCTCTCAGCCCCACCCACCTCACAGGTGATTATTGTTGTGGGGATAATAATAGCACACTTTCTAAACTGCTCTGAATGGGTGTTAACTTGTCCTGAAAGGTGGTATATAAATTTTATCTTCTCATGATGTGACCAAAGTACAATAGCCTTAGTCTTGTCATTTTAGTTTCTAAGGAGAATTCAGGCTTGATTTGATCTAGAACCCACTTATTTGTCTTTTTGGCTGTCCATGGTATCCGCAGAACTCTCCTCCGACACCCCATTTCAAATGAATCCATCTTCTTTCTTTACCGTCCAGCTTTCACATCCATACATGGCAATGGGGAATACCATAGTTTGGATTATCTTGATCTTGGTTCCCAGAGAGACATCTTTATCTTTGAGGATCTTCTCTAGTTCCCTCACAGCTGCTCTTCCAAGTCTCAATCTTCTGATTTCTTCATTGCCGTCTCCCTGTTGGTTGATGATTGAGCCAAGGATTAGGAAATCTTGGACAACTTCAATTTCCTCATTGTCAACTTTAAAATTGTGTAACTCCTCGGTAGTCATTACTTTTGTCTTTTTTATGTTTAGCTGTAATCCTTCTTTGGCGCTTTCTCCTTTAACCTTCACCAGTAGTTGTTTCAAGTCTCCACTATTTTCTGTTAGTAATGTGGTGTCATCTGCATATCTCAAATTGTTAGTGTTCCTTCCACCCAGTTTTCACGCCACCTTCTTCTAGATCTAATCCATCTTTCCTTATGATATGCTCTGCATAGAGGTTGAACAGGTAGGGAGATGATATGCATCCTTGTCTAGACACCCTTGTCAGTTGGAAACCATTCTGTTTCCCCATATTCTGTCCTGACAGTGGCCTCTTGTCCAGAGCACAGGTTGCGCATCAAAACAATCAGATGCTGTGGCACCCCCACTTCTTTTAAGACTCTCCATAGCTTTTCATGATTCACACACGGTCAAAAGCTTTGCTGTAATCTGTAAAACACTGGCTGATTTTCTTCTGAAATTCCCTGGTATGTGCCATTAGCCATCGTAAATTTGCAATGTGATCTCTGGTGCCTCTTCCTTTCCTGAATCCAGCTTGAACATCTGGCATTTCTCGTTCCATAAGTGGTAAGAGTCTTTGCTGTAGAATTCTGAGCATCACTTTGCTTGCAAGGGAAATTAGCATGATACCCTGGGAGCACGGGGCTACTGGAGACTATTGGATGGGGTTGTCCCTTGGGGTGCTCTCTTGCCCTCAGGGCAGAATCCGGAAATGTGGTTTACTTCAGAGCTGGGTGACTTACAGAGAGTTAGGAGCCACCTGGAGTGGTTGAGGCGGGCACAGAATGGAGCTGATGGGGAAGGGTTAGGGTGAGGTGTACTTCACTGTTGCCCTGACCAGCGTCGCCCAGGGGAGCCTGACCTCGTCAGATCTCAGAGGCTAGGCAGGGTTGGCCGTGGTTAGTCACTGGATGGGAGACCTCCAAAGGAAAACCAGGGTTGCAGAGGCAGGCGATGGCAAGCCACCTCTGTGGGTCTTTTGCTGTGAAAACCCCACCAGGGGGAGCCATAAGTCAGCTATGACTTGAGGGCACAATTTCATTTATTTTTCACTTCATTGTCACCCTCTTATCTGTTTAGGGTGTTTAATCAGTTGCTGAGTTTTAGGTCTGAATCCATAAAATCTTAAGAACTGGCAATTAGTAGGGAGACTTGTGCAAAGTTTTTTGCATACAAAATTTCTCAGATTATCTCGGATTCGGACACTGTTGTAATATGCTTCAGGCAGTAGAAGCGTCTAGGGCTCTCTTTTGACCACCGATGGATCACTTTGACTCAGCCACTGCAAGAGATACCAACAAGATCTGGGGGGCTGTGAAAGCCATTCTTGGACTCGTGACCCTGCCCATCCTGATACAGATACGGTGTCAGGAGCAGACCAGTGAGCTCCAATATAATAATAGAATCATAGGGTGGGAAGGGACCTCTAGGGTCATCTAGTCCAAACCCCTGCACAATGCAGGGAATTCACAGCTATCCTCCCCCCCCCCCCACACACACACCCAGTGACCCCTGCTCCATGCCCAGAAAATGGCAAAACACCATCAGGATCCCTAGCCAAACCAGCCTGGGGGAAATGGCTACCTGACCCCAAAGTGGCGATCGGCACTACCCTGGGCATGTAAGAAGGGGCCACGAGAACTAAGCACTGATGTACCCCTTCCTGCCCTCCCTCTCACGACCTGCCCAGGTTCACAGAATCAGCATTGCTGTCAGGTGGCCATCTAGCCTCTGCTTAAAAAGCTCCAAAGAAGGAGAGCCCACCACCTCCCGAGGAAGCCTGTTCCACTGAGGGACTGTCGGAAGTTCTTCCTAATGTTTAGCCGAAAACTTTTGATTTAATTTCAACCTGTTCTGTTCTGATCTTCTGGGTAAGCGGAAAACAACTCCGCGCCATCCTCTATATTGCAGCCCTTCAAGTACTTGAAGATGGTTCTCCTATCGCCTCTCAGCCGTCTCCTCTCCAGGCTAAACATTCCGAGCTCCTTCAACCTTTCCTCATAGGACTTGGTCTCCAGCCCCCCCCATCTTCCTTGCCCTCCTCTGGACACTTTCCAGCTTTTCTATATCCTTCTTAAATTGTGATGCCCCAAACTGAACACAATACTCCATGTGAGGTCTAACCAGAGCAGAGTAGAGCGATACCATCACGTCTCGTGATCTGGACACGATGCTTCTGTTGCTACAGCCCACAATTGTGTTTGTAATAACGACAACTGTGCTTGTACACTGCTCTTCTAAACAAATTAGTGCCTCACCCAGAGTGATGTTAGTGTTGTTATTATCCCCACAATACATCTGGGGAGCTGGGCTGAGAGGAGGGGCTCACCCAAGGCCACCTATTGAGCTCATGGCAGTAGAGGGCATCGAAGCAGCAGTGTGCTAATTTGCAGCCACTGTAGCATTCTAACGCCATTATTGACACAGTGTTTTTCCTCAGCCGCCGAAGAAGGCGCTACTTGTATATTTCCTGAGAAGTCGCCACTGGAGAAGAACGTTGGGGCCGGTGCTTGTCCGCTGCCTAATGGGCCCTTTCTGGGGAGGGCAGTAGGGAGGGGGTGGCAGAGCAGCTCCGAGTCTCCCTGCTCCAGACCTTTATCAGTTGGGCTTCAGGCCGGGCTGTGGGTCGGAGGCAACGTGGTGGCATTCGTTGTTGATCTCCCTTTGAATGTGGACAAGGGCTGTGCTTTGTTGCTGTTGCTGGAGGTGGTGGACGTGCCGTCCTGCTGAGACATCTGGGGATAGCAGGAGCTATCAAGGGATGTGCTCTGGAGTGGTTTAAATTGTCCCTTGTGGGCTCGACTCAGAAGGCTGGTTGTGCAGGAGACCAGTTGTCAGTCGTTTTGTGTCTCCCATGCTGTCCCAGTCATTATGCAAAGCCCCTTGGGAGTACTGGTGCCCAGTGGAACACAGTCCCTCCTGTGCTGGCCAGACCCACACGCTCAAGGGCCTGACCCACTGAGAATGGGTTGTGCTTGCTTCTCTGCAGCTCGATCAGTACCAAGGACAGCTGGCTGAGCTGCAGGAGGCTGTGGAGTACGTGCGAGCCCTCAACGAGGTCATCCAGCAGTGCTTCCGCCCACTCAACCCCAGTGAAGAAAGCCTGGAGAACCTGGTGAGGGCCCTGCGCTGGGCAGGGCAGGGGGGGGGCTTCCTCTGGCCTCCTCTGCTCCATACCAAAGGCTTGGGTGCCGCCAAGAGAAAGAGGAATGGCCTCTGAGGAGGCCTGGTGGGTTTGGGGAAGCAGAGAGTTCCTAGTGAGCATTTGTGGGGAGCGGAAGACGAAGGCCTTGTCCAGAGCGTGCCTTTTGGTTCTGCAAGGCGATCCTCATTCTTGGCCCGGGGGATGGCACAGAGAGGGACAAAGGCCAAGGCCCTGCACTGCCCCCCCCCTTTACACTCTGGTGGTAAATTGGCTCTGTGGAGCAGACAAGGGCATCTCCACATGGCCCGCTCCTTCTTTTCAATGCCAGCCTAATCCGGTTGGCCTGTCCAGCCTGGCCCTCGGTGGCGGGCACAGGGGGTTGCATGATGGCCACTGAGCATGAAGCTGGCTTTGGGAGGGGGAGAATGGACGGTTACAGGCGCTGCCTGGCTCTGACCTGTTCAGTCTGTCAGCTCCAGGTGTGGGGCCAGGAGACCTGGCCAGGTGAGAGCCCTGAGTCTGAGCCGGCCCCTTCCCCAGCGCGCCTGGGGCCAGGGCAGCTGGTCGGAGCAAGGCCCCCCAGACTGCTGACTGCTCCGGACCCAGGAAGTGGCTTGTAAGCCCCAGCTTTCTCAGAGGCCGATGGCTTTGTGGTTGCCTGCTGGGATCGTGTGCAGGCCAGGAGGGGGTGCCGACAGATGCTGGCTGTGGGGTGCAGCTTGTTAGATCCTGTGCGAAGTCTCCCTCCCTCTGCGGTTGAAGCATTCACACATGCAGCACGAGGGTGGCACGGGCAGCTGAGCCCCAGGTGTTGCATTGCAGCTCCTGGACACCTGGGACGCCTTTGTGTACCAGCAGCGGGAGGTCTCTGACTTCATTGTCTCCCGGCGCCTGAGCATCATTGCAGAGCTTAGCAGCTCCCTCCAGAAAGCCACGTGGGAGCTCCAGGAGGTGCTGGCCACAGTCACGGTGGGCCGTTTCCGGGACCCCTTCCAACACCCTCGCGCCATGGAGGAGGAACTGTACAGACTCCTCCACCACTTCCAGGCCACAGTGGTGCGCATTGCCGAGCTCTGCCGCTCCCAGCGGATCATGACAGGTGAGAGGAGAGAGAAGGGGGTGCGTGCGTGCGTGCGTGCTTGCGTGTGTGTGTGCGTGCGCGCACAAGGCTGGTCTGGTCTGGCCGTGGCCCCCCCCCGCCCCCCCCGGATCGTCATGCCCCCGGCACCTCCAGGAGGGCGTGCCAGTGACGCCGGGGCTGCCTGCCTCCGCAGGAGAGTGCATGGACGTCTCCTTCATCACTGGGAGCCAGGGCACCATTGAGGTTCATGCGCGCATCTGGCAGCTGTTCCGCATTGTGTCCGAGCAGATCACAGAGTGGAAGTGCCTGGCTTTTGTCAAGGTACTAGTTTGGGGGGGGGGTGGGGGGGCTTTCGACCCTCCCTCCATTGGACTGGGTGGTGCAGCCACATTTGAAACACGGAGCACCCCTCTCCGAAAGAGTGCCGTGACCCCAGAAAAGATGCAGAAAGGAGCAGTTGGCTCCTTCCAGGGAGCTTGAAGCCGGCTGGGCGGCCTTGGGTCAGCCACAGCTCTTCCAGAGCTCTCTCAGCCCCGCCCACCTCACAGGGTGGTGGTGGTTGTGGGCACAATAATGGCATATGGTTGTTGTGGGTTTTCCGGGCTGTATTGCCGTGGTCTTGGCATTGTAGTTCCTGACGTTTCGCCAGCAGCTGTGGCTGGCATCTTCAGAGGTGTAGCACCGAAAGACAGAGATCTCTCAGTGTCACAGTGTGGAAAAGATGTAGGTCATTTGTGGAAAAGATGTAGGTCATACACCTCTGAAGATGCCAGCCACAGCTGCTGGCGAAACGTCAGGAACTACAATGCCAAGACCACGGCAATACAGCCCGGAAAACCCACAACAACCATCGTTCTCCAGCCGTGAAAGCCTTCGACAATACAATAATGGCATACTTTGTAAACCGCTCTGAGAGGGTGTTAAGTTGTCCTGAAGCGCGGTACGTAAATCGAATGTTGTTATTATTATTATATTGTCCCTGACATGCAGGCCTTCTGGAGCCCCTGGCTGGGCAATGGTGGGGAAAAGAGGTTGCCCTGGACAGACTGCTGTTCTGATCGGCACCTCTGCTGTGCTTGTGTTCGCAAGGGCAGTATTCCGCCGCCGCCGCCCCCCCCCCCGCCCCCGCAGTGGTCCTTGGCCCCCTGCTCCCCTTTGCTTGCCACTGCTGCCCTCCTTCCATGGGCTCATCCTTGGGCCCCCTCCTCCCCATCGCTTCACACGGAGTCAGGGCAGCTGCCGCGGAGTGGAGAGAGGCGGGCTGCCCCTCCCAGTGACCCAGGCCCCTGGGCCCCTTTGCTGGCAGTTCAGCGCTGCTCTGGCTGTTGAGAAGATGGATGAGTGGCTCAGCGAGGCGATCCGCATCGAGGGCAGCCTGCCCACCGGCCACCCTGTCCTGCAGGCCTGCGTGCGAGCCATCAAGAACCTGCAGAAGTACATGCCCTTGCTGCTGAAACTCGGCAGCCATTTCCTGAAGGTTGGCTGCTGGAAGGAGATCTTCGCTGGTGAGGCCCCTGGGCAGGGAGGGGCCGCCTCGCCCCAGGGATTCTCGGGCTGCTCCCTTCCCTCTGCCAAGGCTTGGTGAGCGGGCAGAGCAGGCGGGGAGGCAGAAGCCGTCTTGGAGCGGAGGCCCAGGCCTGCTTCGCCAGCTGATGCCTGTAGCCGGCTCTCTCCCAGCCATAGGTTCCAAGAGCCCTGTGAACATGCAGTTCTCCCTGGGGCAGCTCCTTGCGCATCCCCTGTTGGAGCACAGCGAGTCCATCTTGCGGGTGAGTGGCGTGCCTCGGTGGGTGGGGCAGGCTGCCCAGCAGCGGGGTCACGCGGCTCCCTGTGGTGCCTGCCCCAGCTCATCCGCTCAGGAGGCAACTGCGTCCCCAGATCTACGCCTGTGAGAAGGGCCGCTATCGCTCCCGGGACACCCTGAACCGCCTGCAGCGACTCTGGACGGAGAAGCAGTTTCGCCTCGTCAATTTTATCCTCAACGTGCCCTATCAGCCACAGTGCGACCGCCACCGCCGTCTGGCTGGCGGCCGCCAGCGCCCTGCCAAGCTTGAATACATCTCCAAGGACAGCGGCACCTACGTATTGTCAGGTGAGGTCCTGAAAGGGTCTCAGATTTGCAGGGGAGGGGGGAGCTTTTGCCTGTTTCTTGCAGAGGGGCTACCAGGATGGGGGCACTGGCTCTTGTGCTGACCCCCCAAAAGCCGGGTGGGGGGGGTGAGCAAAGAGGTTCCTGGGGGGCGTGCCTGCTGGCGTGGTTCTGAGCCTCCAATGTGGCACTGTCGCCTTGGGTTGGGCGTCTGACGCGCTTTGACTGCATCCTCTTACACTGGGTGATGCACCTGGAGTCTCGGAGAGAAAGGCAGGCTGTCAACAGAAGAAGGGCAGGGCAGAGCCCTCGCTGTGTTAGTCCACTGCAGCAAAATTAAATAAAAATGTGGTGGAACCTTAACAGACTAATAACGTTCATTTCAATAATGAAACAACTTTAAGGTGCCACTGGACTTTTATTTTATTTCCCTTAAAGTAGCCATTTCTGCTTTAAGTTTGGGGCAGGTGTCTGTTTTCAAACGATACAATCTACAAAAGTGGGTATGGTAGAATTTTATAAAATCGGGAGCCCAGCATCTCCGTGTGAAGTCTGGTGTGACGTGGTGTGAGGTTCAAGAGTTCCTTGCTCTTCTCTGTGTCCAACTAGAGAATCTTTACTCTCAGTTATCTTGTGGTAAAAATTGCCCCCCCCCCTCGGTCTTTGTTCTGCCCAAACTCCCAGGCTGTGTTGGGGAGGGCAGGGGGCAGCCCTTGTGTAGCAGGAACGTGGCTTAGATCACAAAATGCTCTCGGCATAGATGCATATTCTCTTGAGCTGTGTATGAACTTCAAGGTAGTTTGTCAACAGGTTATATAATACACTGCTATTCCTTTTATCTTTGACAACCAATTAAAAGTAGTGGACAGTGGGACATACACGGTTCGATCATTACTAGCATGGAGCAGTGATAACAAGGGACAGAGGGTGGCGCTCGGGGGAGATCTGTCGCCCCGTCACCCTTTGGTGTGCGGGGTTCCGCAAGGGGCGATACTCTCCCCGATGTTATTTAACATCTACATGCGCCCCCTCGCCCAGTTGGTGCGGAGGTTTGGGCTGGGCTGTCATCAATACGCGGATGACACCCAGCTTTTCCTGTTGATGGACGGACGGCCATACACGGCCCCAGACAATCTGCCCAGAGCTCTGGAGGCTGTGACGGCATGGTTGAAACAGAGCAGGCTGAAACTGAACCCGGTGAAGATGGAGGTCCTGCAGCTGGGACGGGGGGCTGCCAGACGGTGGGATCCAGCTCCCTGCCCTGGATGGGACACCACTGGCAACTTTGCCAGTGGTGAAGAGTCGGGGCGTGCTCCTGGATGCTGCCCTGTCGATGGAGGCCCAGGTCACGGCGGTTGCCAAGTCTGCATTTTCCCATCTCCGTCAGATCAGGTAACTTGTCCCTTACCTGACGCCCCAGGACCTGGCTACAGTGACCCATGCAACGGTCACCTCCAGGCTAGATTACTGTAACTTGCTCTATGTCACGGGCTGGGCCAGCCCAAGCAGGGTGGTTCGAGTCCAAACCTTAAGGCCAAAGTCAAAGGGGAGTTCCAAGAGCGAAAGCCAAGTCAAACCGGTGGTCAGAGCACGAGATAACACACCAGGAGTGAGTCCAGAGTCCAAGAGCGAGGTCAGGCACAGTCCAAGGTCAGTCACCGATAGCGCCAGGTCCAAAAGCAGGCACGGGCAAGGTTCACGGAACACAGAGTGGTTGCAGGCAGTAGACACGTTGCTTCCATGCCTGGCAGTTCCTCCAGACTGGCTCTTATAGCCAGGCATGGATTCCAGCTAGCTGCTGGGGCTCCATCCTGACGCTACTCATCATCACTCTCCAGCAGCTGGCGTTGGCTCAAGAGGCGAGCACTGCGCCGTCTCTCCTGCAGTTACAGTCTCTGGCGCTGGCTGTGGCGTTCGTTGGGCATGGGTGAACCTGGGGGGGTGGGTGGAAGGCCCTGGCTGAGCTTCCCCTGTGGAAGTTCCTGGCTGAGCTTCCCCCGTGGTATTGGGGCTAGCGGGCGCTGGTGTCTCAGCTGCTGGCTGCAAGCTCTGATCAGCCAGCAGCTGTTGCTCCTGATTGCTGGCTTCTGCTGAATTAGGGCTAGGGCTGGCTACACAGGGCTCCTCTCCTCCTGAGGAGTCCTGGCTGGCTACATGAGGCTCCTCTCCTCCAGAGGAGACCTCGCTCTCAGACTGGGCCACGACACTCTACGCTGGGCTACCCCTCGGCCTGATCCGGAAACTACAACTGGTCCAGAATGCAGCGGCGCGGGTCCTGACTGGTATACCTTACCAGTCACACATCACACCTGTCCTGTGCCAGCTGCACTGGCTTCCAGTTGAATTCCGAATCAGGTTCAAGGTATTGGTTCTTACCTTTAAAGCCCTGAGCGGGTTGGGACCGGCATATCTTCAGGACCGCCTCTCCCTGTATGTTACTGGTGGTCCCCGGCCCTAAGGAAGCCCACCTCGCTTCAACCAGGGCCAGGGCCTTTTCAGTCCTGGCCCCAGCCTGGTGGAACGCTCTGTCATTGGAGACCCGGACCCAGCGGGACATATTATCATTCCGCCGGGCCTGTAAGACAGAGCTGTTCCGCCAGGCGTTTGGTGGTTGAAGGGGGCGGTGCCATGTCGGACTCCCACTTTTTGGGTGGGGGTTCTCCCCACCATTGCACCTTAATGTATTTGGTTAATTTATTGTTTATTGTATGTTGATTTTAGAATTATTGTTTTCTTGTTTTTCTTGATTTTAACTGCTGTTCACCACCCAGAGCCCCTGAGGATGGGCGGTTTATACATCGAAATAATAAATAAATAATAAAACCTGCTCACTTAACTTCCTGTCAGCTTTTAAAGAGTTACGCAGCTCCTCTTGCGTCCGCTTCAGAGCATCACTCAGGATTTGGGAGACTCTGACATGATGAAAAACTGAAGATCAGCTCAATCTAAAACTAGTCCTAATTTTATATTGTAGGCACATGTGACTGATCTTAGAGATGTTTTTATAGGTAGCACATGCAGTATAAAAAATGCCTCCCAAATAAGAAGTGAGAGTTTTGACAAAAGAAACCATGTGCAGAAGATTGAGGAGAGAAATGCGTATCTCTGTGTCTATTCAAAGTTCAATGCGTTTCGTAGTAGACTCTGATCTGATTTAAAATCAATCTTAGATTTATTTGAGAGATGTTAGGAGATTTATTGTATTGCATGTATTTGCTCTTCAAATATAGGATTCATTTCAATGATCCGTTATATTTTAGTATCTTGCTTAATTAAAAAGATTAGACTTTATTCCAATAAAGAATAATGATTGAACTCCAAAAGGAAGTCTTTGCGCCTTGGTGAGGTTAACAACAACCCACAAATCAGTTGGTCTAAGAGTGGGCTTCTCTGACGGGGAGAGAGAGAGAGTGCGGCTTTTAGGTCTCAGGCGGAGCTGACAGTGTGACACTGGGAGAGATCCCTGTCTTTCGGTGCTACACCTCTGAAGATGCCAGCCACAGCTGCTGGTGACACGTCAGGAACTACCATGCCAAGACCACGGCAATACAGCCCGGAAAACCCACAACCACCAATACTCCAAACTGTCAGATCCGCAATTCCATCTGTAACCAAGAGAAACAACCAGGGCCCTAAAGACAGCCCCGGAAGGGGCCAGGCAGACCTCCCGGGAGCGGGGCGGAGTTCCAGCGGTGGCCCCTGCACGCCCCTGGCACGTACGCGTGGGAAGGAATAGGGGTGGCTGACCACTTCACCTCACCCGCCCCCTCTTTGCCCCAGACGTTGCGGAGCTGAAGGCTGCGGTGGAGCAGGGCCTGCTGACCCTCCAGCACATGATTCTGTCCCCCTACTCTGCGGACCTCCGGGAGGAGGCGGTGAGCTGGGCCTCCACGCTGCGTTCCTTCGGTGAGGAGGCAGGGGGGGCTGCTGGGGGGGGCTCTTTGGAGGAGGTTCGTTGCAGAACTGGGGCAGGCTGGGCCTTGCACGTAAGGGCCAAAATCCAGCGTGGCACCGTAGAGACTGGCAGCATTGACTTCTGCCTGAGGTTTTTGTGAGCCGCGCTGTTTTCTTCTGATACGCAACTTTTGTTGTATTTTGCCACAATAGCTAACAGGGCTGCCCCTTTGCGAGACGTAGCTGGTCACCATCTCTTCCCTCCCCTCTCTCCTCTCGCCCCGTTCTTTTTTTCCTTGACCAAAAGAATCTCTTCTGGAGGCCTGGGTCAGTTTCCAGCAGAAGTGGGTTTTCTTGAATATTGTGCTGCATGAAATGGATATCAGCCTGCCCAGCTCAGAGCTGGTGAGTCCTGGCATAGCTCCCCTCAGGCCTGCTGCTGCTCCACCCCTGGGCACGTCTGCTCCCTGAGGTGCGGGCCTCTGGTCCTGTGCGCAGGCTGCAGCCTCCCGGAGAGAGCCCCGCGGCTGGCTTCCCTGCCTCGGCACATAGGAGCCACCCCTGTGATCTCTTCCCTGCAGGACTCTCGGTTCCAGCTGGTGGACGCCCACTTCCGGGAGTTCATGCAGGTGACGTGCAAGGACCCCCTGGTGCTCTCCAGCGTGCGACCGGCCCCTGGCTCCAGCCGAGAGAGCCGCTTCGTGGGTGGCACCTTACAGGCGTCTTTGGCAGAGGCTTCCGCGGAGCTGCGGGGCATCATTCGGGCCCTGGGCTACGTGCTGGAGGCCACGCGCATGGGCTTCCCCCGCCTCTTTTTCCTCAGCAACGAGGAGCTCATTGCCCTGGTGGCCACCACCTGCGAGCCGGCGGATGCTTCCACCTGGTCCCAGCGTTGCTTCCCAGGGGTGCGGCAGCTGCAGCTGCTCATGCCTTCTGCCCTCCAAACCTTTAGCGCTTTCTCTGCCCAGCAGCCTGAAGTGCAGGTGACTGGCCTGGTGGGGGACCACGGTGAGAAGCTGAAGCTGTGTGCTTCTGTATTCCTCAGCCGGAAAGCCACTCAGTGGCTCTGCACCCTGGAACAGCGCATGAAGGAGACCCTCTTCCACAGGCTGCAGGACTGCATGTCCCAGCGGTTGGCCCTGCGGCCACAGCTCGATGTGGCCTTTGAACAGCCCCCTGGCCCCACGGAGCTGCCCCTTCACCTGCTGGCAGAGCACTGGATGACCCTGGGCACTGCCTTCCCGGTCCAGTGCGTGCTGCTGGCTGAAGAGGCATCGTGGCGCGTGGATGTGGAAGAAGCCCTGGTGGATTCCAGTGGCCGGCCAGGCCTGAACCGCAAGCTGCGCCTGAAGCTGGAGGCACTCAGCCACTACATCCGCAATTACCGCAGCCTCCATGCCTGGCAACCTGAAAGCGACTCTCTCGGTGTCCTGCTGGGCGGCCTCCTCCTCCTCACCGTCCAGCAGCGCGACATTCTCTCCCAGCTGCTGGGCGGCAAGGTGAGCTCCCCGCAGGCCTTCGAATGGGCCCGGCGCTTCAAGTACCGCGTGGCCCTGAGAGCCGAGAGAGCCAAGGCCGCTCGGGGGGCTCCCGGCCGGTGGGTGGGCAGCCCCCCTGGCTGCTGGGCAGAGGTCCTGGACAGCTGCTTCCCTTATGACTACGAATACTTGGGGCCCAGCATGCGTCTCCTGGGGAGCCCCTGCCTCGACAGGGCCTTCCTGGGGCTGCTCCTGGCCCTGGAGGATTTCCGCTGCGGAGGGCTGCTGGGCCACCCAGGCGTGGGCAAGTCCCACGCCGTGAAGGGGCTGGCACAGGCCCTGGGCCGCCAGCTGGTCACTCTGCACTGCTCCCCGCAGATGTCCCTCAGCTGCCTGGGCCGCCACCTAAGCGGGGCGGTGCATGCAGGGGCGTTGCTGCTGCTGGAGTCGGCTGAGCAGCTGGAGCCAGCTGTGCTCTCTGCCTTCAGCCAACTCCTGGTTGACCTGCGCAGGCTGTGCTTGAGCCTGAAGGAGGGGCGGGGGGGCACAGCAGGCACCCCTCCAGCCAGCCCGGATTCTGCGGACTCCGGCAGCGACAGCGAGGGGCAACCAGCAGTAGCTTTGCCAGAGCTGGGCACGGATGAGGCGGAACCGTACCACCCCCGGGTCCTGGGCAACATCCTCTTTGCTGGGCGGCTGCTGCGGGTGCGAGAGACGTATGGCTGCGTGGCCACCTTGTGGCACGTCCCAGAGCCTCTGCGCCTGGCCCTTCGCCCCCTGGTCATTCTGGCCCCAGACCCCACCAAACTGGCAGAAGTCACCCTTCTAGCAGCTGGCTTCCGGGAGGCCAGGCGCCTAGCGGAGAAGCTGAGTGCCTTTCTGCGCCTGGAGAGAGAGCTGGGCTCGGGCCCCCCAGCCAGCCAGACGGCTCTCATCAGGGAGGTGGTTGGCCGGGCCATCAGCATCTTGTTTAGCCCTTTGCCTCGGTGGGACCCGTTGCTGTCCAGGCCCTCCCCCAGGACCACTTTCTTTCTAGGACTGGAGGAAGAGCCGGCTGTAGTCAAAGCCCTGTGCTGCTCCCCTTTGCTGGCTGGCCCCGAGTGCCCCCGGCTGCAGCACGTGTGGGACTTGCTGCGCGGCATCTTCCCCTCCGCTGCCCTGCAGCTGCCTGAGCCTCCAGCCTTCCCGCGGCTCCAGAGTGCCCTGGTCGCCCAGCTGCACGAGGAGAAGCTGCACCCAGACCCTCAGCTCCTCAGCACGGCAGGCCAGCTCTTCCAGGCCCTAGGGAATGCCAGCGGCGTCCTTCTGCTGGGGCCCCCAGGGAGCGGCAAGACCACCACCTGGCAAATGC
The DNA here is from genome assembly GCF_028583425.1 of Eublepharis macularius. Classification (NCBI taxonomy): domain Eukaryota; kingdom Metazoa; phylum Chordata; class Lepidosauria; order Squamata; family Eublepharidae; genus Eublepharis; species Eublepharis macularius. The sequence continues at coordinate 188,794,261 of NC_072792.1, forward strand.
TGGCCAAAGCCCTGAGCAGGCTGGCAGCCAGTGAGGCTGCTGCCCAGGGGCGCAAGCCCAGCACCCACGGGGCCGCCACTGCCGCCCCCTCCTTCCACCCCATCAACACGGTCTGCATCTGGCCCAACGGCCTGAACGCGACGGAGTTCCTTGGCAGCCTGGAGGATGGCGTCTGGCGGGACGGGGTCCTTTCCCGGCTCCTGCAGAGAGCTGCCACCTCCGCCGTGGCGGGTGGCGCAGGAGAAGGGAGCACCCAGCAGTGGCTGGTGCTGGACGGGGCGGCCAGTGCCGCCTGGCTGGAGCCCATCTCCTCGCTCTTCGACCCCAGGCCCGCCCTCAGCTTGCCTAGTGGGCAGAAGCTGCAGCCTCCAGGAAATATCAAGGTCCTCTTTGAGATGGCGGACGCTTCTGGGGTGCCCCCCTCCATCTGCACCCGCTGTGCCCTCTTGCACTGCAGCAGCTCCAGCCTCTGGCAGGGCGTGCTGGCTTCTGCGCTGGTCCCCGTGTACCGGACCTACAGTGTGACCCAGCAGAGCCTGGCCATGTTGCGGGAGCTGGCAGAAGAGCTCTTCCCCCCAACGTTCACGTTCCTGCAGCGGCACTGCTCCTGGGTCCTGCTCCCCCACGTCAGCCCACAGGGGCCCACGGTGCAGGGTGTCCAGGAGACCACGGCCTTTGCCAGGATTCTGCACGCGCTGCTGGAGCAGTACCTGCGCCGGGAGAAGATCAGGAGCATGGCTGCCCCAGAACTGCCAGGTGAGCAACGTGACGTCGGCGAGAGGGAAGCTGCCGCCAGCCCTCTTTCCCAGCCCTGGGTGTGAGTCCTACAGTCCCCTTGGGTGTTGGGGGGGGGGGGCGCGAGGGTGGAGAAGGACCCCGCCCCCCCCCCCACACACACACCAGACTTCTTAGGCCTCTTTCTGCAGCCATCAAGAGCAGCTCCTTTGGCACCAGCTCCTCTTTTTATTCTGCCCGGTTGGATGAGGCTGTCCCTGCACACCACCATGCGCTGGCCCAGAGCATCTTCGTCTTTGCCTACATCTGGGGCTTTGGGGGCCACCTTCACCCCAGGTACTCCCCTGCTGCGGGTGGGCTCCATGCTGGCTCTCAAACACTCTCTTGCATGGTGAAGGCGAGCTGGAGGGGGCGTGGAGGGGAGTGGGGGGGGAAGCCTGTGCTCGTCTGGACTGGGAAGGAAGAGCCACCAGGCAATGCGGTGAAGGAAGGAGTGCTTTTCCTGCTGCAGAGGAGATCTCTGGGCTGCAGGGGCTCCTGTCTCATGGCAGAATGGCCCCACTGGCCCGTGAGCTCTGCTCCATTTCCCCCTCTGCGGCGTCTAGGCTACAGCAGCCACCCCGAGTCTCCACCCGGCCTGCCCAGCTTCAGAGGGGGTTCTCTTTTCCCCTCCACTGCCCTGCCACTAACTGGCCATTTTAGGACTTGACCCACCCAGAGAGCCAGCTTCCCTTCTGCCCAGGGCCCGTGTCTCCCACTACCCAAGGTCTGGTTACCACAGGGATAGCTAACCATATGTGTGCTCTACTGGGGGAATTGTGATACAGACAGTGACTGCCTCCTTTCCCTGGTGCCTGTTTTAAATAATATGTTCAAACGGTGGAGGTCTAAGTGGTATGAGAAAAACTATCAGCATATAAAATAGTAAATCTTATCTACTAATAGCCAACAGGCAAAGATCTGAGGAGACTTAAATCCAGAGATTAGAGTTATAAACAGGCAAGACAGATCTTCCTACACGCCTGAAAAACAGCTGAACCCCCTGATGTCTGCATACTAACCAGAGACATTACAGTCCCTTACACAGGGAATAATCACACCTGAAAGATTTATGCCAGGATTTACGCCCAGGCCTCACTCTGCTCCAGCTCCTCCTCTTCCCCTACTTCTGTGATTTTTAAAAAATACATATCACCAAAATGATTTTCATGGCTTAAGAAGTGAGCTCTAACTCATAATGCCCTCAGTGGCTGTTGCTAGGTAACAATAGCAGTTTAGCCAGTATTCCAGGCTTGGTTTCTGTCAGTAAAAGGAAGGGGGAGGGAACAGGGCTCTTTCCGGAGCTGTTTTGGCCTTTGAGGGAAGGCTCAATGGGGACAGGCCCAGAAGCAATCAACGTGACTTGTGGCTGCATGACTTGCTTGATTCATCAAAGCCTGGCTGCTTGCTACTGTTCAACAGGAGCCCCCACAACAAAAGCCAGTGTAGTGGTTAGAGTTTCAGAGCAGGATGTCGGAGTCCCAGGTTCAAATCACCACCACTCTGCTGTGGAAGCTCCCTGGGTGACTTTGATCCAGTCGCACCCTCTCAGCCTGACCTACCTCACAGAATTGTTGTGAGGATAACGTAGAGGGAAGGAGAATCATGTAAGCTGTTTTAAGTTCCCATTGTGGAGAAAGGCAGCAGATGAATGAAATAAGAAATCTAGGTGAATATGGGGGGGGGGGATAAAAGTAAGCTGTTTAGTATATTTGAATGAGAGGAGGATGTAGGGAAAGGTGAGCAGAGGGAGGCTGCCAGGAGGAGGGCAAGAGGAGAAGGGGACACAGGGGGAAATACCTCCCCCCCTCCCGGCAGGTCCTTGCAGGCTCCCCAGCCTGCCACTGGGTCCAGCTCAGCTGGTCCCATACACTGGGCCAGAGGTGACTGGCTGCTTGGAAAGGGAAGGGGGGAAAGGTGGGTGGGAAGGAGAGAAGGAAGCAGAAAACGGGGAGAGGCAGGAGAGGGAAAGAGGGCATAGTGGGGGGAGGGAAATGGGGGGCCTCCCGTAATTTATTGAAAGCAAACAGGCCAACGTCTTGCTTTCTGCAGAGCAGCGGTTTGTGCAAAGGATGCAAAAGAAAAGACGTAAACATGTGATGCTCTGTCCCTCGGCCCTAGACATGCTTTAACCAGGGCTTTTTTTCAGCTGGGACGTGGTGGAACGGAGTTCTGGAACCTCTTGAAAGTGGTCACATGGCCAGTGGCCTCACCCCCTGATCTCCAGAGAGGGGTGTTTAGATTGCCCTCTGCGCTGCTTAGCAGCGTGGAGGGCAATCTACACTCCCCTCTGTCTGGAGATCAGGGGGTGGGGCCACTGGCCATGTGACCATTTTCACCGAGGGCGATTTAAACTTTAAAAAACTCCTCCTTTATTCCAGCTGACCCAAAGTGACGTCATTGTGCAGTCCTGAGTTCCATCACTGAGTTCCACCACCTCTTTTCCCAGAAAAGAAGCCCTGGCTTTAACTGATCTTGTTCTAAGGCAGGCCCTTAGAGTTGGCGAAAAGATGGGGTAGCATAGCTGTTAAGGAGTTGGGCTGCAATGCAGCCCTTTGCTGGTTCGACTCCCACTCCTGCCCCGAGCTCAGCAGGTGGCCTCGGGTCAGCCCCTCCTCTCGACCCAGCTCCCCAGCAGCACGGTGGGGTGATAACTAGCGCTGACCTAGTTCACTGCTCTGAGTGGGGCACGCATCTGTCCAGATGGGCACAGCATGCAGAAACGGCTGGTTTGTTGTTGCTGCCTTGGAATCTTTGTCCTCTCTTGTGTCCCAAGTCTCTGTGCAGGCTCCAGCGAAGGGCTGAGCTGGCCATTACGCGACCTCTTGCCAGAAAGGCATTTCCAAAGCGTTGATGGTTGGGACTTGACAATGCTTGGAAGCAGTTATCTTCCACCACACCTGTCTTGGGCAAACTAAGAAAAACTTTTAAAAACCAAATGTGTAGGGGGAGGTGCAAAGTCCGAACCTCAAAATAAAATGGATTTCTCTGCATCATCCAACGATACAAACTAGGAAAGCTCCTTATAATGCAGAAAGGGGAGCTGTTTGTTTCCCTCTTCCCCATGGGCGGGTTAGAAAGGAGGACCGGAGGACAGAGCAGTTTGTGGCTTGGGAGCTCTCAGTGGTCACCTCTCTCTTTGTGCAGGCACTGGCCTCTCTTTGAGCAGTTTGCCCGCCGGGCTCTCCGCAACAGCCGCTACGTGATACACCTCCCTGCTGCGGCCTCTGCCTTTGACCTCTGCCCACTGCCTGAGGATGGTTCCTTGGTGCCCTTTGATGGGCAGTACCTGTCCTGCCGGGTCAAGAACATCCCCGCAACCTTCTGTGTCCTGCCACAGGTACGTCTGAACCCACGGCAGCCGCCTGTGTGTGTGCGCGCATGCACGCACATTTCCCAGAGCTGGAAGGCCTGTGATAAGCGCCCCGTTCATTTGTAGATCTCACTGCCAGAGAACGTAACAGTGGCTTCTGGCTTGGGGGGTGGAATTAGACACAGTCATGGAGAAGGAGGGATCTGACTAAAGGGAGCCTCCGTGCTCAGAGGCAGCCACCCTCGGCCCATGGTGGGAGGAGGTGACAGCTGCTCGTGCTGCTGCTGCCGCCGTGGCCCAACCAGGTGTGCCTCTTGGCTGCTGTAGGAAATGGCATGTTGGTCTGGGGCTTGGGTTCTCGCTTGCTTGCTGAAGGTAAGTCTGGGCTGCGCCTGTGCCTGGGTGCCCACGAAGCTGCCTGAGAGGGGATCCTTCTGCCCCAAGTGCCATGTGGCAGAGAGGTTGCAGGAGCTAGCATGAGTCTCTCTTGGCAGTATGAGCGGGTGCTGTACGTTCTGGATCTACTCCTGGGAACCAACCAACCCGTCCTCCTCGTGGGGGAACCTGGCTGTGGGAAGACCTCCTTTGCTGAGACGCTGGTGCAGCCCAACCGCCCGTACCAGCGGGTGTGTGTCACCCTCGCCCTGAAGGCCACCCACCTGCGCCAGCTGCTGCAGAGGAAGTCCCAGGACAAGGGCCCTTACCCCTTGAGCCAGTCTGCGCGGGCGAGGGCCATGAAGGGCCGCTGCCTCTTCTTGTTGGAGGACCTGCACATGGCCCCCCTGGGTGAGTGGCAGGCGTTTCTTTTCAGGGGGCCACCGTGGAGGAGGGAGCTGGGGGGCTGGGCTTACGCTCCTTTCCCCATGCTCTTCCTTCTCCCTCCTGGCAGATCCAGGCCGGGGCACAAGCCCCGTCGTTGAGTCTCTGCGCCAGGCCCTGTCCCAGCAGCAGTTCTACCACGCCGAGACGCTGGAGCTGCAGCACTGCCCGGCCATGGGCTTCAACTGCTTTGGCACGCTTTCCACCCCAGTGGTTGGGGCATTGCCACCGTGCCCCCGCTTCAGTAGGCTGTTCAGCACGGTGGTGCTGCCCCCCCTCACGAGAGAAGCCCTCCTGGGCTTGCACGCGCCTGTTGTCTTGGCCTGGCTGGAGAAGTTTCCCCTGCTGACCCGGCACAGCGACTTAGCGGCTGCCCTGGTGAAGGCCACCGTGGAGGCCTACGAGGCTGTGAGGAGCCAGTTCCCTCCCTCTCCCGCCTGCACCCTCTTCCACTTCTCCCTGCACAGCATCCAGCAGGTGTTCAAGGGGTTGTTCCTTCTGCGGCCCCGCCCAGGCATCCACCTGAGCTGCCCCTTGGAGGAGCAGGGGGCCAAGCCCATGTCCAGCAGCAGACGCGGCTCCGCAGGAGCCCGAGCAGCCGTCGGCACGAGCTACGCTGTGGTGCTCAGCATCCGCCTGATTGTGCGCCTCTGGCTGCACGAGTCTCTGCGCACCTTCTGTGACCCACTGCGGGGGAAGCAGCACCGGGCGGCCTGTGGGCAGCTGCTTCTGGAGATTGCCATAGCCAATTTTTGCGCCAAGCGCACCTTGCTGCACACCGAGCCCTCCCTCGGCCTCCAAAGCTCTGACCTGCCTAGCCGGACTCACGTTTCCTTCCACTTCGCCAGCCTCTCCAAGTCTGGTGCCTTGGCACCTCTCTCGGAGGAGGAGCTACTAGAGGAGGAGGAGGAGGAGGAGGAAGAGGAGGAGGACCTCCTCCCTGGCCCTGGGGACCACCAGGACTTCCCTGGCGGCATTGAGGTGGACCGCCCAGATCCCTGGGACCCCGTGGAGCAAGCGCCTGCCCTGGCGCTGGATTCTCCTGACCCAGAGGAAGAGCCCGCCCCGGGGGAGCTGGACAGTGAAGGCCCCAAGGCAGAGCCAGATGAGGCCGAGGGGGGGAGGAAGCCTGAAGCAGCCTTCCTGGCGCCTGTGCATGGCCGGCGCCGGACTCACGAGTCTCACCTGCCCCCCCACCGAGGCAGCCTCTCGAAGGCCAAGCGCCGCCTGTCCTCCAAGAAGGAGAGCTCTGGCCCACTGCTGCCTGTCCATTTGCTGCTCCTGCCGGGCGAGTCGCCGAGAGACATCGTGTTTAGCAAGGAGCTGGGCCCCGAAGCCCACCACCCGAGTGCCCACAACCCCTATCAGGAGAGGCTGTGGAGGTCTCTGGAGAGCCAGCTCCGCCCCTTGCTGCCCTCGGACTTCTTGCTGCCCTCGGCGGTTCTGAAGCACGTGGTTCACCTGTGCCGCCTGCTGAGCGGCCCAGAGAAGCACGGCGCCCTGGTGGCCTTCCGCCGGTGCCTAGGGCGGCAGACGCTGGTGGCCCTTGCGGCTCAGGCCACTGCCTCCCTGCTGATGGAGCTGCCTGCGGATGCCGACGAGGCTCAGGCATTGGCTGTGCTGCGCCTGGCGAGCTGGCAGGCAGGCGTCCGGGGCCAGCGGGTGCTGCTGCTGGTGCATCCCCAGCTCAGCCTGGCCCCCTTGCACCTGGTGCTGGCCCTGATGGCAGAGGGGACGTGCCCAGGCCTCTACGGCCCGGAGGACACCATGCTCATCATCCAGGCCCTGCTGCAGGAGAACCAGGGCATCAAGCGCTCCATGCGGGATGACCTCATTTTGCAGAGGTGAGGGGAAGGGGGGGGAGAGGAAGGCAGGGGCGGGGCGGGGCGGGGCGGGCTCTCAGGGCCGGCCTACAGGCCCTCCTCTGGGCTGCTTTCTGTGCTGCAGGTTCTTCCAGTTTGTGCGCAACAACTTGCACGTGTTTCTGCTGCTGGGGGCCCCCGGCTGGCAGGGCTCAAGTGCTCTGGGGCTCCCCCCGCTCACCACCACGGCCCTCTCCCGCTGGCTGTGCAGCCTGAAGATCTACCAGGCCTGGAGTTTGGAGTCCCTGCAAGAGGTGGCCTGCAAGCACCTCCGGAGCCAGCTGAGCCAGACCACCCTGTTCTCGCCCGGTGGGTGCCTCCCCCGCCCCAAGCAGGCTTTTGGGGTGCCCCCCATAGTCCCAGGGAGTGGCTCGTTTCTCACGTGGGATTCCCCAGTTCCTGCTCAACCCTGACGCCCTGAAATTACTGGGGGTTTTCTTCGCGGAAGAGCAGCGCTCCCTGCCGCCTTTGCTCCGGGACCTCCCCGCACACACCTGCGCCTGAGCCTTGAAGCTCATTGGCCGGTGGGCGGGGCCACGGAGGAGTGGCACAGGGAGGTTCCCATCTCTACCATCTGACCGAGGCGTCTCTGCTGCCCTGCTAGTCACAAGCTCCCTGCACGCCCACCAGGACATGGTGCCGAGCGTTGCCAAGGCTGCAGCTCTGGTCCACGCCTCGGCCACCACCTACAGCACGTACCTGGCCGCCCGCCTGCCTCTCATCACTCCAAGGAGCTTTCTGGACCTTCTTGAAACCTTTGCATGGCTCTTTGTCCGCCTGCAGGAGCGGAATTGCAAGCAGTTGGACCGGTGAGTAGGGTTGGGGCACAAGCCCCGTCCTCGGTGCCGGCCATAGCGAGCCCAGCGCCTGTTTCCCTTGGCTCCGGAGCCCCGATCTCGGCGCCCCCCCCCATCAGTTTCCTCTTCAGAAAACTGACTTTGAGCAGTGCACACAACTCTGCGTCTAGGGCGTGTTGGTATTTGCTTTCAGCAGTAGCTCTGTTTGAGAAACAAGGTCTCACCACCAGCAAGACGGATGAGTACATGCTGGCCCTTCTCCAGAAGAAGGTTAGCACCAGCTAACTCAAATCTCCTTTGGGATAGCTGCGTGTAAAGTAATACATTTGGGGCAAAAATCCTCACTTCAAGTCTATGCTTGAAAATGAATGACAAAGGACAGGAAGTCAAATTCTGTCATCCAGGAGAGAAAAGATAACGGCCGGCCGGCATCCTCAGGCCACTCTAGAAGTCCCCGGCATCCCTCCCTTGGGCATCTTGTGCTTGGCTCTGGTTGGTGGGCCTCAGAAAGGCGTGTGCAGTGCTGGAAAGGGTGTCGAGAAAGGCAGTCAGGCGGGTCCAGGGGCAGAAGCAAGCAAAGGCTGTGGCGTTTAGGGCTTGGGGGGGAAGACCCCGGGCCAGTAGGGCATGCAAGAAATTGAAGGAATTATTATGCATGGAGTGCAGAGAGGGAACGTTTCCTGCCTCTGCCACAAGAAACTGTTGGGCGAGACAAACAGGAGGGCTTCCTTACAGCACAGACAACGTACGGCATGTGCTGCCCCAGGAACGGTTGATGGCCCCAAGAGGCCAGACAGATTTCGGCAGGATGGTCCGCTAATAACAAGGCAAGGCAGTGACAGGGAGCCTCCACAGCAAGAGGCAATGTATCTCTGAATATTAGTTGGGTCAGGCTGTGACTCTCCAACCCTCGTCTTTTGGGGCTTCCCTGAAGCTCCGATCTGGCAGGGTGGGGCTATGAATCCAGGGCTGCCCGCTGCCGTTTGGTGCTGTGACCCTGACGCCATGCTGGCAGACCTTCACAAAGCAAACAGGGGCTTGTGCCATGGGGCTCTCCATGCCTCTCTTTGAACGGCAGCCTCTGAGTTTCTGTTGCCCCCTTTCAGTGTTCAGCACGTGCACAAGCTGGCGCAGGGGTGTGCAGCCATCTTGTAGCTGAGTCCTACCTTCCCAGGGGCTCTGGGGCCAGTCCTACCCCCCCAAGTGGGCTCAGCTTGGTCGTTTGGGGCATGTAGCAAAGGCATTTGGGGGTGTCTGAGCACCAGCTGACCTGTCGGGGGCTGTTCCTAGGCTGGGCAGGAGCCAAGCATGCTGGTGCTGATTTCCTTATTCACAGGATGAAGCTGGCCCTGCACAAGATGGAGGAAGTCAGCGAGAAGCAGCAAGCCCATGCGCGGAACGTGCGTCTGCTGCAGGAGAAGCTCGTGAAGGTCAAGCAGGTAAGACCTGCGAGCCGAGCCGTTGAAGGGGAACAGCAAGTCTTCTCACCTGATGAAAGGTTCTAGCAAGCCCTGCTCACAGCAACGGGCATGTCTGTCTCCATGGTCTCTTTCCGGGAGCCGTGCAGAAACCTCACTGGGATCCTCCCAGCTTCTTTCCGCAGTGGGGCAGGGTGCCCCCAATCTTCAGTTCCAAACCTGCTCAGGTGGAGCGCTAGGCAGTTACATGAGCAAAATGGTATTTACTCCTGGTGAAGGACACTGTTTTTCAAAAAGTACTCAGAGCCAAGCTACAAGTGACGAATGACACTTGCCTGGCAAGTGAACAGACTCACGTGTATTCCTCTCTGTTCACTTGCCGTTCACTTGCTCTCCACTTGATTGAGTGGAGGGCAAGTGGAGCGCAAGTGAACAGGGAGGAATACACGCGAGCCTGTTCACTTGCCGTTCAAGTGTCATTCGTCTCTTGTAGCTTGGATCTTAGACGAGGAGGTGGGTGTGCGGCAGAAAGGGAGATGGATCCCTCTGCTTGCTTCCTTTTGAAGAAACTGCAGGAAGGGGGAGGGGAGGCTGCACAGCCGTAGCCCCAAATTGGACCAATGCCCGGGGGGGGGGTCCCAGGCGGCTGCCTTGGTGGCTCCAGGTGTGTTGGGGCGGGGGCGGGGGTGGGGGGAGGTGATGGCTTGCGTTTTTGGACACGGTTGCCGTGGGTTGGCTGGAGGGTGTCCTTGCACTCCAGGAGCTCCTGCTGCCCCCACTTCTGTCCATTGGATCCCATGGTCAGGCCCTGATCTGGTTCGAATCTCAGCAGATCGTTGCAAGAAAGTGGCCCTGCTCCACGGAGGAGTCGCAGGGAGGGCTTGCTTCTTTTTTGGTGCATATGCGTGGCAGGGAATGTTAGGGGGAGGGTGCAGTGCAGCCGCACAATAGTTAACCTTCCAGAATGGAAAATGAAAAAGAGTCTCCTGGCCAACCCTTTCAAGTGCCGTAGCTTAGCTGGTTTGCATGCAGCCTGCCCACAGGAGGGGAGATGATCAACATGTTGTTTGTCTGAGGCAGCCAGAAAAGAGGGGGGAAACTTTGACTTGGCCCTGAGAAGAAGGCCTTTGTAGATGGGGACAGAGAATGTGGGTGCAGAAGGCACTATCGAGGAAGAGAAAGCACGCCACCTCCAAAGCTTGCTGGCTTGCTTGCTTTATTTATTTGTCATTTGTAGTTTGCCTTTCTCACCAAGACTCAAGGCAGATTACGTAGTGTGAGATGAGTGCAATCTATATCAAGGACCTTTCCATAAACAATGCCGCAGGGTAAATAAATGCGAGTTCACAAAAACGTAACATTAGCAGGAATCCAATACAGAGTTGAAGAAATGCTGAAACAGAACATAATCAGTTCTAGGACTGACATTAGACAACATAAAACTACCCAGTAGGATCATACTTGAAGCGCAGGTGCATGTAGGAGCACGTAATGCAGTGTGCATAGTGCTGAAGTCTGTGGTCCCTAACTCATTGGTGAAGCATCCCTTTGAGATCATCATCTCCCTGTACTGAAAGCAAAACAGAGTTCCGGTTTGCCAAGCCATATTTTGAAATCCAAAGGACAAATATGAATAGCGCTATTCTTAACGATGGGACTGGATTAAAGCTGAAAGGACGTCCAGTTGCAGGCGTGACTATCTAGATGCAAAAGAAACATCCAAAGCTGTGTGGCACTCATAGTAGGAACACGGAACGTGAGAAGTATGAGAACAGGTAAGCTAGAAATCGTAAAACAAGAAATGGAACGTTTAAACATTGCGGTCCTAGGTGTCAGTGAACTAATGTGGACTGACTCGGGACATTTTCAGACAGAAAATCACACAATGTTTTACTGTGGAAATGAACTCAAAAGAAACGGTGTTGCTCTAATAGTGAGGCAAGACATAGCACAAGCAGTCAAGAGCTACAACGCAAAGTCTGGCCGAGTAATAGCAATCAGGGAAAGCCTGTTAACATAACCATCATTCAAGTTTATACTCCGACAATGGTTGCTGAGGAAGAAGAAAGCGAAAACTTTTACATGAGTGTCCAAGAAGAAATTGATCATACCCCTAAACAAGACATGCTGATAATCATAGGTGACTGGAAAGCAAAAGTAGGCGATAAAGCAGAATCAAACATTGTGGGAAAATTTGGACTAGGATCATGAAATGAAGCAGGAGAGCGGCTCATAGAATTTTGTGAAGCCAACAACTTGTTTGTTGCTAACACATGCTTCAGGCAACCAAAAAGACGACTGTACACGTGGAAATCACCAGGTAATCAATACAAGAACCAAACAGATTACATAATTGGAAGCAGAAGACGGAGAAGTTCTATTCTCTCTGCTAAAACAAGACCAGGAGGTGACTGCCATACAGATCATGAGTTGCTAATCTCAAAAATTAGAATAAAGCTGAAGAGAAATACTAAAAGAATCATAATACCAAAATACAATCTAAAGGCTATTCAGAGAATTCAAAGTCCAGGTAAGGAACAGATCTGCAATACTAAGTTTAATTGATTGTGAGCCAGAAGAATTATGGGCTGAAACCAGAGATATTATCAAGGAAGGATGTGCAAAGACTATCCCTGTAGCCAAAAGAAAGGAGAAGCCTAAATGGATGTCTGAGGAAACTCTTAAAATTGCTAAAGACAGTTAGGAAGCAAAAACAAAAGGTGACAGAAATAGGGTCAGAATTCTAAATGCAGCTTTTCAGCAATCTACACACACAGACAAAGAAATCTATTATAATAACCAGTGCAAAGAAATAGAGAAGAACAACAAAAAAGGAAGAACAAGAGATGTGTTCCACAAGATCCGGGAAATCAAAGGGAGATTCAAGCCACGGCTTGGGATGCTGAAAGATCAACATGGAAATACAGTATCTGATCAGGACAAAATAAAGGAAAGATGGAAACAATACACTGAGGAACTACACAGAAGAGATTGACTGGAAACGCTCAGTCTACCTTCCAATCCCCAAAAAAGGGGACGCCAAGGAGTGCAGCAACTGTCGGACTATTGCATTAATTTCCCATTCAAGCAAAGTGATGCTCAGAATTCTACAGCAAAGACTCTTACCATGTATGGAACGAGAAATGCCAGATGTTCAAGCTGGATTCAGGAAAGGAAGAGGCACCAGAGATCACATTGCAAATTTACGATGGCTAATGGCACATACCAGGGAATTTCAGAAGAAAATCAGCCAGTGTTTTACAGATTACAGCAAAGCTTTTGACCGTGTGTGAATCATGAAAAGCTATGGAGAGTCTTAAAAGAAGTGGGAGAAGTTCCACAACATCTGATTGTTTTGATGCGCAACCTGTACTCCGGACAAGAGGCTACTGTCAGGACAGAATATGGGGAAACAGAATGGTTTCCAATTGGCAAGGGTGTCAGACAAGGATGCATATTATCTCCCTACCTGTTAACCTCTATGCAGAGTATATCATAAGGAAAGATGGATTAGATCTAGAAGAAGGTGGCGTGAAAACTGGGTGGAAGGAACACTAACAATTTGAGATATGCAGATGACGCCACATTACTAACAGAAAATAGTGGAGACTTGAAACGACTACTAATGAAGGTTAATGTATGAATGTGAAAGCTGGACAGTGAAGAGAATGGATTCATTTGAAATGTGCTGAAAGAGAGTTTTGTGGATGCCATGAACAGCCAAAAAGACAAATAAGTGGGTACCAGATCAAATCAAGCCTGAATGCTCCCTAGAAGCTAAAAGGATAAAATTGAGGCTATCGTACTTTGGTCACATCATGAGAAGACAAGACTCTCTGGAAAAGTCAATAATGCTAGGAAAAGTGGAAGGCAGCAGGAAAAGAGGAAGACCTAAAACGAAGTGGCTTGACTCAATCAAAGAAGCCACGTCCTCCAGTTTGCAGGATCTGAGCAAGTCTTCAGCCGGTGTCTGAAGCGTCTGTGGCCAACGTGAAGGGTCGGTCAAAGCCCGGGTTCCACAGGGCGGTGGCGTTAGAGAGGGCTGACCGCAGGTCTCGGAAGGCCACCTCTAGTTCTGGGGTCCACCGGACTTGGTTGGGCATCCCCTTCCTTAAGCAGTCCGTCAGAGGTGCCGCTCGGGAGGCAAAGTGGGGGATGAACCGCCCATAATACCCCAGCAGTCCCAAGAAACGCCGGACCTGCTTCTTGGTCTGGGGCTGTGGGGCATCGGCTATAGAGGCCACCTTGTCCGGCGGTGGTCGGACCCGTCCTCCCCCGACCACAAAGCCAAGGTACTGCAGCTCCTGGAACCCCAGATGGCTTTTCTTTGGGTTGGCCCGCAGTCCGGCCTGTTGAAGGGCTCTCAAGACTGACTCCAGGTGCTGGAGGTGGGTGGGCCAGTCCGGGCTAAAGACAATGATGTCGTCAATGTAGGCCATTGCGTATGCCCGGCACTCGCCCAGCACCTGGTCCACTAGTCGCTGGAACGTGGCTGCCGCACCATGGAGACCGAAAGGCATTTTCTTAAATTGAAAAAGACCTCGGGGGGTGGCGAACGCTGTTTTCTCCCGATCCTCAGGCCGCACGGGCACCTGCCAGTATCCCTTGGTTAAATCGAGAACCGACAGGTAGCGAGCGGACCCCAGGTGATCCACCAGCACGTCTGCTCGGGGCATGGGATAGGCATCGAACTTGGCCACCTTATTCAGCTCTCGGTAGTCGACGCAGAAGCGGGTGGTCCCGTCCGGCTTGGGCACCAAGACTATTGGACTCCTCCAGGCACTCCGTGAGGGCTCAATCACCCCCAGCTGGAGCATCTCGTCCGTCTCCTTTTCCACTGCCTCCCAGCGCTTTCTAGGGATGGGTCGCCACGTAGCCCGGGCCGCCTGCCCTGGCTCGGTTGGGATGGCATGCTGTATCAGGCTGGTGCTACCTGGTCTGCGGGAGAAGACGCCTGGTACCCGGGCCCATAGAGCCTGTAGCTGGGCCCGCTGAGTTGGGTCGAGCTGGGGGTCCACCTTGGGCTCCTCGAATTCTGGGCCTTCTGTGGTCCACGGCAGCTCACTGGACGGGAGTTCCAGGGGGTCCTCCGCCAGCTGGCACTCCTCGCTGTCCCGCTCGTACCACCTCTTCAGCAGGTTCACGTGGAGCGTCTTCCTCTGGCGTCGACGAGGCCCACACTGGACCTCATAGGTGGTGGGTCCTAGTACCTTTGTCACCACATAGGGGCCTCGCCAGGGGTCCCCCTCCTCCCTGGGAAAAACTGTGCGGTGGACGAGGACCCTCTCCCCCAGCTGGAAGGTTCTCTGTCGCGTACCCCGGTCGTACGCGGCCTTCTGGTGTGTCTGGGCGTGGGTCAGCCGTCGGCCTGCTTCTGCTTGGAACTGCTGCACCCGCTCGTGGAGTTGGCTCACATACTCCTGGACTGGGGGGGCTGGGGGGCTGGCTTGGGGACCCCATTGCTCCACCAGGCGGGAGAGCATTCCTCGTGGCTTTCGCCCATACAGCAGTTCAAATGGGCTAAAGCCAGTGGAGGCCTGGGGGGTCTCTCGGAGGGCAAACATCAGGGGGTCGATATACAGGTCCCACTGGTGAGGTTTGTCATGCGTCATTTTTTTCAGGGCCTCCTTAACAGTCTGATTCAGGCGCTCTGCCAATCCATCTGTTTGAGGGTGGTAGGCAGAGGTGAACACCTGCCGGATCCCCAAGTTCTGACAGAGCTGACGCATGGCCTTTGCTCAGAAGGGTCCTCCCCGGTCCGTCAAGATTTCGCTGGGCAGCCCCACCATCGCGAACAGCTTGGACAATGCCCGGACCACCCCCGGGGTCTGCATAGTTTTCAAAGGAATGACCTCTGGGAAATGTGTGGTGTAGTCCACGATCACCAGGGCAAAACGGTAGCCCCGGGGTGTGCGCGGCAGTGGGCCGATAAAGTCCATCGCTATCCGCTGGAAGGGCACCCCCATCACTGGCAGCGGGGAAAGAGGGGCCTTTGGCGGGCGTCTCGCTGCCACCCTCTGGCAGGTGGGGCATGAGCGGCAGTGTGCCTTCACGTCCGCATTCACCGAGGGCCAGAAGAAATGCTCAAGGATCTTCCTCAGGGTCTTGTGGTGCCCCAGGTGCCCAGCCCAAGCGTGCTCATGGGCTGCGCGGAGGACTTCCGCCCGATAGGCTGCTGGCACGAGTAGTTGGCGGACCTCTCCCTGGCCATTCGGGGCACGAGCTATGCGAACCCAAACCCCTCTTTGCTTCTCGATGCGAGGGAGCCGTTGGGACCTCCGTTCATCCCGCACCTGCTCCTCCTCACGAGCGGCTGTCTCTCGCAAGCGCTGCAAGGACTCATATGCCCCTTGGGCATCATGGAATGGGCGGTCTGCCGGGGGTCCAGCTGGGTCTTCAGTCCGTGGTTCTGCCCCTGGTCTGGTGGAGGGACCCTCTCCTGGGTCGTCGGCCTCCTCCACTTGCAGAGCAGTGGCAACTTGTGGGTCTGTCAATTCCCCTGCTGCCTCCCGCCGAGGCCTGGCGATCCCTGGGGCGTCTCTTCCCAATTTCTTCGCTGCCTGCTGGAGAAGCCTGAAGAACCCCGGGGCATCTCTTCCCAGCAGCATTGGCATGGGTAGGTGAGCTACCCGGGCAACTTCCATTTGGTGGCAGACCCCTAGGTACTGTACCGTGATTAGGGCCGTAGGGTACGGCTGGGTGCGGCCCATCACATCCGTCACCGGGATTCAGCGGTGCACTGGGGTGGCAGCTGGGAGGAGTTGGGGCCGAATTGCTGAGACTGCTTCCGAAAGGGGGGGGGGAAGAGAAGGATGCACAAGGACTGGCCAGGGGCCGCTCTGGCATGTCTTCCATATCGCCCTGACGCACCTGCCCTGCCTGGCATGCTGCCCTGAGCTGGGGTGCTCGCGCAACTTGCCATTGGGTGGGCCCTCCCGGGGTCTGGGGTGGCCACTCAGCCTGCATGGCCCGGGCGGGGGGGGGGGAAGCACTGTGGTAGCCAGCCAGGGGACCCCGGGCTCCTGCGTTTCGGCCACTTTGTGCGGGTGGCGTACTCCTCCACTGCCCCTGTGGGCGAGGCCAGCAGCCTCCCCTGCAGGATTGGTGGGGCTGTCAGCCTAGGAGTGGGTCCCACCCCCCCGCAAGGCAAAGCAAGCGGCCACAGATGCTGAAAGCAGGAGACGGCGCCGGGCCAAGGCGGAGCCACGCACAGCCTCGGACACACCCCACCCCTCCCAACAACCATGGCATGTTGGCGCAGGAGCCTCGCAACTGCCCCGCAGGATGGATGTGAGGCGGGACACCGCGGGGTGGAGGGTGTTGGAATGACCAATGGGGCTGCCGCAGACACCCGAGGGGCTGGACCCACTCTGGGAGGAGGCCGCTCATGGGACTTTGTTGCTGTGGCTGCGGCTGCAACGGGAGCGACCCTCCCCAGGCGTGCGAGACCTCCTGCCTGGGATATGGCATCTGTCTCCCGCTACCCTAGTTTCTTCACTGATGGGGCTAGGGTTCCAGTGAGTGGACTGTTTCCCCTGCCATCTCCCGCCCCCTTGCAGCAGCACCCCCGGCCACCCTCTCCCTGGCTTATCGGGTGCCAGCTGCTCGCCCTACCAGGGATTGATCGCCCTCGGTGGCTCCCCCCTCCCCGCTGACATGCCCTGCCTCAACCCTCTACCTGACATTACTGTGAGGGGAGGGGGGGCGGGGAGGCAGAACGGGGTCTGTCAGATACATTTGTGGCGATGTGCAGGTGGAGATATGTGACGGGAGTGTTGGGGGAGGGGCAGAGGACGAAGTCAGGCTCGCAGACACAGAAGGCAGTTGTTTTACAACTCGTTTTATTGCACTGGAACAAGTGGGCTTGTTTTTAGACTAGCAAGGGTGCCGGGGAATTCTTCACAGCCCTCCTTCCCGCTCGACGGGGCGGGGCTGGGATGCAGGCCGCGGCGCGAAAGTGCTTCCTGGGCTGCAGCCAACCCTCCGTCAGAGATGTTTGGGGAGGGCGGGACGCGGGGGTGCAGCCCTGCCCTGGACGTGCCTGCGGGAGAAAAAGACACATGTGGGCTTTGCCTCGTTCCACTGGTGAGGCAAGCCCCACACTCCGCCATCCGGGAGGATGCACATAGTCGAGGGAAGCAGCGACCAGCTGATGCACGGCAGTCTGGCGAGGATGCACTCGGCCTTGGCAAGCCTTTACCTTTAAGGGAAGGAATGAGCTGGTCATAACAAACACCTGGTCACATGTGGTTTTTGGGGCGCCTGCCTCTGAGGCGGCCAGGGGCGCCCATGGTCGCCCCCCACCCCTGCTGGGCCTCACCCGAAGCGGCAAGTGAGCGGGTGGGGTCAGGTGAATGGGCGGTTTGCACTAATCCCCCTCCCCTACCTCCCCCTCACCTGTCAGCGCTCCGTCAGTCAACACCAGGTGGGAATACCGGAGTCAGAGTACCTGCAAGGAAACGGGAGAGGCTGCTGTAAATTCGCCAAGTGTCACTCCCTTCTCTCACGGAAGGGTTAATTTGTTTGTGCTTAGTTGGAAGCAACTAGCTTGCATGAGTCCAGTTAGATGTTGAGTTGTTCTTCCTGTCGGGGTAAAAAGGGGGTTAGCCAGACATTTGCACTTCTTCCCTTTTATGGGAAGTGCCTCCACTTTTTCGCAAAGTCCCCCGAGTGCATTCTGTGCCTGCCACCGTGAATGCCCTCACCCCCGTTCGGTGTTCAAAGGGGCAACGCCACGCAGCACACGGACAGAGCCTCCGGCGACGTGCTCACTTACCTGAGGGTTTTGGCCGGCGCTGGCCAGATGTTTTGTAGGGCGCGGTCGCAGGTGATTGGGTGCGGAGAGGGGGGCTCGTCCACGCCGGGCGCGCACGCTGATTGGTCCCCAGGATAGTTCGCATCCTATGCTCCTTCGGGCCATGGAGGCGGGGCTGAGCGCTTGGAGAGGGGGCCGGTTTTTCGCCGTTCCATGAGCGCCTATGGGCTATGCCTTCTTTTTCCGTGGCGTAGCTTTTTTGCGCCGCTGTGGGCGTTCCCGCTTCTGGAGGGACTTAGGGAGCAGACTAACTCCGACCCCGCCCTGTTCCCCGCCCCCCCCCCACGCCGGCGCAGGGCTCTACGCCGCTCCTCCGCCTCCGCCCGGCCGCCTGAGGCTTGCGCTGGTGCCGGCCCGCCGGCGGGCCAGCGCCGCGTCTCAGCGCGGGTGGAGGGCGACATACGCGGGCATAAAGCCCAGATACGCCGTCGCAAGCCTTAGTTCGGTTCCTATTCACTTTCCCCGCCCCTCTTAGGATTGGGCTGTTAGTTGTGTTCTTGTATATTCTGATTGTATCTTTTTATTAGTTTAATTTCAAATGTCGTGCTTTATAAGTTTTTATGCACTTTCTGCTGTTATATTTTTTAAAATAAAATTTATATATATATATATAAAAAAAGATGGTTATCCTATCACCTCTCGGTCGTCTCCTGTCCAGGCTAAACATTCTGAGCTCCTTCAACCTTTTCTCATAGGATTTGGTCTCCAGACCCCTCACCATCTTCGTTGTCCTCCTCTGGACATGTTCTAGCTTGTCTATATCCTTCTGAAACTGTGATGCCCCAAACTGAACACAATACTCTAGGTGAGGTCTAACCAGAGCAGAGTAGAGCGATACCATCACTTCTCGTGATCTGGACACTATGCTTCTGTGGATACAGCCCGGAATTGCATTTGCCTTTTTAGCTACCACATCACACTGCTGACTCATGCTCAGTGTATGGTCTACTAAGACCCCTAGATCCTTTTCGCACATACTACTGCCAAGACAAATCTCCCCCCTCCTATAGTTATGCCTTTGAACTTTGCATTTATCTCTGTTGAAATTCATTTTATTTGTTTTAGCCCAGTTTTCCAGCCTGTCAAGATCATCCTGTATCCTGACTGTGTCTTCTTTCATATTTGCTACCCCTCCCAATTTAGTATCATCTACAAATTTAACGGGCATTCCTTTTATTCCTTCATCCAAATCATTTATAAAAATATTGAACAAAACAGGTCCCAGGACTAATCGCTGAGACACTCCACTGGTCACTCTTGTCCAAGAGGATGAGGAACCGGTAACTAGCACTCTTTGGGTGTGATCTGTCAACCTGTTACAGATCCATGTTAAGGCAGTAGGGTCCAAACTACATTTTCCCACCTTGTTAACAGGAATATCATGTGGGTCTATTGCGCCCCTCCTTGCCCAGGGCTGCCTGCCTCTGCTATTTAAAGTCGCTCCAGCCAGGGCCTCCCCCCAGTCCTCAGATGCTGGAGAGGAACCTGGCTGCTTCACCTGGCTACCTTTTCCTGTCCTGGAGTGTTTTGCCCTCAGACTGGGGCCAACGTCTCCTCCCCAGCCGGTGTCAAGGAGCCCATTTTGAACCCTTTCCTCCATGACCAGCTCCGTCCCAGGTCCTGCCTTCAGGGTGCCGCCCAGTGCCTCGGCCAACGGAGGCCAGCTTCTGATCTCCCTGGCTCCTCCCTCCAGCAAGCTGCTCTTCTCAGGGCCACTACTGGCTCCGCCTGGCCCAGTATTCCCCAGGCTGCAGCTCTGGCCCCTGCGCGAGCCTACAGCTGTGGGTCTTCTTCTTGCCCTACTTTGGGCAGGGTCAGAGCCCACAGGATGACACTGACATCTCAGTGGCCACGCCCCAGGCAGCCTTGGTGGCTCAGGCACCGCCCCGGCCACCCTGGTTGCACTGTCCGTCACCTTCTGCCATCTTGGGAGGGGCCTCCTCTGCCGCCAGGCTTCTTCGTCCCTGGGCCTCGCGTGTTCTTGGGAGCTGCGTCCAGACTGGATGTTGCCCCACGGTCTGGACAGGAACCTTATCAGAAGCCTTACTGAAATCGAGATAAACTAAGTCCACAGCCTTCCCCTGATCCACTGAAGCCTCAACTCTCTCAGAAAAGGAGATAAGATTACTCTGACGTGACTCTTGTTCGTGAGGAACCCATGCTGGCTCTTAGTAATCACAGCTGTCTTTTCTCAATGCTCAGGGAGGGACTGACTGATTATTTGTTTCAAGACCTTTCCAGGTATGGATGTCAAACTGACGGGGCAGTAGTTACCTAGAGCCTCCTTTTCCCCCTCTTGACAACGGGGGCAACATTTGCCCACCCCCAGTCTTCTGGCACCTCACCTGTACTCCAGGAATTCTCAGAGGTGATAAACAGAGGCTCTGCAACCGCATCAGCAAGGCCCTAGAGTGCAATTGAATTCATTTAAAGATGTTGCGCACCCCTCTCTGCCTATCCTAGGCTGCAGTTTTCTTCCTTCCTCATAGGTCCTCTTTTTGCCGGGTTGAGCACAGTTCTCCTGAAGACAGAGGCAAAGTACAACCGTTCTGTCTTCTCTCTGTCGCCTGTTAAAATGCCACTCCCCCCACAGCAGGCCTACCACTTCCTTGTTCTTTTCCTTGCTCCAAGCGTAACCAAAGAACTCTTTTTTGTTGTTTCAAGTGTGTAGCCATGTTGGTCTGTAGTAGAAGAGCAAGATTCGGCTCCCGTAGCTCCTTAATTTACAATACCCCCCCTCTTCCTTTTTCCACTCTTTGTATCTGATAAAGGGCACCATGACTCTCAGAAGTGAACACCCTGGAAGCCTAGTTGGTCTTTATGGTGCTGCTGGGCCTGAATCTTGCACTTTTTTGCGGTGTTTAGCATCTCTCGCTAGCCTAAGCTCATACGGAGCTTTAGCCTTTAGACTTTCCCTACAAGCACTGGCTGTTTGTTTGTTTTCATCCTGGGTCCTATGCCCTTCCTCCCATTGCCCAAATGTGTCCTTTTTAATTCTGAGCTCATTAGAAAGCTGTTTATGGAGCCGTCCTGGCTTCTTTGGGTGCCTCCCATTTTCCCTTCTCATTGGAATTATTTGCAGTTGTGCCTTCAGTGTCTTACTTTTAAGAACCTGCCCTCCCCGCTCCTTGAACTCCTTTCTCCATGAGTATTTCTACCCGTGGGATTCTACCTAGCTCTCAGATGCTTCACGAATGAGTTAGGGACTACAGACTTCACCATGATTTTGCCTTATGTACTATTTGTTTTTTTAAAACATGTGATCCTATGAGCTACCTGTGCTTCATGCTGTCTAATTTCAAACCTAGAATTGATTATGTTTACGGGTACTGGTAAATCTGCTGGCTGAAACCCGTAGCAGAGGAGGATACCCAGCCATTCTTTGGCTGTGGAGGAACTCTGCCATCCATTCATTTATTTGTTTACTTGTTTGTTTATTGTGTCTCCTGGAATTTATTATCACCACTTGGATATAATGTGTGTACTGACCCTGCCATTGTGCAAATAATGTGTTTATTGACTCTGCCATTGTGCATATGTTAAATTTGTTCACCCTCGTTTCTTCAACCTGAAGTTTGGAATAATCATGTTGTTCATTGTATCTTGATATTGTTCCTTTATTAACACTTTGTGGATTTTTTCCATTTTGATTACTCAGTAAATTTCATATGACATGTTTATTAACCTTTGATTTATTTACCTTTCACTGGGTTTTTTGGGTAGTGTGCTTCTATTGTCTGGACCCAGTGAGCCCATTCTGTATTTCAATTATTATCCCTACAACAACAAACACCCTGTGAGGTGGGTGGGGCTGAGAGAGCTCTGAGAGAGCTGTGACTGGCCCAAGGTCACCCAGCTGGCTTCAAGTGGAGGAGTGGGGAATCAAACCCGGCTCTCCAGATGAGAGTCCTGCCGCTCTTAACCACTGCACCAAACTCTGTATTGGAGTCTTGCTACTGCTATGTCTTTGTAAACTTGTGTTTATCTACCCTATAGCATTGTTTATGGAAAAGTCCTTGCTATTGACTGTACTAATCCCACACTGTGTAATCCGCCTTGAGTCTCAGTGAGAAAGGTGGACTATAAATGACATAAATAAAATGGAGCCACTCCTATCCTTTGAGCATGTGCCGTCCAAAGTGGTGTCGTGAGGGGAGAAGGGTTCCCTTCTGATGTATTTTGTGCATGGAACGTTCTGGATCCTTGCACTACGCCGGCCCACAGTCTGTCAGCGCGGCTGCACAGGCGACCGCTCCCAAGAAACACAGTTGCAGGGAAGCCGCCCGTTTCTATCCAGTACGCCACCCGTGGCTTTGTTCTGGTGCCGTGGGGAGGGAGGCTGGTTGCAGGCCCAGCCCTGATGCCCGACCTTCTTTCTGCACTACAGCAAATGGCAGAGTGCCAACAGGAAGTGGAACGAGAGCAGGAGGTGCTGAAGCAGCAGGAGAAGGAATGCAAACGGCACGAGGCACAGATCGATGCCCTTACGAAGGAGCGAGACGTGCTGGAGAAGGCCAAGGAACTGGCCATGAAGAAGGTACGGGGCAGTGGGGAGGCTGGGGAGGCAACGGGGGTCGGGGGGTGGGGGTGGGCCCGGTGGATGGCGCAGGCGTGCCTGGTGGAGCTGCTCTTGCTTGGCCCGCGCGGGTGGAGTGTCAGCCCTTCCTACCGAAGGCGGCCCTCTCTTCCCAGATGAGCAAAGACTACAGGGCTGCCCTGACAGGGCTGCGGGCACAGCACGTCGAGGAGCTGCGCAGCTACCGCCAGCCCCCCGATCAAGTGGTCTGGGTGACGGACATCCTCTGCAAGATGTTTGGGGAGAAGCCCGGCTGGGAGGCGGCCAAGCAGATGCTCAGTCGAGAGGACTTCTATCAAGTAAGATTCGAACTCCTCCCCTGGTCCACGAGAGCCTTCCGGGGGAGAGTCATGGGACAAAGGAAGGCCCCCCCCGCCCCCCGCCCCCCCGGTCATGTTTCCAGGGTCTTGGAAGGAAAACAGTCTTTCCCAGCCCTGGCCCCCGGAGATCCTTCATTGAATGGAAACGCTGAGGGTTGACTGTGGGGTCTTTGCATCTGGTGGGCTCCAGTCGGCCCATTGGCATAAGAGAGAGAGAGACACACACACACCCCAGTTGGCCTGATGGGCTGATCCGCTCCCCCCACCCCACCCTTGAATTGGTATATGTGAGAGTTATGAGCTCATCAAAGCCCAGGGGTGATGCGTAGGATGCCAGGAGAAGGGGGGGGGGTGTCAGCTTAACCCCATTTTCTCTCCTTGGGATATGCTAACAAAAACTCTCTAACCATTAAGGGCAGCTGCTGTAGCACAGTGGTTAAGTGGTTCGGCTGCGAATCAGCACTCTGCTCGTTCAAATCCCACCACTGCCACGAGCTCAGTAGGGGGCCTTGGGCAAGCCCCTCCTCTCAGCCCCAGCTGGAACCTGTGGGGAGAATAATAACACTAGCTTGTTCACCGCTCTGGGTGAAACACTAATCTGTCTAGAAGAGTGGTATATAAGCACAGTTATTATTATTATCAGGAAATTCTTCCAAATGTTGAGCAGAAACCCTTTCGGATTAGTTTTAACTTGTTGGTTCATTGTCATGTCTTCCGTACAGTCTGAAAGTGTGCACGCACAGGCCAGCTGCAGACATTCCAAAGCTCTTAAAGCTGCAAGCCGCTTACCTACCCTTTGTGTACGCTCCCCCCTCCCCAAGCAACTATAAAAGGTGGGGCAAGCAGCTCCCTCCCTCAGCTTCTTTTGCTGCCACTGAAGAAGGACGTGCCTTCTCTCTCTTCCTCAGTCCCATCATGATAAATGTCAGACGGGACCTTCGATTCCATGGTGTCGAAGGCCCTCTTCTAGAAGTGTTTCCGTGGTGGAACGAAGAAGGCTCAATCAGATAGGCACAACAAATGCCTTCTTTGTCTGCGCAAGGGCCGTGACACCTGCAGTGTGTGGTCTGCAAACCATTTCCATCCAAAGTACGCCATGAAAGGGCATCATGACTTAGAGGCAGCCCTTTGGGAGTCGGCCCTGAAAGGCTCTACCAGCTCCGATCACAGTGCCACAGATAATGGACTGCAGCGCCCAGAACGAGCCTCCTCAGCTCCCCCAGCATGTTCAGCACCCATCACCAGTCGTGCCTTCGTCGGTTCCACCTCGGTGCCAGTCAGGGCCACCTACAAAAAAGGCTAAGCTCAAGTCAAAGCATGCTGATAACTAGTCAGCTTCGAAGTCACAAAAGAGGAAAAAATCCTTGTCTTCAGCTCCAACCGCTTTGGTTGCATCAGGTCTACCCAGAATTCTGAGAATTCCAGCTCCAACGCCCAGAGGACATTCTGCTCTGGTTCCATCCCTTCCAGAGGGTGAGATCCCTGAAGCCATAGAACCATCTGCAGCCGTTTCTCCATTGCCACCCTCGTCAATACAGCCTGTGGAAAGGCAGAAGGGTTCTTCAATCCATCTGAAAATGCCCATCACTTGGAACTGGCCCCTCACTGTAGACGCCATCAGTGCCATTCTCCGGATGGTTCCCTGTACCATTACTGTGCTTCTGGGTTTGAAGGTTCATCGGGCATGTACCCGCCCCCTCGTTACTTTTTCTGTGATGAGGACCCTTATGTTTTGGTTCACTCAGAACCAAGAAGTAAAACTAAACCTGTATTGGTTCTGGCCGTGGTTCCAGAAGATAACACCGCCCCGGAACCGATACTGAGCCGCGCTGTGCACTCTGATGACAATTCTGATGCTGGCTCAGATCTTGCCTCAGAATCTTCTCCACCAGAATTTCTTACGGAGGATTGTGCTGCATCCCCAAGTGAGGATCTCTGCTTGTACACCGAGCAGTTAGTCTGGATGTTGAGACCTCTGGGCACTGAGGTGACCTGCTCTACTCAGACTTCTTCAGATTTGGTCTTTAAGGTCCTGCCCTCATGATCAGCCAGACCACTGGCATTTCCGATTACGCAAGGCATTCTTGCAGAGTGGTAAGCGGCAGTACTGCAGCCCAAGCTCTGTTCACGACCTGAATTAGATCCTGGCGGAAGCTGGGTTCAAGTAACCGGCTCAAGTGATGGTTGTTGTGGGTTCTCCGGGCTGTATTGCCGTGGTCTTGGCATTATAGTTCCTGACGTTTCGCCAGCAGCTGTGGCTGGCATCTTCAGCGGTGTAGCACCAAAAGACAGAGATCTCTCAGTGTCACAATGTGGAGAAGATGTTCCACTGACCAGTTAGGATCGTCAGCAAGAGCTTCTCCTCTTTTCACAAGTCCCCTTCTTTGAAGAGACAGAGAAAGAGAGCAAAGTAACTTGCTCATGGCTGGTAAAGCCCTATTATTTAAATGAAAAAATGGACTCGGTGTGCAACAAAAGTGATGGGGATCGTCAGCAGGAGCTTCTCCCGTCATTCCTGTTCTCCCTTCTGCAGAGAGAACTCGGCCCACTCCTGAGGAAGCCCTCCTGTAAATGCACCCAGCGTGCAAAAAATAAAAATAAAAAAATGGCGAGGCTCGTCGGTAGGAGCCTCTCCTGTATTTTCAAAAAGAGTCCAGTAGCACCTTTAAGACTAACCAATTTTATTGTAGCACAAGCTTTCGAGAATCACGTTCTTTACTGGACTCTTTCTGATTTTGCTACTACAGACTAACACGGCTAACTCCTCCGGATCTATCTCCTGTATCTGAGGACTCCGTCATTGCTGTTTCCTTTCTGCAAAAAGATGGAAGGAGAGAGAGAGAGAAAAGTCCCTGACTTGCTCATGGCTGACAAAGCCCTTCTATAAATACAATAAAATAACAAGTCCAGGCAGACACTCATTCTGCCTCGTTTGCCTGGGGAAAACCACGTTGTGAATTCCTCCAAGGCAGAGCCAAACAAGCTACCAGACTCCAGGCTGTACTGTGGGAGTGGGCATGGTCAACAATGACCAGCCCAACAGCAGAGACCTCTGCACTCACAGAGCACGTGAACATACGGAGCTTGCCTCAAAACCAAGCTCGATGCTGACCGCTGCGGTGGGGTTTCAGATCCGACAGTTTCCCATTGGCCCCAACAGGCCCTTATTAAGAGACCCATGGGAGCTATCTGGCAGGGTTCATTCCTCGATTCCATCCCGCGGATCCGACAGTCGATCAGTTGAGATCCTTGGAATTGAGAGAGGCTGTGCACAGCGCCTCAGAGCCTCTTAGGTAAAAGGTGAGATCGAAGTCAAAACACTTTGAGAAGGAGGAAGAGCCCTGGACAGAGGCTAGTTGCTGATCTCGAAATACAAGCGGTAGAGGGGATTGAAACCGTCAAACGCCCTTGCCTCACTCAAAATTGTTTTTATTTGCCTGAAGAGAAAGGCGCCCCCATTTATATCTGGTGCATCCAGATGTAACTGCTTATCTGAAGTACTGCCATACAGAGGTCCTTCCCGGTACCCATGAGAGAGGCTTCCAGCGCCAGGCACTGATTGGAGGAGATGTGTATCACATGGAGCCAATCCGATCTGTGTTTGAGTATTGGGTTCTGGCACATCCTTGACCTCATTTGATACCCAAATCAGCAAGGAAAAGGAGCCCAAAGTATCCCTTCCGATCCTTTGCCGGCATAGCTGTTGGGGACAGGGAATCTCTCCCCCACACAGATGATTTCCACCTGTATGTGGAACCAAAAAAAAAACCCCGGAGGATGGCAAATCCTTAAATACCAGCATATCTTGTAACCCGGCCAATGTCGCCTTCCCCGAGACTGAAAGGCTTCTGGACGTAATGACCACCTTACCCGAGAAACCAGCTCCAGCCCCACTCACCTCTCCAGAAAATTAAGCATAAGAACATAAGAACATAAGCAAAGCCATGTTGGATCAGGCCAGTGGCCCATCCAGTCCAACATTCTGTCACACACAGTGGCTAGAAATCCAGTGCCATCTAAAGGACTGTCAGTGAGGCCAGGACACCAGAAGCCCTCCCACTGCCTTCCTTCCAGCACCAAGACAACAGAGCACCACCTCCCCACAAAGAGAATACCATCTATCTCCTGTGGCTAATAGCCACTAATGGACCTCTGCTCCATATATTTGTCCAGTCCCCTCTTGAAGCTGGCAATGCTTGTAGCTGCCACCACCTCCTGTGGCAACGAATTCCATGTGTTTATCACCCTTTGTGTAAAGTAGTATTTTCTTCTATCTGTTCTAACCCGACTGCTCAATAATTTCATAGAGTGCCCACGAGTTCTTGTATTGTGAGAAAGGGAGAAAAACACATCTTTCTCTACCTTCTCTAACCCGTGCATTATCTTGTAAACCTCTATCATGTCTCCCCTCAGTCGTCTTTTCTCCAGGCTAAAGAGCCCCAAGCGCCTCAATCTTTCCTCATAGGGAAAGTGTTCCAACCCTTTAATCATTTTAGTTGCCCTTCTCTGTACTTTTTCCAGTGCTAGGATATCTTTTTTAAGGTGTGGCGACCAGAACTGTACACAGTACTCCAAATGAGGCCTCACCATCGATTTATACAGAGGCATTATGATACCGGCTGATTTGTTTTCAATCCCTTTCCTAATAACCCCTAGCATAGCATTAGCTTTTTTAATGGCAGTCGCACACTGTGCTGACGTTTTTAGTGAGTTATCTATCATGACTCCAAGATCTCTCTCTTGGTCAGTCTCCGCCAGTTCAGACCCCATCAACTTGTATTTATATTTTGGATTTTTGGTTCCAATGTGCATTACTTTGCACTTGGCTACATTGAACCTCATTTGCCACATGGATGCCCACTCTTCTAGCCTCGACAGATCCCTTTGGAGTGCCTCACAATGCTCTCTGGCTTTCACCACCCTGAACAATTTCGTGTCATCTGCAAATTTAGCCACTTCACTGCTTAATCCCAATTCCAAATCATTAATAAACAAGTTAAAAAGCATTGGACCCAATACCGACCCTTGTGGCACCCCACTGCTCACCACCCTCCACTGTGAGAAGTGCCCGTTTATACTCACTCTCTGTTTCCTATTAATTAGCCAGTTTTCGATCCACAAGAGGACTTGGCCCTTTATCCCATAGCTACTGAGCTTACTTAGGAGCCTTTGATGAGGAACTTTGTCAAAAGCTTTCTGGAAGTCAAGATAAACAATATCTATCGGGTCTCCCTTGTCCACTTGTTTGTTCACTCCCTCAAAGAACTCTAACAGATTGGTGAGACAAGATCTTCCCTTACAGAACCCATGCTGAGTTTTCCTCATCAGCTTTTGGTCATCAATGTGCCCACTAATTTTATTTTTGATAATAGTTTCCACCAACTTACCCGGTATTGACGTCAGGCTGACTGGCCTGTAATTTCCCGGATCTCCCCTGGAACCTTTTTTAAAGATGGGGACAACATTAGCTACCTTCCAGTCCTCAGGAACAGATGCAGAGTTTAATGACAGATTACATATTTTTGTGAGGAGATCTACAAGTTCACACTTGAGTTCTTTCAGAACTCTTGGATGTATGCCATCTGGGCCCGGTGATTTATCAGTTTTTAAATTATCTAGCAGTCGCATAACCTCCTCTCTCGTCACCTCAATGTGACTCAGGTCTTTCAAAACCCCTCCCAAAGTCAGTGCTTCCGGAGTGGGCATGCACTTCTTATCTTCCACAGTGAAGACAGAAGCAAAGAACGCATTCAGCTTCTCGGCCATTTCCCTATCACCCTTTAGTAATCCTTTTACGCCTTGGTCATCCAAGGGCCCCACTGCCTCCCTAGCTGGTTTCCTACTTCTAATATATTTAAAGAATTGTTTATTGTTTTTCTTTATGTTCTTTGCAATATGCTCCTCATATTCCCTTTTTGCCTGTCTGATCACAGACTTGCACTTTTTTTGCCACAGCTTATGCTCCTTTTTATCAACCTCACTCCGACTAGTTTTCCACTGCCTAAAAGAATCCTTTTTACCTTTTACAGCTTCTATTACATTGCTTGTTAACCATGCTGGCCTTTTCCTAAACCTATTTGTGCCTTTCCTAACCAGCGGTATATATTTAATTTGAGCTTCCAGGATTGTAGTTTTAAATAGTCTCCAAGATTCCCCAAGTGTTTTGACCTTTTTTACTTTCCCTTTCAGTTTCTTCTTCACGTACCCCCTCATCTCAGAAAAGTTACCCCTTTTGAAGTTAAACATGGCTGTGTTGGTCTTATTTGGCAATTTCCTATTTATACATATGTTGTACTCAATAACATTATGGTCACTGTTCCCAAGTGGTGCAATCACATTTACATCTCTCACCAGGTCTTCAGCATTACTGAGGACCAAATCCAGGATCACCTCTCCCCTAGTAGGTTCTGTAACCATCTGTTCCATAGCACAGTCATTGAGACAGTCTAGAAACTCACTTTCTCTCCCCCGATTCGAACACCCATTGGCCCAGTCAATGTGTGGGTAGTTAAAATCACCCATTACAACACAGTTTTTTTGTTTAGCAGCCATCTTTAATCCTGTCATCATTTTATAATCCTCCTCTATTTTCTGATCTGGAGGGCGATAACAAACTCCCACAGTTAAGTTTCCCTTTGGGCCCATAATTTCAACCCATAGCATTTCCAGAAGCGAATCTAATTCAGTTACCTTCTCAATCTTACTGGAATGTATACCTTCTCTGACATATAGAGCCACCCCACCACCAACCCTTCCCTCCCTATCCTTCCGATATAATTTATATCCAGGAATCACCGTGTCCCACGGATTTTCCTCATCCCACCAAGTTTCTGTTATGCCCACAATGTCTATGGATTCGCCCAACACTAAACATTCCAGCTCCCCAATTTTACCTCGGACACTTCTAGCATTTGTATATAAACACCTGTAACTTCCCCGGCACACTTTGCCTCGAGACGTAGTTAGGTCATCTGCACTGTTTGTCTCCATCTCAGTTGACAACTCTATCTCCCTGTAGAAGTGTTATACCTAGCCCTTCATCTCTCTGAGATGAACCATCCTGAACCAGAGACACTTTATCTCTTGTCGGCTTTCCCCTAGCATTTAGTTTAAAAACTGCTCTGCCACCTTTTTGATTTTAAGTGCCAGCAGCCGGGTTCCTTCTCGGGACAAGTGGAGACCGTCTCTCTTGTACAGCTCCCGCTTGTCCCAAAAAGAATCCCAGTGCCTAACAAACTTGAACCCTTCCTCCCTACACCATCGTCTCATCCACGCATTGAGACTCCTGATCTGCGTTTGTCTCTCTGGCCCTGCGCGTGGAACAGGTAGCACTTCTGAGAAGGCTACCTTGGAGGTCCTGGCCTTGAGTCTCCTGCCTAACAGCCTAAATTTTTTTTCCAAGACCTCACGACTGCATTTCCCAACATCGTTGGTTCCAACATGGACCACGACTGCTGACTCTTCCCCAGCACTATCTACCAGCCTATCTATAACACGCGTAATGTCCGCTACCTTCGCACCAGGCAGGCAAGTCACCATACGGTCAGAACGCGGTTGTGCCACCCAGCTATCTACTTGGCACCCAGCTATCTACTTGAAAATTGAGGGACTGTAAAAGACAAAGGAGAACCTTTATCCTTCCCTCCTACACGTCCTCCGCCTTTCTCACGAGGTACCGAAGAAACACCCACAAGGCAGGAGCAAGGACCAAGAGGGCAAAAGATGATGGGTGCGCTGGGCAGGAAGCTGTGATGCTTCGCCAGCTGTGACACAGTGTATCGCCCCGCATGCCAGGTACTCCTAGGGGTCAGAATGGCTGCTTACAATGAGCGCTAACCCCTGCTTCACAAGCGCACTGACATCCGCGATCGCTCTCCCGAGGCACGCATGGCTGCTGTCTGCTGCCTCACCTATAGAATCCTGGGGCAGGATGGAGGAACCCCCCCCCCTTGCTTTCTACTAAAACCAGTGACTGCCTTTCGCAGACCCAGAAGGATCGCCAGGCAGCCAGATTATATTGCGTTCTCCCCAGCGACTCAGCTTGAGGCCACTTAGCAGGCGGCGGCAGCAGCAGCATTATAGAGGAAGGCAATATCGATACCAGCATTACCACCACGGCCCTCAAAGCTGGTCTACCACGTGACTAACCAGGGGCAAAATCAGAGGCTTACACACTGACTTGAGTAGCGGCACGGGAACCCAGCTTCCGATGCCAGAGATGCACTGCAGAGTCAGAAACAATTCTGTCCAGGCCAAGAGGCCACAGTGGTGCGGAAACAGACTCACGGAACACAATTGCAAACGGGAGTCTATCTCTACTGATGTTTAGGCCTTGGAAATAGTTGCCAATGGTTATAAAACTGAGTTTGAGAGTTTCCCACCTCTGAGTTTTTCCTAGTAAGGCAACACGATCGTCTCCACAGCTAGTGTTGGAGATGCTAACACTAATCGGAAAAGGAGCGGTACAAAGAGTACCATCATCAAAATCTGGACTAGGATTATATTCGAGAATATTTTCCCTAGTGTTTAAGG
Source organism: Eublepharis macularius (assembly GCF_028583425.1). Classification (NCBI taxonomy): domain Eukaryota; kingdom Metazoa; phylum Chordata; class Lepidosauria; order Squamata; family Eublepharidae; genus Eublepharis; species Eublepharis macularius. Next base: position 188,825,487 of record NC_072792.1, read on the forward strand.
AGATGGAGAAGAAGACCCATATTAGGCTCCGGATGTAAGTATGTCTACCAGGGTGCACGAGTTCAGGATGGCAATTCCCCCTGGTTCTGCCGTTGTTAACCCCGGTTCTGGGTTTGCGGCACTTGATCTTAGAACACGTATTTCATTTCTCAATTCATGAAGATTACAGGAAATTCTTGGGTTTTCAGTTAGGAGATAAGATCTACTAATCTCAAGTCTTGCCCTTTGGTTTGGCAACAACCCCCAGTGTATTCACAAAATGTACGACAGTTGTAGTGACATTTCTCAGAACAGCATTAAAACCAGATGCTGATGGACCAGATGGCAGCGACTACAGTGGCCACAGCGTGGGCATACGGGACGACTGCAGCTCAGTAACATGCCCACCAATCACTTGGGAGCCAGTCTGGTGCAGTGGCTAAGAGCACGGGTCTCTAATCTGGAGAGCCGGGTTTGATTCCCCACACCTCCACTTGAAGCCAGCTGGGTGACCTTGGGCTAGTCACGGCTTCTAGGAGCGCTCTCAGCCCCACCCACCTCACAGGGGGCTTGTTGTTGTTGGGATAATAATGACATACTTTGTAAACCGCTCTGAGTGGGCATGAAGTTGTCCTGAAGGGCGGTATATAAATCAAATGTTGTTGTTGTTGTTGTTGTTGTTATAAATAGCACCACAGTAGTCACTACAGTTGGTACTAACTAAGTGGATGGAGAAGCCTTTTGAACCTCAGCCAAATGTCCCTTCAGGGTGTTGTCTGACAAGGTAACGTCTTAGTGGTGATTACGCCAGCTAAACCGTGAGGGAGCTAGCAGCTCTGAGGACAGGCCAGCCATTCCTTGAAGCATATCAGGAGAAGATACGCCTCAGGCCACGCCTGGAGTGTCTTCCTAAAGGCCTTTCAGATTTCCCACGATACAAGAGATGGTACTACTGGTGCCCTTCCCATCATTTACTTCGGGGGACAGAAGAGCAATTCCTGCACTGGATGTCAGAAGGCCCCTTCGTTCTGTTTAGATAATACAGCGCAGATAGAGCAGGGGCCCATCTGTTCACTTGATGTGCGGAACCTAAGAAAGGGAAAAGGGCAGTTTCACCCTATTGTGAGTTGAGGGATATAAATCATCCATTTATGTCATGTACATTCTGTGCCTTGTCCATTGGAGACCCATGCGCATACCGCTGGGTCTCAAGCGACATCGACAGCACTTCTTCAGGTCCTCCATTACATGAGATATGCAGGTTGCAATCGGGCATCCGCTGATACTACCGTGTAGCACTATGCCCTGGATGCTCATCAAAAGAAGCAGTTTGGCCAGCGTTGTTTCAGTGAAGAGTCAACCCTCCTTCTGGTGATGGCTTGCCAAACTCCCATATGGGACTGCACAGAAGACTGACAGTGAAAACAGGGTTGCCCTTCTGTGGGTAGGTAAGATTAGGCTGAAAATGTGTGACTGGCCCAAGGTCACTCAGTGAGCTTCCATGGCAGAGTGAGGATTTGAACCTGGGTCTCAAGAGCCCTTTCTGAAATCCTAACGACTGCCCTATACTGGCTTTCGTGGGGTGGATGCTGTTGAACGGTAGCAAGCAGTCGGGCCTGGGGGAGTCATGTAAGTCAGGTGGTAGCCTGTTGCCCAGTGGGTGCTGCCAGGGCTGGCCCCGACTAATCCTCCCTTCAAAGCCCAACTGGCCCTGAAGAGGGCTCTGCTCCCACCTGCCACCCTCCCTGCCTTTTACTGACAGAAACCAAGGCTTGTAGGCTGGCCATACTGTTGTGGTTGCCTAGCAATGACCACCGAGGGCATCATTTTCTTAAAGCTACAACACTCCTTTTATCGTTTTGAGACGTTTTAACCCCTTCAATATGTATATAATTTTTTTAGGTTTCAGATTTTTATGGAAACCTGGGGCTTTTCTCAGATTTGTAGAAAGATCCGTCTTGCCTGTCCACGGCCGTAATCTCTGTAATTAAGAATCCACAGATTTGGCCAGGCTGAGGATTAGTTATGTTAATTACAATGATGACTGGGATCATTTTGCAATTCCAGTGCAGAGGCGTGTACTGGAATCTGGTGCTCCTTTGGGCAAAACAGTGACAAAGAGAAATGAGAAACTAAAGCTCACCCCCGGTCCCCTCCCCTCCCCTGGGGGCTCTGAGGAAGGATCCTCGCAAGAGCTGCTCCTGAAGAGGACCCGGGGGTGGGGGCGGGGGTGGGGGGGCCCCGCTGGCTGACAGTGCCTCTGCCTTCTCCTTTCTCCCCCAGGAGCTGGTCTTCTACCCCAAGGACGCGCTCTCAGCTGAGCTCTTCCAGGCGCTGGGCCAAGTAGTTTCCAAAGAGACCTTCCACCTGGCCTCCATCAGGACTGCCAGCCAGGCCGCGGCAGCCCTCTGGCAGTGGATCTCCGCCATCTACTGGTACCACCGGGCACTGCGTAGCTGGCAGCCATCCATGGAGAGGCTGGAGCGCTGTGATGCGCAGATCAACTCGGAGAAAGTGCACCTGGGCCACAGCCGCGTGCGCACGGAGTACCTGAGGAATGCCACCTGGGCCCGCATCAAGGAGCTAAAGGAGACCCAGCAGCGCCAAGAGAAGCTGCTGCACCAGCTGACCCGGTCCTTGCAAGCCAAAGAGGAGGCCACCACTGTGGAGAGTTCTGTGGCAGAGCACATGGCCGACTGGACAGTGGTCACTCAGGTAACGACGACCCGGCAGACCCCCCCCCCCTCTTTCCCTCCGAGGGCCTGGTGCTCTGACCGTGCGTCGCTCTCTCTCTCCCCCCCCCCCCCCCGCAGGATCTGGAGAAGCAGCACAGCACGCTGTACGGCGATGCCTTGCTCTGTGCGGCGACACTCACCTACTTGGGGCCCTTCCCCCACGCCCGGCGAGAAGAGCTGCTCAGGAAGTGGCAGGCCGTGTGTGCCGGGACTCGGGTCTCCCTGGGGCCGGACGACGTCGGCCACCTGCTGCAGAAGGAGCTGCCCTGCCCTGGCTCGGCCTCCTGTGGCCCGCCCTTGCTGCCCACGCAGCAGCCCTTCAGCCTGGTCTCCTTGCTCAGCTCCCCTCGGGAGCAGCGCATCTGGGATCGGACCCACAAGCCCAAGGACCCCAAGAGCCGCCTGGCTGCCTTGCTGCTGTACTCTGAGGCCCACCGGCAGGCCCACCGGTGGCCTCTGCTGGTGGACCCGGATAAGCAGGCCACCGTGTGGCTGCTCATGGCTGCAGCGCTGGATGAGGGTAGGCGCAGGGGCCTCCGGGGCGCGGCTGGGGTGGTGCTGCTCCTTTGCCAGCTGATGAACAGCCCTGTCTTCTTGCAGCAGAATCGCAGGCCTTGCTCGTCTCGGAACTGGTGCCGGATATGGCGGAGCAAGGGAGCTGTGACGACCTGCCCGAGGACAGCTTGGAAATGTTGTCGCTGATGGACCCTGACCTGGAGCAGAGCCTCCTGAGCGCCGCCTGCTTGGGTGAGCCGCACGACAAGTGGCTGGCCAGAGCAGGGCCCAGAGTGACCCGCCGGGAACCGACGGGGAGGGGAGGCGGGGCGGGGCAGGGCAGATACCAGGCCGCCTGTGCCTCCTCCTGCCCCTTGCAGGCTACCCTGTGCTGCTGGCGGACTTTGAGAGGAACATCCCCTGGGGCCCGGCACTCCAGCAGCTGATGCAGAAGGAGCCGTTCCAGAGAGCTAAAGTCGTCCTCCCCGAGAGCAACGAGGAGGTGCACGTGTCACCCTCCTTCCAGCTCTATCTGTGCACCAAAGTGCCTCTGGAGGACTTGGCCACAGGTAAGAGAGCGGCCCAGAAGGGCCACCCGGTCCCCCAAAGGCCGCACGGCACCCCCAGTTTAGCCCACTTCCAGGAGCCTGGGGAGGGGAGGAACTGCCATGACCTCCCCTGCCCCCGGGCCCTCCTTTCCCCTTGTGCCAGGACGGAGCAGCTCCGACTTTCTCAAGCCACCACCAGTTCTAATGTGGTGGAGAGTCCTGAGGCTCCAGTTTCTCAGAGCACTGCGGCTGAGAGAGGCTCCCTTGGGCTAGAGCAAGACTTCCTGACCCGCCACCCCGTGCCGGAGGCTGCCAGGCAGAAAAAGCCGCTCCAAGGGCAGCCTCCGTCGGGGAACTGGCCGTGGCTGCAAAGCCTCATGGAGTCCACAGAGGAGCATGCTGCCAGGCTGCCAGGAGTTCGCTCTGCCCCCAAATGAGTCAGAGAGGGACGAGAGCTGGTGGCAGGAGTGGGGCGGCACGAGGCCTCGTGTCGTCCCCCCCCCCTTTCTTCCGTGGAATTGGAAAGGGCTGTACGTGGCCATCGGGACCGGTCCGTTCCCAGAAACGCTGAGCGGTGTGCGTTAAGACAGGCAGTTCAGGAAAAATAGTCACCCTCTTTATTTCCTTATCAGAGCTAACTTACTTTACCACTGCAAGAACAAAAAATGCACAATGAGCAGTTTCGCTGTCACACAAGTGTGTGTGTGGTATATTTATGATATTGAAAAAGATAAATACCAGAATGGTATTCCAACAATAGATCAAGAATCTCTTGTCATTTAAAAGACTGCTTATGCCCCCTTCCTCAATACAGACATTCCAATGCAGCTTACAAAGATGAAAAAAATAACACGCGATTGAAACAATCGAAATGGCATGATCAAAAATGCTTCCTGTTCCTAAATGTGTGTGTTTCCCAAGTCCACACCTTTCTCATTGAGACTGAAGGCAGATTATGTAACATGAATCAGTACAGCCACTAAGCTAAGAAGGACACATGTAATAAACAGTCTTAACAGGACTAGGGATGCAGTAATCTGAAGCAAGGCGCAGGCATTGAACACGACAGAATGACCAGGCAAGGAGTGGTCTTAGGAACATAGAGGTAGAAAGCTGTGAGAGCAAAGCTCTCTTAACTGAAGAGAAGCCGTATAAAAACCAGATACATAAATTACGTAAAATACACCCAGCTACAGAGAATATCTATTAGTAACGCAGTCCAGAGTCCGGTGCCTCCTGAATCATTCTGTTACAAGGCGGCCCGATCGCTTTACAAAAATGCCCCTGAGAACAGTTCTGTTTTGTACAATGGGCTAGAAATGTGGGAGCCTTCCTGACCTCCCCAGGCAGACCGTTCCAGAGGGTAGGGGCCACCACAGGGAAAGCAGCTGTGTGGGCAGCTGTTGACCTTGCCTGTTTGCAGGGTGGCACCTGTAGAAGGTCCTGTTCAGGTGAGTGAAGCTGTCCTGGTGGGGGACAGGAGGAGCAGCATCTGCTGAGAGGAGGGGCCGAGGCCAGGAAGGGCTTTGCATGTAATGGCCAATACCTTGGATGGAACCCATGAAGTAATGGGCAACCTATAGAGTGGCTGCAGAATGCTCTGCCTAATTCCTAGTAATAAACGAGCTGCTGCATTCTGCACCAACTGGAGCCTCTGAGTTGACTTCAAGGGGAGACCTGTGCAGAGTGCATTGCAGTAGTCTAGCCTTGATGTTACTGGGGCATGGATCCAGGCGGCCAGATTGGCTGTGTCAAGGGAGGGGGGCCATCTTCCAGGCTAGGCTGGGTTGGAAGAAGGCCTTTTTTACAGCTACATTTTCTTGCTTATCTAGCAATAATGCCGGGTCCAGTAGAACCCCCCGACTCTTGAGTGAGTCAACAGATGAGCCCCACCGGTCGTGGGAAGCAGGGTGCCCTTCAAAACCTCAGCCTTCCTAACCAGCATGAGCCCCACCTTGTCAGGATTCAGTTTCTATGTGCTCCCTCTCAGCCATTTAACCACAGCGGTCAAGCAATGGCTCACGGCCTCTCCGGCTTCCCCAGGAGACTTGGCTAGGCGGATACAGAGCAGGGTGTCGTCAGTATACTGATGACATCCCGTACCAAAACTCTGAACGCTTTGCCTAGAGACTGAACAGCATGAGGGATAGGGGTGTGCCCTGTGGAACCCCAAATGACAAAGGGAAAGAAATGGGGCCCTTCTGCATGTGTGTATTTGTACATGCATGCCCAGTTTTTCCTCCCCCAGCCTAGGAAGTGAAAGCCATCATGTTTGTCTGCTCAGCAGCTTTCCCCCCAAAGAAAGCCAGGTGTCAGTTCCAGGCAGGTGGACCCCTCAGCCCCTCTCCAGTGAACACACATTGATTCCAGTAGAAAAGTTTTTATTGGGATCTTTGCAGTTCAGGTCTGAACTCCATCACGGAGCTTGGTAGAAGCGAGAAGGCAAAACAAGAAGTCTATGTTATACTTGATTTTCCCACACTCCAGCAACTGTTAAGGTTTTGGTGCGCAAGTCTACACGGGTGCTGTGAGAACCCATTATAGTTATGGCTAAATAGTGAGTACACAATAATAGGTTCCCAGCGTCTGAGCAAAGTAGCCAAAGCAGGCGTCTGGAGTCTCCAAGGTCGTCTCTAGCTCAGAGAGGCATAGTTCTGTGAGATAACACGTGAGGCCCCGTCTGGCTAGAGAAATAACACTCGTAATATGGAAAGAACCTGGCTAAGGAGAGAATGCATCAGGTTAGCATTAGAGCATTCAGTACCCTGTGGCATCATCGGTGACATGAGAACCAAGCAACCACGGCATGGCTGTACACAGACGTGACACTGGGGAAGTTCCAGCCACTTCTTTGCCCCACAGTCCAGCTGTTGGCGCCAAACACAACCGTGCTCCCAGTCTGGAGGACGGGGCGGAGGGGCTGTCAGGCTCCATCTTCCCCATTTTGCAGCTTTGCAGGGCAAGGGTTGCAGGCGCTGCTTGCCTCTTCTGCTCAAGAGCTAGGGCTAGACTGGGGAGAGACGGGGGGAGAGATACCGGGCAGAGAGACTGGTTTCCCAGCTGCCTAGTCCCCCGGTGGGGGCCCTCTCCCAGCTGGCCGTGGTGGTGCTGGAGGCAAAAGCACCCTGTGTCTGGTACAGCCCAGGATCGCTTCGCCTCCTTGGCCGCTGAGTTTCTTGTTCCGCTGGGGATGAGCCCAATGTATTAACAAACACATTTTGTCATGGAACTCTCGGCTCAGCTACCTCACAGGGTTGTTGTGCAGATAAATGGGAGGGGAGGAGAATGATGTCAGCCACTTCGAGTTCCCACTGGGGGTCAAGGAAACGAACACATAAAGAGGGCATGACTTGGATTTTTTGCACTGAACCTTTGTGAGGAGGACCGAGCGGTTTGAGACCTAGAGGTTCAGGCCGTGGAGCAACCAGCCCCTCCTCAAGGCACGCGTGGAGGCGGCTCCAAGGCTCTGCCCTGGCAAGAAGCCCCTTGAAAGGGTCTGCCCATGGAGACTTGGGGGTGCAACTGCGGGGGAGTTGGACGTCACAGGAGGGGGCACGGAGGGATAGGCCGCTCGCCTCGTCCAGTCGCACACGAAGCAGGCAGGGGCAGAGGGGTGGGGCACGCCAGACTTCACTGAAGGGCAAACCATGATGGGTCCGCTGAACTGGATCGCCAGCCCTCTCCCCCCCCCCCCGTGCCTCCGTGAGCTGGCCCCGGGGCCCAGGAGGAGGCAGGGCGAGCCTCCTTAGTGCAGTGTGCATCTGAGCGAGGCAGGCTTCCGGGTCAAGCAGCTGCCCAGGGCAGGGCGTTCCAGGAGGCGGGCTGGAGCCGGTGACGGGGAAGGAGGCGTTAGGGGGATTTTTTAAAATAGTACTCTGCTGCCATTTATAAATTTCCCTACTACAACTTACCCAAATATATTCCAAGACTCCAATCACAGTGATACAAAAGAAATGAAAGTTTTATTATCCTATAACATAATTGTGTTAGCGGGTTTCCAACTACTCAGTTATCCTGGTGCGCCTGTGCGAGCACCAGGATAAAAAGTGAGTGGTCAAACACGGCCTCCAGAGGGCGCCGCTGGCGGCAGGCGGCCTCAGGCGAGCCTGCCCGGTCCTCTGCCGCTGGGTGATGAAGCCCACTTGGAGGGGGAGGGCAGTGCAGGAAGAGTGACGCGCCTGGTGGAGCCCAGGCAACAAGATGAAAGTGACGTCCTTTCCGCCCTGCGAGCCCCACTGGAGCCGGGGCGCGCCGTTCTCGGCTCCAGCGGGGTTTGCAGGGCGGCGGGCGCGTCGCTGTCATCCAGTCGCCCCAGCTCCAGTGGGGCTTGCAGGGGGGCGGGCATGTCGCTTTGGGCCCTGTTGTGCAGCTCTCGGCGGAGCCAGGGCAACTGGATGAGAGCGGTGCACCTGCCACCCTGGCCCCGCCCCCTCGCCTGCCAGCCCTCCCCAGACCCCTCCTGCCTGCCAGCCAGCCCTTCCCAGACCCCCTTGCTTGCTATCCCTTCCCAGACCCCCAAGACTGCTAGCCAGCCCACCCTTCTCAGACCCCCCACCTACCTGCCAGCCCTTCCCAGACACCTCTGCCTACCTGCCAGCCCTTCCCAGACTCCCCTGCCTACCTGCCAGCCCTTCCCAGACCCTCCTGCCTGCCAGCCAGCCCTTCCCAGACCCCCCTGCTTCTCAGTCCTCCCCAGACCCCCTTGCTCCCCTACCTGGCAGCTTTCCTTTCCTGCCTCTCCGCCCTCCCCAAACCCCTCCTGCCCCCAGCCCTTCCCAGACACCTCTGCCTGCTAGCCCTTCCCAGACCCCCATGCCTGCTAGCCAGCCAGCCCTTCTCAGACCCCCGCCTACCTGCCAGCCCTTCCCAGACCCCCCTGCCTACCTGCCAGCCCCTCCCAGACCCCCCTGCCTACCTGCCAGCCCTTCCCAGACTCCCCTGCTTCTCAGCCCTCCCCAGACGCCCTTGCTTCCCTACCTGCCACCTTTCCTCTCCTGCCTCTCTGCCCTCCCCAGACCCCCTTGCCACCATCTGCCAGCCCTCCCCAAACCCCTCCTGCCCTCAGCCCTTCCCAGACCCCTCTGCCTGCTAGCCCTTCCCAGACCCCCCTGCCTACCTGCCAGCCCTTCCCAGACCCCCCTGCCTACCTGCCAGCCCTTCCCAGACCCCCCTGCCTGCCTGCCAGCCCTTCCCAGACCCCCCTGCCTGCCTGCCAGTCCTCCCCAGACCCCCCTGCCTACCTGCCAGCCCTCCCCAGACCCCCTTGGCCCCCATCAGCCAGCCCTCCCCAAGCCCCTCCTGCCCCCATCCCTTTCCAGACCCCTCTGCCTGCCAGCCCTTCCCAGACCTCCTGCCTACCTGCCAGCCCTTCCCAGACCCCCCTGCCTGCCAGCCAGCCCTTCCCAGACCCCCAAGCATGCTAGCCAGCCCGCCCTTCTCAGACCCCCCACCTACCTGCCAGCCCTTCCCAGACCTCCTGCCTACCTGCCAGCCCTTCCCAGACCCCCCTGCCTGCCAGCCAGCCCTTCCCAGACCCCCAAGCATGCTAGCCAGCCCGCCCTTCTCAGACCCCCCACCTACCTGCCAGCCATTCCCAGACCCCCCTGCCTGCCAGCCAGCCCTTCCCAGACCCCCCTGCCTACCTGCCAGTCCTCCCCAGACCCCCCTGCCTACCTGCCAGCCCTTCCCAGCCCCCCCTGCCTACCTGCCAGCCCTTCGCAGACCCCCCTGCCTGCCTGCCAGCCCTTCCCAGACCCCCCATGCCTGCCAGCTCTCCCCAGACCTCTCCTGCCTCTCAGCCCTCACCAACCCCCCCTTGCCCCCCTACCTGCCAGCCCTCCCCAATCCCCTCTTGCCTCTCAGCCCTTCTCAGACCCCTGCCTACTAGCCAGACTTTCCCAGACCCCCCGCCTACCTGTCAGCCTTCCCAGACCCCCACTCGGCTACCAGCCAGACCTTCCGAGACCCCCCCTGCCCCAGCTTTCAAGAGCCCGTTGTATTTATTTGCACAACGGGCTTTGTTTCTAGTTGTTAAATAAAGCCCAGCCGCATGTCACCTCTCTCTGGCCCATATGCATAAAGAACAGTTACCTCAAAAAATCTTATATATACCTTAGCACCAAGTGTTTACAGAATAAAAGATTCAAAAGGTTAATACAAACATCCCTTCAGAATGATGCATTTCCCAGAATGCACTGCACCCTGCAAGCTTGAGTGACAGGTGCATCATACAAACATTTCAAAAGCCAAGGCCATGTTTTTGTTAGAAGTTTTGGAGCACTTCTGGGAAGAAGCTCTCCCAAGCTTAAGTTTGGATCGTGATAACCAAAACAAGAGGCTATTTCCACTTTGCTCCAAGACCTTCCTCACCGGCCCTGAGACCAGGCTGACCTGCAGTTAATCTCTGAAGCGAGGGAGGAAGACTCTGGCATAGAACAAGGTTGCTTTTTGTGTCTGTGTGCTTTTAGCTTGGGTGAATGCTCATAAGAGGGTTTTTTGAAAAGAGATCTAAAAACCCCTTTCACAGACTGCAGGGTGCTTCTGCTCCCAGGTCTCCTTATTGAGCCACCACCTGCACAGATGCAAAACAGAGATGTGCAGTGATGGCCCCATGCCAGCCACAGCAGTCCCGCCCACATGGGGGGCATTTGCTAGGGGACCCCGCGGGGGATTCTCCCTCTGCCGCCCCACCAGAGCCTCCAGAGCTCAGCACACAGGGCTATAATCCACCAGTCTTCACGCCTGCAATTCCACCAACCGCCAGTCTGGGCCCATAACCCTGACGCAAAGCTTTCTAGCAGCTTACTGGCTAGCAGGTTAGATGCAGCAGAGACCACACCAAGTAAGGTGAACTATATACAGATTTATTTACAGAGATATATATACACACAGTCTAATAGCCTTTACAACTCAGAGCGGCAAAGTGCTTCGCCAGACTCTGATACCTATGCAGGCACCCAATACACAGTACACAGAGTACATTTATATAACTTATATCCAATCAGCATTTACCTTTGCACTCAGCACATCTGGCTGATGCAACCTTGCAACCTTGGACGATCATATGACTTAGCTGTCACTTAGATTAGAATGATCTGACAATGCCTGAATCTTGCCAGAGTTATCTTCCACACTCTGACAGTGGCACGCACCCAACCCCTGAGGGTGTGCTCTGCTACTGCAGCAGAGGCAGCTCTCCCAGGAACTCCTCCCTCTGAGTAGGCCCCGTTGCATGGCATGGGCCACGGCGCCAGGAAGGGCTGGCTCAGCCTGGCTGTGTGGAACACACCTCTGGCCTCAGTTGTAGGAGCTGGCAGGGCAGGGGCAGGGCCAGTCTCACACAAGGGGAACAGAGGCGACTGGTCAAGACTCCTGGGTGGGGGCAGTGGATTCCCACCCTGGCCTCCCTGCCTGTGCGTGGTCACCCCTCTGTGTTCAGCCTCTGGAGATGGGGTACCTGTTAGGGTCCTGCTCAGCCTGGACTTTGCTGTCCCCCTGGGGTGTTTGTGCAAAGCGCTGCCCCGGTAGTGCTAGGAGGGCTTCATGCTACTCCTGCCCTGCAGTGTAGTGCAGTGCTGTGTGCTCGAAGGCCCCGTGGCAGAGTCCTGTGCTGCGCTCCCTGCCAACAGCACTGAGCTGTCCTGGCTGGGGCTGACGCAATGCTGGAAGGGCAGTGACGGATGGCCGGGGAGAGGGGAAGCGATCGGATGTGGCTCTAGTCAACATCCTGTGTTCCACTGAGGCTTTGGGGGGCCCATGGGCTAGGCCAGCTTTTTGGACAGCATCACTTTGAGCTGCTGTCGGGGGCTGTTTCAGGCCTGGAGTGGCATGCCGGGGGGGGGGGGCCATGCACTCCTGCTGCTGCTGCTGCTCCCCCCGAACAGGATGGCACCATCCACTTTGCCTCTGCCTTTTTGTATCCCCCCCCTCCATACGCTCCGTGTCCCAAATGGCTGCCTCCAGTGGGACTCCAGAAAGAAGGGGAGGGCTAGGGTGTGGGTGGGCCAAGTGGTGGGAGGTGGGGATTCCTTGGGCCGTTCCCCGCTGAGTTGGCCCCTTGCCTAGGCATGGGAGGGCAGGTTGTGCAGGAGGATCGGGACCACAGTGGCTGCTGCCTTCTGTGCAGAGATGGATCCGGAGGTGCTGAAGCGCCTGAACGTCATTGACTTGAGCCTCAGCCCTGCGGCACTGGAGGAGCAGCTGCTGGAGGAGGTGCTCTGCTCTGAGCGCCGGGAGATCCTGAAGCACCGCCAGGCCCTGCAGCTGGGAGTCCTGCAGCTGGAGGCCAAACTGGAGGCCACAGAGGTGAGTGTCTCCCACCCGCCTTGCCCTGCCCTGCCCTGCCCCCAGCAGCATGGGAGAGGGCCCCGTGGCCAGGCACTGAGGGGCAGCCTCTCCTTGTCCCTCCTCAGGAGGAGCTGGTGGAGCTGATTTCCCAGCCGCAGCGGTCCCTGCTAGAGGAGGAGAACTTCATGCCGATGGTGCGGCTGCTGCAGACCCAGATCCAAGCCGTGCGGGCCACCCGCCAGCACATGATCTCCCTGTATCTGCACCAGGTCATGCTGTGCAATAAGTACCGGCCAGTGGCACACCTGGGGGTGGCCCTGCATCAGGCCCTGCTGCAGGTGGGGCGCCTCCACCCGCTCTACCACTTCCCCACAGACCTCTGCATCAAACGCGTGCGCCAGGCCCTGGTCTCCGCCAAGCACCCCGACCTTGGCAAGCAGGAGTCTCTAGAGGTCCGCCTGCTGGAGCTCTGCCGGGCTGTGCTCCAGCACCTGCTGGCCCAAGCCCTGCCCAGCCTGCGGGAGATGGACCGCCTCCTCTTCCTCTTCCTCGGGGCACTGGCCACACTGCAGGTGGCGGGTGACGTCAGCCCTGTGGAGAGACTGGCCTTCTTCCAGGGCTTCCAGGAGCCCAGGGCCAAGGAGCTCCTGCAGCCCCAGGCCAGCGTGCTGCGCCCTGGCTGGGTGAGCAGCCAGGCCTGGGAGGAGTGCCGCTTGCTGGAGAGCCTCCCTGGGTTCCAAGGGCTGCTAGCTTCTCTGGCGGGGCGTGCGACGCAGTGGCAGGAATACTTCTGCTTGCCCTCTACGGTGGTGGGGCCAGCCCTCTGCCCCAGCCATGACCACCTCAGCCCTTTCCAGCGGGCCATCTTATGGCGCATCATGTGCCCGGAAGCCGCAAGCAGTGTGATTGCAGACCTCACCACCTGCCTGCTTGGCTGGTCTCCCACGGAGGACGCGGTCACCGCTCATGCGTACTCCTGCAGCCGGGCCAGCAGACCTGTCATCTTCCTCACCCCCCCGGCGGGCTCTTCGGGCTCTTTTACGCCCCCCCTGCACTGGATCCAGCAGATGGCCCAGCAGCGAGGACGGGGGGTGAGATGGCGTGGGGGGCGGCAGAGGGGGCGGGGCCACCGCCATTCTCCTCCCCCGGCTGAGGGCTGCTGTGTTGCCCTTGCAGGGGAAAGTGGCAGTCATTTCCTTCGGGACCTCTGACGCGGGCAAGCGGGTGCGGCAGCTGCTGCCCTTCTGCGCCAAGAGAGGCAAGTGGCTGGCGCTGAACAACTGCCACCTCCAGAAGCAGTGGGACCCAGAGGTGCTGGCACAGCTGGAGGTGCTGCTGAACCCGCAGGCAGGTGAGTCTCAATGGGGCTGCCGGCTGGGGGCTCACGAAATCCAGCCAAGCAAGCAGCGGTTTGTTGGCACCCAGCAAAGGCAGAGTCAGTCAGTGACACACAGCCCCACCCCCACCCGCCCCGGGCCCTGTCTCAGCAGCACAGCCTGCCCGTGGGGTGGGGAGCCTCTTGTTCTCTGGCAGAGGCCTCAGCCCTTCGGAAAATGGCGCACCAGTCCCAGCAGTGGCTGCAGGAGAACTCTGCAGGGGGGCCCTCGCAGAGGACCTGAGGTGGCCAAGGATCCCGTGGCAGAAGAGGCCGCAGGGCTTTAAAAGGCACGGGCTGCATCTGAAAAGGGCCTGCAGCACACACTCAAATGGGGCTCCTTACTAGAGGACTGGGAAGCAATCAGATGTAATACCGATGCTTGAATTGGGATCCAATGGAAAGTCAGGAAATCACAGAGCCACTGTTGAGTGTCTTGAGGAGCAAGCTCATGCCATGGAAAGGCCTCCCCTCCCAACCTTTACGGGTTCTTTGAGGGAGCCACCAAACACAACACCTGGGCAAGGGAGAGTGGGAGAGACCCAGGGGCAATCCTGGCTCATGGCATGACTCTCAGAGGCAAGCCTTAACTAGTAACTCATTTTTATTGTATTTTATTTAGCATTTATGGCCTGCCTTTGTTCAATGTGTATTACAAAATATTTTTTTTAAGTTCAATCAGAAAGAGATGCACAATAAATAATGCAGGAGGACTAGGATTGCAGAACTAGAAAGCAACACAGGCCAAAAAACTGTCTCTGGAATGACATTCCATAATACGGAAAGGCAGTAACAGGACGGTGATCCGTGCAGAGAAGTCGCAATGCTGTATTGGAACCTGCCCCTTCAAATGTGCCCTCCTGCACAGTTCCATTCTGCTACAATTACACCCCCCCACCCCCCGCTTTACGAAAAAGGCCTCTGGGACGTTTCTGTTTTGCACGTTCTGCAGTGCAGGGCTGTTCCTGACCTCTGCCAGAAGGGAAGGCTGTTCCACTGAGAATGCGTGTGAATGGGCAGCCACTGATGCTACCCATTGGCAGGGTTCGTTTGGTCCACCTAAGCAGCTGGCCTCTGTTCCTGTGAGTTCGCAGTGTGCTCACAGGACACCCTCCAAGATATTACTGGTATGACTTGGGTGGTTTATTGGGAGGCACAGATACACAATATCCCGCAAAAGTGAACTACAGACTGAATCAGATGCAGGATACATGGATAAATGGGAGAAGGCACAGATGGGGAAGCGGCGGGAGGATCTGCAGGACAGCAGCAAATAATACGGGATCCCTAAACGGGCCGCGCATAAGCGAAGAGGACCTGAGCCTACAGCTTCATTCTGAACCCGTCCTCAATAGAGGACACACAAAGTGATAGAGAGGTGAACCCTAACCCACTACGCAGTGTGAATTCCCCGTGTAACAAAAGTTTACACTCATGAGAGCAAGCTCAATGCAAGTCAGCTAGTCTAATTGTTAAACCATTGATTACCACTCTGTTGCCTTCCTGCCCTTCTAGCTATAGTTCAGTGCCGTTCAGAAGCTGCCTTATACCAAGGCAGACCTTTGGGGCCAACAAGATCAGTGTTTGGCAGCAGCTTGCCTGGGCTGAGGTCTTTTCCATCATCTACTCCCAGATTCATTTAGCTGGGGCCTTCTGCGGGCCAAGCACGAGCTCCGCCTCTGAGCCATGGCTCCTCCCCCTACCAGTGGCGCTCTCTCCAAGGATCTGGGAAGGTGGAAGAGGCAGGGCCCTGGCAGGCCTCTGGGCCTCTCAGCCCTCTGGCTCCTGAGAATTAAGTGGGTGGGAGGGCCGGGTGAGCATTGGCCCTCGGGGGCCTCAAGACTTCCTGAAAGCAAACGTGGCAGAAGGAGAAAACCCTTTCCTTGGACAGGAGTGGCACCATGTTGGCACCCGGCTCCCCAGAGGTGGAGACAGAGCCACAAGCATAAGTTTTCCCAGCTTGTTTTGGTGTCCAGAAGACAGGGAAGCCCCATGCTGCTAACATCTTCCATGAAGATCGTTTCAGTGGGCAGCTGTATTGGTTTGTAGTAGAAGAGCAAGATTCGGGTCCAGGAGCACCTTACAGACCAAGGTGTGAGCTTTTGAGGGACAAAGCACTCTGGAAGTGAGTGCTCCCCTCAAAAGCTCACACCCTGGAAATAACTTCTTCCAGTAAACTAAAACAATATGCCAGCCGAAGTTCTTTGTATCAGGGGATTCTCTGACTCTCCACTTCATCAAACACAGTTGTATGAATTAAAGGTCTTTATTAGATAACTCTCCCTAGTAGTGCACGAGTACTGAGTAATTGCCTGGAATGCCAAAGCCAGGTCTTCCCCAAGAAGTCGTACCTCCAGTCTCCTCCCCCCAGTCCAAACAAGAGTCAGTTGAAGTTGGCGCGAAAGTCCTGAAAGAGAAGCAGGGCTGAAATGCCCAAGGTCTGTTCCCAGACACGCCGCTCCAGCAGCACAGATAACACCAACCAGCCCAAGCAAAGCATAGCCAAGATACAGAGGAGGAGGAAAGCTACCCCATCCCCCCAGCAGAAATACATAGGCATGGCAGGTAGGCTAGCTGGCCTGCCTGACATTATCCCCCCCCCCCCAATCCCATCTATAATAAGATCACCCTTCCCTCGGTTTATCAGGATAGAGTCTTTTAGCTTTTACATCTTTTGACTAAACCCACTCATTTTGACTCTGGTCAAAATACTTCCACTGAATGAGGTAAAACAATTTTCCTCTTTTCCATTTTGAGTCCAACACTGCTTCCACTTCATGATGAGGTTGTCCATCCACTACGAGTGGGGGAAGGGACTCCAGATTTTGGGTGCCAGGTTTCTGCCTCTGGGGCTTTCTTTCTTCAGTAAGCTGAAGTGAAATACTGGCTGTATGCGTCTTAAATTCTTTGGCAAGTCTAATTTAACCACCACTCCATTTATTACTTCGAGAATTTTATAGGTCCGATGTACTTCCATTCCCACTTTTTGCTCGGTTATCCCCCTTTGAGATTTTTTGTGGATACATAAACCTCATCTCCCAATTTCAGCTCCCGGGAGGGGGGAGCATTTACGGTCTGCATGTTTTTTGTAATCCTGTTTGGCTTTTTCCAGAGTTTTTGTTATTAGATCCTACTGTTCCATGATAGAGTTCCACCAAGCACTGAGATCCTCCCCACTCGCGGGTGGGGGGTCTTTCACAAAAGGCAAGGGTTTGCCTTCGAAGCCCTGTGTGATCTTGAAGGGGGATGCTCCCATAGAGCTATGAATGCTATTATTGTAACAATATTCTGCAAACGCTAGAAAATCAGTCCAATTATCTTGATAATTAAAATAAGATCTTAAAAATTGCTTCAGGACCTGATTAACCTTTTTGGATTGCCCATTGGTCTCGGAATGGTACGCTGAACTCACACCTTGAGTCATTCCTGTTACTTCCATCAGCTCCTGCCAAGACTTGGCAATGAATTGTGGGCCTTGATCTGATATGAATGGAGTCTTACTACATGCTGCATGAACAATGTGGCCAACTTTTTGACTGTTGGCATCTTACAGCATGGGATGAAATGAGCTTGTTTGGAAAACAAATCCATCACCACCCAAATCAGTTTTCCCTTTGCTTGGGGGGAGGTCAGTGAGGAAGTCCATGGAAACTAGAGACCAGGGTCGAGGTGGGGTTTTGAGAGGTCGTAATAGTCCCAGAGGTTCCCCCCCCCCTTTCCCCCCATTAAACAGGTCTGACACATAGATACGTATTGCGAATCCTTCCATATTCCTGGCCACCAAAACTGTCTTCTTGTTAAGTGCAGTGTTTTTAAATAACCCAGATGCCTGGCCAATTTGGTATCATGACAGTGTTTCAAGATCTCTCCCCTTAGTCCTGATAGGATATACATTTTGTTGTTCTTATACCAGCAATCATTTTCTCCTTTCTCTAAGTCCTCAGGCCTGTTCTCCCCCCCCCACCCCCGCTTTCTATTTCTGCCTTAATTTTCTCTTCCCACTCCGGGGGCGGGGAGGGGGGAGAAAGGGAAAGGTGGTCCGTCTTTGCCACTTGGTTCCTGGTATCACAGCACTTCCTAATTGGGCGGGGGGAAACATCGTGTCTACCACTTCTTCCCGTTGGCTGTCGTGTTGAGGGAGGTGGTGTCAGGCAGGCAAGCCAGCCTGCCATAACTGTGAATGCATATCTACTGGGGGTGGGGGTGGGCTTTCTTCCTGCAGTGTAGCTTTCTTCCTTCACTGTATCTTGGTTAAACTTTGCTGAGAGGTGTTATCAGTCTGGGAAACAACCTTTGGAAATACAGCTTTGCATCTTTTTCAGGACTTTTGCTGACTTCAATTGACTTCTTTGAACTGGGAGAGGGGACTGGGGGTATAACCTCTCGGGGAAGACTTTGCTTCTGCTTTCCAGGCAATTAATATGCACCAGTGCACTTCTAGGGATATCAAATAAAGACCTTTAATTCATACAACTGTGTTTGATGCAAGTGGAGAGTCTGAAAGAATCCTCTAGCCAGGCCTGACAGGCAGGACAGTGTGTCTGCCAGAAAATTTGCTTTCCCAGTGAAATGTTTAAGTACAAAGTTGAATAGTGAGAAAAACTCCACCCATCGCAGCTGTTTGTGAGGCTCATGCAATGCCTCCAGATTTCTCTGATCAGTCCACATCTCAAACGGCACCTTGGCCCCCTCCAACCAGTGCCTCCACATGCTTAGGGCCAGTTTGACCGCTGCCGCTTCCTTATCCCATACCACCCAATTCTGCTTGGCCTCTGAAAATTTTTTGCACAGATAAGCACAGGGGCACATTTTCCCATCCTCCTCCTGCAAGAGGACTCCTCCCATAGCGACGTCACTCACGCCCACCTGTATCACAAACGGGGAGCTCTCATCAAGATGGCGTAACACAGGCTCAGAGGTGAAGCGAGTTATCAACTTCTCAAAGGCTGCTTGGCACTCCCTAGGCCAGGCCAGTTTGGCGCTCGGTTTCACTTTCCCAGTGCCTTTCCCCTTGGATTTTAGTAAGTCTGTAAGTATCATAGAATCATAGAATTGTATGGAAGGGGCCATACAGACCATCTAGTCCAACCCCCTGCCCAGTGCAGGATCAGCCTAAAGCATCTCTGACAAGTATTCATCCAGCCTCTTCATTGAAAACTGCCAGTGAAGGGGAACTCAACACCTCCCTAGGCAGCTGATTCCACCTTTGAACTACTCTGACCGTGAAAAGGTTTTTCCTCATATCCAGCCGGTACCTTTGTGCATGTAGTTTTAGCCCATTGCTTCGCGTCCTACCCTCTGCTGCCAACTGGAACAGCTCCCTGCCCTCCTCCAAATGACAGCCTTTCAAATATTTAAAGAGAGCAATCATGTCCCCCCTCAACCTCTTCTCCAAACTAAACATTCCCAAGGCCCTCAGCCTTTCCTCGTAGGGCTCAGTCTCCAGACCCCTGATCATCCTCGTCGCTCTCCTCTGCACCCTCTCGATTTTGGCCACATCCTTTTTGAAGTGAGGCCTCCAGAACTGCACACAATACTCCAGGTGCAGCCTGACCAAGGCAGTATAGAGAGGGGCTATGACATCCTGCAATTTCGATGCTATGGCCCCTTTGATACAACCCAGGATTGAGTTGGCCTTTTTTGCCACCGCATCACACTGACTGCTCATATTTAGTTTACAGTCCACTCTTACCCCAAGATCTCTTTCACATATACTACTGCCCAGAAGTATATCACCCATCCAGTAGCAAGACAACTTGCAAGGCAGCTTGCAAGTAGCAAGACAACTTGAGCAAAGTTTTTTATGAAGGGTTGGTAGAAGTTAGCAAACCCCAAGAATGACAGTAGCTGCTGTCGTGTTTTAGGGGCTTCCCATCCGAGCACAGCTTCTACTTTGGTTGGATCCATTCCTAAGCCTCTCCCCAATACTCGGTACCCCAGGAAATCAAGCTCCTCTTTATGAAACTCATACTTGGACAGTTTCACATACAGTTGGTGTTAGTACAGGGTTTTTAGCACCTCCCACACCAATGACTCCTAATCCTCTTAATAAACCATGACATCATCAAGGCAAACAATTACTCCCTTATAAAGGTACTTGTGTAAGATTTCATTAATTAAATTCATGAACACCCCAGGGGCCCCTTGCAACACAAAAGGCATGACTTGATATTCAAATTGCCCCGGGGGGTATTAAAAACGGTCTTCCACTCGTCCCCCTCCTTTATTCTCACTCAGAAATATGCATCTCGGAGGTCGAGTTTTGTGAATATTTTTGCCTGAGCCGCTACCCCCGAACAAGTCTTTGATCAATGGGATGGGGTAGGCGTTCGACATTGAGACCGCATTAATTCCTCTATAGTCTATGGACAATCACAAGCCTCTATCCTTTTTCTTTCTGAATAGCACTAAGGTGGCATGGGGAGAGCTAGCTGGCCAGATGAAACCCCACACCAGGTTTTTATCAATGAACTTACGTAACTCAGCTCTTTCTCCCGGGTTCATCACATAAATTTTCCCCTTCGTAATTTAGTCCCTGGGATCAACTTGATTGCACAATCTGTAGCTCTGTAAGGAGGTAATTCATCCGCCTTCTCCTCTTCAAACACCTGACTTAAGTCCTGGTACTCTGGAGGAATGCTCTCCCTCTCCACCACAGTTAAACACACAGTCTCAAGGAGGGGAGGAGGATCTTGGCCCTGCTTTACATCTCATACATGGTTTTAGCAAGCTTCAGAAGGGAAACAAAGCTCCCCAGCCTTCCATTTCACATAGGGATCATGGTCCCATCACCATCTTACTCCCAACACCAGAGCAAACTTGGTGTCTGGGCTGACCACAAAAGTCCTTTCCTCCAAATGTCCCATTCCCACTGGGGTGGTCTCTGTTTCGTAACTAGAGGGAGTCCCCTTCATCATTAACCCATCCATCTGTTCAAACACCAAAGGCTCAGGTAGCTTCGTCACCTCTAGGCCCAACCCCGTCACAAGCACAGGGACAATCAAGTCTCTGCTGCACCCCGGATCAATCAAGGCCCTTACCCTGATGTTCCACCCTCTCTGGGGGTTTAATAAGGTGACTACTATGAAAAACAATGCTCCCTTAGGTCTCACCCTCTGGGACGCTGGGACTTCCGCGACCCACCAGCTGGTGCCCGTCACAGCAGGTTTCTGCCATTTCCCATCAGTGATTTTGGCTCCTCTTCATTGTCCAATGAGAGCTCTTCACTCGTGGTGTCCTTTCCCTCCTGTGGTGCCATGGTCGCTGCTGCAGCTTCCTTCCTGGGAGTAAGTCGGGGCTGCTCCTTCAAGCACCTTTCTGGTAGCCTCCTCACAAGCCAGTTGGATGCAGCCCAGGAGGGTTCGAGGGTCATCTTGCACCATCGATTTGGCCACCAGATCAGGGTTCAGGCCAGCTCTGAAAAACTCTATCTTCACTCCTTCTGTCCAATCCCTCAGTTTAGCCGCATACTCTTGGAACTCTGCTGCATACTCTCGGACAGGATGGTTGCCCTGCTTTATCCACCTCAGGCGGGTTCTTACCCTCTCCTCCTCAAGAGGATCCTCATATTGCTCCTTAAGTGCCTGAATGAATGCATCCACACTCCCCAGTTCTGATGCTTGCATCGAGTATAAAGTCACATACCATTTAGCTGCTGAGCCTCCCAGCTGAGACCCTACGTAGCTAACTTGGCTCAGTTCATCTGGGGAAGTGTGGCCCCATTCTCATAGGAACTCCCCCACTTGCACCAAGAAATAGCTCAATTCCTCGGGGTCTCTGTCAAAACAAGCTTCCAGTTTATGCCAAGTCGGGGTGGCAAGTTCAGTCCCATGGGACCTTCGCTCCTCTAGCACGTGTTCTTGGAACCCCTGGGAGGACAGGTGGTGCTGGGCCCGCTGGGAGGGCAGGTGCAACTGGATCTGGAGGCAATCCACCCGGGGCACCTTTTGGTCGGGAGGCCTCACCCGAGCCCACACAGCTAGGTACTGTTCACACATTCCTTCCATAATTTCCAGCACCGTCTGCCTGACCTCCTCCATCTCCACACACATCTGCTGTAGGTCAGACACTCCACTCCACTCCACTCAGATTTCTGGGCTCTCCATTCTCATTCTACTCACCCACTCCCTGGTCCTCTGTCATGGCGAGGTCTCCTTTTTTGATGTTCTCCGTTTGGGGCTCCAGAAGAGTTGCCAATCCGAAAAGCTGCTCCTTGTCCTCCAGATCCCCTCCTGGATTCTCTAGAGCTCCTGTTCCTCCTCCCAAGCTGGATCAGAACAGGTGCACTCAGCACTGTTCCCTCTGGTCCTTCATCCTTCCGTATGAGGGACATGACATCCATCCTCGGGGCATTGTACCCAGCCAGTGCAGAATCCTGGCTCCTCTCTTGGGAATCACCCCGGTCCTGCGCTCTGAGCTAGTCCCTAGCGTCAGTGCTTCCACAGGGTCTTGAGAAAGGTCCTCGGGGTTCACAGGATATCCATTGTCCCCTCCTGCTGCCATGCTGCAGGTAGGGAATCTCACTGGCTTCCCCTGGTTCCAAAGACTGAAGTGATTCCAGGCAAAATGTCATGCCTGGCCTGAGGATTCTCTCAGACTGGACTTTATCAAACACGGTTGTATGAGTTAAAGGTCTTTATTAGATAACTCTCCCTAGTAGTGCACGAGTACTGAGTAATTGCCTGGAATGCCAAAGCCAGGTCTTCCCCAAGAGGTCGTACCTCCAGTCCCCTCCCCCCAGTCCAAACAAGAGTCAGTTGAAGTTGGCGCGAAAGTCCTGAAAGAGAAGCAGGGCTGAAATGCCCAAGGTCTGTTCCCAGACACGCCGCTCCAGCAGCACGGATAACACCAACCAGCCCAAGCAAAGCATAGCCAAGATACAGAGGAGGAGGAAGAAAGCTACCCCATCCCCCCAGTAGAAATACATAGACAGGCATGGCAGGTAGGCTGGCTGGCCTGCCAGACACTTTTTTTTTGGCCGTGGCACTGGTCTCCCCTGTTGCGCACTCGTGTCCTGCAGACATTTTGCCTTCTCAGCAACCAACAGAGCATTTAGCAACTTCCAATGAGGAGTTTCAGGCGGGGGCCCAGGAAAGGTGCCCCTGCAGAGACCTCCAATCCGGCACCGTCTGATTGCCCTGCAGGAACCACCAGCCCCTCTCAGGGCATCTTAGCAGCTGCCGGTGTGGATTCCGTTGGCACCGTCCATGCCCCGCATCCGAGGCAACACAGCAGTTTTTGGGCTCCTTCAGCAGAATCCAAAGATTTCCCCCAAACCACTGGAACAATTAAAGGCCTCCAGATATCTAAAAATAAATCCACACGCCGTTGTCTGTGTGCCGCCATGTGTTCCAGTGTTGATATACATCTGCAAGATCCTCAAGATGGCCCTTGAATGACGCAAGGAAGACGTTTGTCTCTCCAAGGCTGTGAGTTAAGTCTTTGACGGACATGGAGGGTCCATTTTCATTGACAGACAGTTCAGATCCAGGAGACTGGCAATTCAAGAAATCGGTGTATAGTCTAATACAGAATTAATATAAGTAATGCTTTCCTCCCAGAAAGATGAAATAATTGGTCATATCTAAAGCATACGCTTAAGACGCATCTCTTGTAAGTTACAGCAATTAGACACTGTTTTTAATCCATTACTAAAAGGCATTGCAGTGTCCAATATACCATGAACATACTTTTTTGCTGTAGAAAAGAGCGAGCGTCCAGGAGCATCTCTAAGACTGACACAATTTGTGGCAGGGTAGGAGCTTTCTTGAGTCTCAGCTCACTTCTTCAGAGCTCCTACCCTACCACAAACGTTGTCAGCCTTAGAGGTGCTCCTGGACTCTTGCTCTTTTCTACTGCTACAGACAGACTCACATGGCTACTGCCCATCTTGATACTTCTTTGCTGAATAAGTTGCTGCTTCAGATCCATAGAAGTCATAGGCGTAATGCTTAAGGCCATAGCCCGGCTGTAGTGTAGCAATTAAGTGACTGGGTTGAATCCCAGCCCTGCCCTGAGCTCAGCAGGCGGCCTTGGTGAGTGCAGCCCCAGCTCCCCAGCATATGGTGGGCTAATAACACAGCGACTGTGTTCACTGCTTTGCATGGGCAGGCACTCATCTGCCCAGAAGGGGGCTATATAAGCACAGTGCTTATGACACCCCATTGCTTTTGGTGAAATTGGACAATCTCGTTCCTCCTTCCATTCCTCCCTGAGCTTCCACACATTTATTTATTTCATTTATACTTGCCTTTCTGCCCAACGGGGATGCAAAGTGGCTGCCTTTGTTCTCCTTCCCTCCACCGAGTCCTCGCTGCAACCCTGTGAAGTAGGTTAGGCTGAGGAGCCTAACCCTAACGCGTTCCCGTGGCGGAGCAGGGAGTCCAACGTGGGCTCCCAGAGCCCAGTCTGACATTCTGTCCACTAGACCACGTATTTATGAACCAGCATCCAGTATTTATAATTAAATATTGTAGGTTTTGTTGTCTGCATTGGTTCAGTGGTGGTTTCTAAAGCGGGAAGACTGTGACACTTGGTGCTGTGGGGCCGTATTTGTAGGCCAACAATGTCGCGGTTGTAAATGCTGCATTTCAGCAGAAGTTGACAATGCGTACCTAGACCTCGGGTGTAGTCCTGCCACCATTATTGTTATAGTTGTTATTTTGAAAGAAAGAACTAATTTATTTTAAAAAATAGAACAATCACACAAAATAAAACCAGAAGCCAATCCACGTTTCTTGTCACCCCAGTTATCATGTAAGGCCAAACTCAGTTGCAGTTGTCTGGTGGGAGGGGTGTTCTGTTGTAGAAATTTGTTTGGGCAGGCTTTAGACCAGTTGTCCACTTTTTACAAAACGTTTCTCTTGCTGTTAAGGAGGCACTTTTGACGTGTTCAGGGTCTCGGAGCTAGACGTTCCTTGCAGAATGCAGACCAGTCTCCACTGCAGGCTTTGCCACAGTCACGGTTTCCGATGGCTAACAACACAGTGTCAGGGCATGAAATTTCATTTTGTTCAAAGATGGTGGTCCCAGAATGTACCAAACTCTCAGAATGATGCTATGGCAAGAGAACAGGAGAGGCAGTTGTGCAGATGTGTGGGTTCACGGCCTGGAATTGCTTTTAGAATAGAGGTCATAGAAATTCCCTAACATACAACCTTAAATTGAAGCCAGTAATTGATCAGCAACCAATGGCCACTAGCCATGGTGTGTGAAGGTAGGTTCTATATGCCGAGGCAGAACCGTCCACTGGGCGGCAGCGTCAAGAGAGGGCCGCACCTGCTGGGCTGTTTCTTGGGCAACTGGTTGGCTGCTGTCTGCAACGGGGTGTTGGGCTGGATGGACACTTGTTGGCCTGATCCCCCAGGCTCTGCTTATGAAGGGTCTGCAGAATGGGAGCGACCAGCATATTCTTCCGAGGGTTCAGTAGTCACTGGGTTGCAGCGTTCTGGAGAGCACGCAACCCAACAATGCAAAACCGAATTATTCAAAAAGGCTTTTTACTCAGAGAGGCATTATTGTAGAGAGGGGGTCTCAGATGCTTCACTAATGAGTTACGGACCATAGGCTTCAACCACTGTGTTGCCATACATTTTACCTGTTGCTTTAAGTATGTGCTCCTATGTGCTACCTGTGCTTTAAGTATGACCTTACTGGGTAGTTCTATGTTGTCTAATGTCAGTCCTGGAATTGCATATGCTCTGTTTCAGAATTTATTCAACTCTACATTGGATTTTTGTTAATATTACATCTTTGTAAGCTAGCATTTATTTACCCTATGGCATAGATGCAAAAGGAATTTCCAAAGCTGTGCGACACATAATAGGAACATGGAACGTGAGAAGTATGAAAACAGGTAAGCTAGAAATTGTAAAACAAGAAATGGAACATCTAAACATTGCAGTCCTGAGTGTGAGTGAACTAATGTGGACCGACTCGGGACATTTTCAGTCAGAAAACCACACAGTGTTTTACTGCGGAAATGAGCTCAAAAGAAACGGTGTTGCTCTAATAGTGAGGCAAGACAGCACAAGCAGTCAAGAGCTACAACGCAAAGTCTGACCGAGTAATAGCAATCAGACTTCAGGGAAAGCCTGTTAATATAACCATCATTCAAGTTTACGCTCCAACTACGGCTGCTGAAGAGGAAGAAATAGAAAACTTTTACGCAAGTGTCCAAGAAGAAATTGACCACACATCTAAACAAGATATGCTGATAATCATAGGTGACTGGAAAGCAAAAGTAGGCGATAAAGCAGAATCAAACATAGTTGGAAAATTTGGATTAGGATCACGAAATGAAGCAGGAGAGCGGCTCATAGAATTTTGTGAAGCCAACAACCTGTTCGTTGCTAATACATGCTTCAGGCAACCAAAAAGACGATTGTATACGTGGAAATCACCAGGTGACCAATACAGGAACCAAATAGATTACATAATTGGAAGCAGTAGATGGAGAAGCTCTATTCTCTTAGCTACAACAAGACCAGGAGCTGATTACGATACAGATCATGAGTTGTTAATATCAAAAATTAGAATAAAGTTGAAGAGAAACACTAAAAGAATCATAGTGCCAAAATACAATCTAAATAATATTTCTGGAAAATTTAAAGACCAGGTAAGGAACAGATCTGCAATACTAAGTTTAATTGATCATGAGCCAGAAGAACTATGGACTGAAACCAGAGATATTATCAAAGAAGAATGTGCAAAGACTATCCCTGTAGCCAAAAGAAAGGAGAAGCCTAAATGGATGTCTGAGGAAACTCTTAAAAATTGCTAAAGATAAGATGAGAAGCAAAAACAAAAGGCAACAGAAATAGAGTCAAAACTCTAAATGCAGCTTTTCAGCGACTTGCACGCAGAGGCAAAGAAATCTATTATAATTACCAGTGCAAAGAAATAGAGAAGAACAACAAAAAAGGAAGAACAAGAGATGTGTTCCACAAGATCCGGGAAATCAAAGGGAAATTCAAGCCACGGCTTGGGATGCTGAAAGATCAACATGGAAATACAGTATCTGATCAGGACAAAATAAAGGAAAGATAGAAACAATACACTGAGGAACTAAACAGAAGAGATGGGCAGATGACAGATACTTTCAAAGAAGAATCTTTTGATGAAGAACCAGAAATCCTAGAAAGTGAGGTAAAAGCTGCACTCAAAGCAATTGAAAGAAACAAAGCACCTGGACTAGATGTAATACCAATAGAGCTATTTCAAGCCACAGAAATGGAGTCCACAGAATCTTAACAAGAATATGTCAACAAATATGGAAAACAAAACAATGGCCCACCAACTGGAAACGCTCAGTCTACCTTCCAATCCCCCCAAAAGGGGACGCCAAGGAGTGCAGTAACTATTGGACAATTGCGTTAATTTCCCATGCAAGCAAAGTGATGCTCAAAATTATACCGCAAAGACTCTTACCATGTATGAAACGAGAAATGCCAGAT
Source organism: Eublepharis macularius (assembly GCF_028583425.1). Classification (NCBI taxonomy): domain Eukaryota; kingdom Metazoa; phylum Chordata; class Lepidosauria; order Squamata; family Eublepharidae; genus Eublepharis; species Eublepharis macularius. The sequence goes on from NC_072792.1 coordinate 188,852,359, forward strand.
GTTCAAGCTGGATTCAGAAAAGGAAGAGGCACCAGAGATCACATTGCAAATTTACGATGGCTAATGGAACATACCAGGAAATTTCAGAAGAAAATCAGCTTGTGTTTTACAGATTACAGCAAAGCTTTTGACTGTGTGGATCATGAAAAGCTATGGAGAGTCTTAAAAGAAATGGGAGTGCCACAGCATCTGATTGTTTTGATGTGCAACCTGTACTCCGGACAAGAGGCTACTGTCAGGACAGAATATGGGGAAACAGAATGGTTTCCAACTGACAAGGGTGTCTAGACAAGGATGCATATTATCTCCCTACCTGTTCAACCTCTATGCAGAGTATACACTAGTGGCCAAAATTGTGGAAACCTTTTGGAAAAAGTGTATTTTTGAGGTTTGATGGCTCATAACACCACTTTTTTGGGAGATATATAAAATTATATATCAATGGAAAGATAATTTAATCAAGAATGTAATGCAATAACTTTTACGAAGGAATTTTTTTAGAACAATAGTTATAAAGAAGAAAATTGAAACACAGAAAAAATGAGTTATACAACAATTCTCACCATGTCAGTTAATACTTAGTTGGGTAACTTTTGCTTTAATTACGGCCTTACGCCTTCCCATGGAGTGAACCCAGTTTTTTAGTTCTGCAGCTGTTATAATGTGAAACCACGATAGAGTTATTGCTTCTATTAATTGCTGGGCTGCTTCTCACTAACCAATTCCTTTAGTCGGCTCCATAGATTTTCGATGGGGTTAAGGTCTGGGCTATTCCCAGGCCATTCCAACAGTGGAATATGATTATCTTGAAATCACTTTTTCCACACAGCAGCAACATGACATGGAGCTGAATCTTGTTGAAATATAAATGCTTCATTATCTTGGAAAAGATCATGTATGGAAGGCTTCAGTTTGGGCTCAAGTATTTCATTTATGTATTTTTGGGCATTCATATTGCCATTTATCACGCAAATTCTGCCCACACCTTTTGATGTCATACAACCCCATATCATAACACTAACTGGGTGTTTCACGGTAGGTGTAATGCAATCAGGATGCAAATCTTCTCATGTATTTTATGCCATCACTACCAAACAGGGAGATTTTGGTCTCATCACTCCAAACAACACTGTCCCATTGTTCCGCTGTCCAGATTAAACTGAGTTTTAGCCCAGTTTAATCTTTTCAACCTTTGTTTGAGAGATAATGGTTTTTTGGGTGGAATTCTAGCATTAAGACCAAATTCCTCCAGTCTGCGCCGAACAGTCCTTGCACTCAACTTCACATTGAATTGCGCCATTTTGTTCTGTATACACCCTGATGATTTTCTTCTGTCACCTAGGCTCAGTCTCTCAATTCCTCTATCATCCCTTGCTTGTGTGCACCTTTTCCTGCCTTTACCAGTCTGGTTTTGTAGTGACTGAGTTGCCTTATACCTCTTCAAAAGTTTAGAAATGCCACTTTTGGTTAAGTTTCCACCAATTTTTCTTCTAATTTCTTCATAACTGTAGCCTTGTTCACTTAATAGTACTATTTTACATCACTTTCTGGGTGACCAGTCAACTCTTTGTGCCTTTTCTTTAATTCTATTACGTTTTACAAGTTCACTAAATGAAGGAAAGCTACTTAGCAAGTTGTGCTTCCTTTTCCTGGTTATTTGGCTATAACATTTGATAGAATACAGATAATTGAACAAACTTTGTTGCATTACATTCTTGATTAAATTATCTTTCCATTGATATATAATTTTATGGTATTACTCCAAAAAAAAGTGGTGTTATGAGCCATCAAACCTCAAAAATGCACTTTTTCCAAAAGGTTTCCACAATTTTGGCCACTAGTGTATCATAAGGAAAGCTGGATTAGATCTAGAAGGAGGAGGAGTGGAAATTGGTGGGAGGAACACTAACAATTTGAGATATGCAGATCACACCACATTACTAGCAGAAAATAGTGGAGACTTGAAACGACTACTGATGAAGGTTAAAGGGGAAAGCGCCGAAGCAGGATTACAACTGAACATCAAGAAGACAAAAGTAATGACTACCGAGGAACTACACAATTTTAAAGGTGACAATGAGGAAATTGAAGTTGTCCAAGATTTTCTCTTCCTTGGCTCAATCATCAACCAACAGGGAGACGGCAATGAGGAAATCAGAAGAAGATTGAGACTTGGAAGAGCAGCTGTGAGGGAACCAGAGAAGATCCTCAAAGATAAAGATGTCTCTCTGGGAACCAAGATCAAGATAATCCAAACTATGGTATTCCCCATTGCCATGTATGGATGTGAAAGCTGGACGGTAAAGAAAGCTGACAGGAAGAAAATGGATTCATTTGAAATGGGGTGCTGGAGGAGAGTTCTGCAGATACCACGGATGGTGGAAAAAGACAAATAAGTGGGTACTAGATCAAATCAAGCCTGAATGCTCCCTAGTAGCTAAAAGGATAAAATTGAGGCTATCGTACTTTGGTCCCATCATGAGAAGACAAGATTCTCTGGAAAAGTCAATGCTAGGAAAAGTGGAAGGCAGCAGGAAAAGAGGAAGACCTAAAACGAAGTGGCTTGACTCAATAAAAGCACGTCCTCCAGTTTGCAGGATCTGAGTAGGTCTGTTAGAGATGTAACGTTTTGGAGGTCGCCATAGGTCGGAAACAACTTGACAGCACATAACACACACACACGGCATTATTTATGGAAATGCCCATGATATTGACTGTATTAACCTCACACTGTGTAATCTGCTGAATTTCAGTGAGAAAGGCAGAATATAAATAATGTTGAATCTAGTGTAATCCATAGGCTTATAAATGAGTTACCAAGTATCATCCTGCCACCTGTTGGTGTGCGGTGTCCCTCAAGGGGCAATACTCTCCTCCCTGCTATTTAATGTATATATGCGTCCCCTCACCCAGCTGGTACGGAGTTTCGGACTTGGGTGCCATCAATATGCAGATGACACCCAATTGTATTTGATGATGGACGGCTGGCCTGACTCTGCCCCAGATGTCCTGGAACGTGCCTTCAGAGCTGTGACCGGATGGTTGAAGCAGAGTTGGATGAGACTGAATCCCTTGAAGACGGAGGTCCTGCATGTGGGTCTTGGGTCCATGGGTACGGGACTCCGGCTCCCCACTCTCGATGGAGCGCCACTTATGCCAGTGTCGAGAGTGAGGAGCCTGGGGGTGCTCTTGCATGCTTCCCTGTCCATGGAGGCACAGGTCGCAGCGGTTGTTCGATCCTCATTTTTCTATCTAAGATAGGCTCGACAACTTGTCCCTTACTTATCGACCCATGACCTTAGACGGTGATCCAGGCAATGGTCACCTCCAGATTATACTACTGTAACTCACTCTATGCAGGGCTTCCCCTGGGCTTGATCTGGAAACCGCAGCTGGTTCAGAATGCAGCTGCATGGGTGGTTGCCAGAGCTCCAATCACGGCACATATAACACCTATCCTCCGTCAGCTGCACTGGTTACCGGTTGAGTACCGGGTCCGGTTCAAGGTTCTGGTGCTGACCTATAAAGCCCTATGCGGACTGGGCCCAGCATACCTTCGGGACCACCTCTCTCCATATGTTCCGCGGAGGTCGCTTCGATCAGCCAGTAAGCACTTGCTGATGGTCTCTGGCCCTAGGGAGGTCTGCCTGGCCTCTACCAGAGCCAGGGCCTTTTCAGTCCTGGCTCTGACCTGTGGAACTCTGTCTGAAGAAATAGGGCTCGGCAGGATTTATCTTTCCACTGGGCCTGCAAGACGGAGATGTTCCGCCAGGCATTTGGTAGGGGTTAGGCTGTCCTCTCGCCGGCCATACCACTGAAGACCGTCCACCACCCGTGCAGGAGCTCATAAGTGTGACGCAGGGCATGACGCAAGAGCCAAGCCCTGCGCCTAAAACGCTGTATTTTAATATCTATATCTGCCAATTTTAATTGTATATGGAATGTTTTATTTTGTTGTTTTTAATTTTTATGTAGAGGTCGTATGTTGTTACACCGCCCTGAGCCTGTCTGATGGGGAGGGCGGTCTAGAAGTGTAATAAAATAAATAATAAATACCATGGAGAGCGGGCAGCACCATGTCCTTCAAGACCTCAGCTTTTCCAAGCAGCACCACCTTTGCCTCCTCAGGGTTCATGTTTGATTTGTTCACTCTCAGCTGTCAGGCCACTAGTGGCACTTGGACAGAGCGAGGGGGAGCTGGGTAGCACCGAGGCCAGCCCACTCCAAAACCTTGCAGCGTTGGTGCAAGGGGAGAAATCACTCAATCCACGTGAGATGCACTTCTGGTACAAACCACCTGCCTTCTTATTAACCTGTGCAGTCTCATGAAGTTTCACAACCCATGTAAATTCATCTGCTGTGTGGGAATATAAGTAGTAGCCAAGGGTTTTCTTGCCAAGGCAGTTTGTTAAACCAGATGAAGATATAACAGATCTAGGACCTTGTTCAATAGAATAGAATAGAAACAGAACATCAGCAATTCTAGGACTGACATTAGACAACACAGACCTACCCAGTAGGGTCATACTTAAAGCACAGTTAGCACACAGGAGCACATACTTAAAGCAACAATAGAATTCTATTACGACTTTTTGTTAAGGAGGTACTATGAAGGGGGAGCCAAGAACTCATGCTAGTATCCACTCGAAATTACTTGCTTTAGTTTCCAATTACTTCAAAGCCAAGCAGATGTCAAAATGCGCGTCTGTTCCCAGCTCTCTAGAAACGGCCTAACCCTAACCCGCTGGGATTCTCTTGGCAGGCGGTCCAGCGAGGCCTTGCGTGTGCTGGCTGCCCACTTCACATCCTCTTCTACTCAGCCATTGAAAACCTGGTTTGCTGTCTTATTAAAGCATTGGTAAACTATTACGTAATCCCACCACGTTCCGATGTTTAATTTCATGTGCTTTCTCTGGAGATACTTGCAAAATCTGCATGTGTCTCTACACTTTGATTTCTTGTGTAACAAGAGTTATGTATTGCCTGTTTGAACTGCTGGAAGAGGATCTGAGGGCCAGCTGTTCATATTTCATTATGCTGCAAGAGAGATTCTGGCCTGGAGAGTGTTTGACTTAAAACGGAGCTAACTGGAGCACTAGGCATTGCTTAGCTAACAAGGCCAAAGGCTCCATGAACCAAATAAAATCATTTGCCAAGTGCATTCTTGCAAGGCTGGTTACTTGTCAGTGTGCAGAACAAAACCAACTTTGCTTTGTGGGGCAGTTGCCATTCAACCCGAAGGGTGGGCTTCCAGAGGTGCCCAGGGACAGCACAGCACGCAGATGGCTGGCCGGGGGAGCCTTCGAGTCCCCCGTTCTTACCTTCACCCCCCCCTCCTTTGTCTGGCAGGGGATCCCGAAGGGCGAACGTTAGAGATACACACCAAGTTCCGCCTCTGGCTCATCACAGCCGCTGACGCCCCAGCCTCTCTGCCAGGTATGGCTTTTCCCGGGAACAGCGGTGGCCCCTCCCAGGTTCCTGGCCAGCAGGGAACTAACATCAGCCGGGGTACGGGCACCGACAGGGCAAACCCCCTGCTTTTGCCCCCAGATGAGAGCCGAGCCCTGCCCCCCTCCCCTCCCCCCGTGGGAAACAGCAAGCGGGGAGCAGCCAGGGGCCACGTGTAGCTGCCTGTGGGACCCACTGAGCCTCTTCCCCTCTGTTCCAGGATTCACATACCCCCCCTTTTCTGAAGATGGAGAATTGCTCATGGAAGCTGCCAAACTTGTACAGCCCCCTGCCCCTGCCCCCCCCCCACTAGCCAGCCAGCAGAGGTACTTCTCCCGGCTTGGTTCTGGGGTCTGAGCTGCTCTTTGCCGCAGGTCCTGTGCGTCGCAGTGGCGTGATCCTGTTCTGCGAAATGCCCCTGGAGCTGAAGGGTATTCTGGGGCATGCCCATCAGCTGCTGCAGGGGCAAGTGCAAGGCCTTGACACGGACCAGCGGCTGGCCCTACTGGCCCTGTATGCAGCTCTGCTGTACCGGCAGGCCTACGGCCAGTGGACTCAGGCTGCCTCCTACCTGTGGTGAGCACAGCCCTGCCCCAGCCCCCACCCCCGGGAGGCCCTTGCTTAGCAGAGGACTTGAGAGGCTCCTTCTCTGGGACCCACAGAAGTGCCAAAGCCCCCTCCCCTCTTTGGCTGGCTGGAAGTGCAGATGGTCAGGCAAGGCCACCAGCCTGTCTTTGGCAACCCCCAGAATTCCTGTCCCTGAGCAGGATGCCACAGGCCAGGGTCTGGAGGCCCCCCCCCCCCCGGCCGCACTTTCATGCAGAGTTCAAGCTCAAAATGGCTCCAGGCGCTTCCTGTTCAACACCACCAGCCCCTTAGCTTCACGGACCCTTGGGCAGGAGGAGCAGAATAGGAATTCACACTCTTGCCCGTGTGTCAGGAAGGGGCCTTCTCCAGGGTCCAAGCATTCATGCCATCTACACACAGGGCATCTGGGCCACGGGGGTGGGTGGGTGGGTGCGTTGGGCTTGGCCCCCTTGCCTGCAGCCCAATCCCCCCCCCACCACACACACACCCCACCACCACTGGCTGGGCAGGTTAGGTTCTGAAATGGTGAAGACCCCCCCCCCCCTCCCCGAGCCTGCCGGCAACACTTGCCATGCCTGATCCAGCGGAAGACGAGCACCAGTGGGTCTGTCAAGGGCCTGGGGGGTGGGGCCTGCTCCCGTTGAGCCTCACCAGAGGGGAAGGGAGAGGCTCGACCCTGGCACCTCCTCTTTTGTGCCACGCAAGCAGGAGCCAACTGGAACTCTGGGAAGGCTTCAAAGCCCAGGACAGGCTCAGCTGCTTGAAGGATGGCCCCACAGAAGCAGAAGCACTGCAGGAACTGGCAGGTGCAGAAAAAGACTCGGGGGGGGGGGGCGGGGGGAAGGGGCGGGAATCCTGCATCACTGGCTAATGCAGTTCAGGCGAGCTGACCCCTCCCTCGTTTGCCTTGTGGACTTCTACAGGGAACATCCCTTATGGGGGTCACATCCTGGACCAGGGAGACGCCGAAGCCATCAGGAGCCTGATCCACCAGTGCTTGGCCGCCGATTCCCAGGAGTCGCCCAGCCCGGGCTTCCCAGACCTCTTGGCCGCACTCCGAGGCTGTCTGAAGCCAGGTGACAAGCAGCACCCCTTCCCTGACTTCCGTGGGAGATCAGCAGGGGTGGGGCTCAACACCTTTCCCCCTCTCTTCCCTTCAGAGCTGTCCGAGGAAGAGGCAGCGGCTGCCATCCAGGCATGCATTGCACAGCTGCCAAGCCCCATGGAGCCCGCCTGGGTGGGCTTATGCAACAGTCTGCAGAAGGAACTGCTGGCCAGCCGCAGCCAAGCCATGCTTGCTGCCCTGCAAACCACCCAGGGGCTGTGGCAGCCACGACGCTCCCCGAGCAGCCAGAAGGCAGCCATAGAGGAGCTGGTGGGGCAGGGGCTGGAGCTGCTGCAAGAGCTGGTGGGGAAACTGCAGAAGTGCGGCTGGGAGGTGGGGGCGCGAGGACACCCTCCCAAGGGGCAGCCCCGCCCCAAGCCCCGCCCCCTGCAACGCTTCCTGCTGGAGGAGGGGGGCAGCTTCCTCGCCCTGCTACAGCAAGTGCAGAGGGACCTGCAGTGCGGACAGGAGCACCTGCAGGGCCCCCCCTGCTCTTCCCCTCGCTGCGCTGCTGTCCTGCAGGAGCTGCAGCAAGGCAGAGTCCCCCGCCAGTGGCTGCAACACACACCAACCGGCCCCCAGCCCCCCCAGGCCTGGCTAGAGACACTCCGGTGCCGCTGCAAGCTGCTCTGCCACTACCTCAGGGCCCAGGGAGGGGTGACCTACCAGCTGGCAGCCTTCCACCACCCTCAGCGCCTCTTCCTGGCCCTGCTGCAAGAGACAGCCCGCACGGAGAAGCAAGAGATGGAGCGCTACTCCTTGGAGCAGCAGGTAGGCCTGGCCTGGCCTGGGGAGGGGCAGGAGGGGCCAGACCGGACTGCTGACTGAGCCACCGCTCTGGGCTTTCCCAGGTTCTGCCCACAGTGCTACCCCCCAGCACTGGTCCTGACAAGGGGCTCTACCTGAGTGGCTTGGAGCTGCACCACGCCTTCTGGGACACCCACAGCAGCCAGCTCCAGGAGACGCCCGTGGATCAGCCCTGCCAGCTGCCGACCGTCTGGGTCCAAGCCACCTTCAAGCCGTGGAACGCCCCCTCCTGCGAGCCCACGTACCGGTGCCCGGTGTTCCTGGGGGCGCCAAATGTCCCGGTGCCCCTCAGCAGCCAACAGGCCATCATGCACCTCAGCCTGCCTTGCAAGCCGGGCCCAGAGCCCTTCCTCCAGCGACGAGTCTATGCTGTCAGCTGTGTGCACGTGGCTCCCCAGGAAGAGCACCCCGTCCAAAGGAACACATCGGGGTGCACGAGGTGACGCGCCGTGCCAGCCTTCTGCACACGGCGCCCAGGAGGGGGGCCCTGCCGCCGCTGCCGCTGCCGCCTGCTCAGGGGCCTCCGCCCTCCCCCCCCGTCCCCAGCCAACACACACAAGTACAGAAATAAAAGGCTATATTCGTGTGTGTACAAAAGCAGGTCGGCGTGCCTCTCTGTTCCGCCTGCCCCTCCGCCCCAAACCTCTCCTTGCGTATAAATAAGGTGCTCAGCCCGGCAGCACCTCCCCCCCCGCCCCTGTCCTGCAGGAGCCCCTCCCCCGAAGCAGCCCCCCTGCTGCCTCATTTCAGAGCCACGTCAAAATCCAGCACCAGCAGCTTCGTCTCCTCTGTCCCGTTGCGGCTTCCCACCGCACACACCAGCTTGGTGTTGGAGGCCCGAATGCGCCAGACAACCCCCCCACTGCCTCCACTCTCCAGGGCCACCAAGTTGCGCACAAACTCCCCCGTCTTCAGGTCCCACAGCTTGACTGTGCCGTCATCTGAGCTGGTCACCACAAACTTTGAACTGAACTGCAGGCAGGTCACTGCGCTCTGGTGCTTACTGGGACCTACCAAAAGGAAAGCAAGCCCCCCATTACCTGGGAGCTGCAGCATCCAGTCCCTTGCAGACCCTGGGCTGGAAATGGCTGAGGAAGCACCAGGGCCCGCTGCAGGCTGCGGTAGGCTGAGGAGAGCCCAGGCCGCCCAGCATAGCACTCAGGGGGTCTCAGTTACATAATGGGATTCTGCCCTGGCTGTTTAGTTTCCTGAAATGCCCCCCCCCCCAGTCCTTGGCCAGCAGCTCTCCAAGGCCTTCCCCTGGCCCTAGTGCCAGAGAAACCAGGAAGGGAAGCAGCAACGGCACAGCCCTCCGGCCACCCACCCCCAGCCCTTTCTGCTCGTATGGAAAGAATGCCCAGCCAGCTAACACTTCCAGGGGAGCTGTTTGATTGGCACGCCCACCTTGCAGCGTCTGCAGGCACTGGCCTGTCTTGATGTCCCAGATTTTCACAGTAGAATCCGCATTGCCGGAGACCAAGATATTGTCCCGTAGCTCCATGCCGCTTGTGAGGGACTGGTGCCCCATCAGCGTGTGCAGGCAGTTGCCGCTCTCTGCATCCCACACCCGAATGGAAGTGTCCAGAGAGCCGCTGACGATGTGGATTCCATCAAACTGGAGAACAGAAGGGGGGGGGAGGGGAGGATTCAGCACGGCGGCGGCTGCAGCTGAGCTGCACCAACAGGAAGGGCGCAGCCCCCCTCACCTGCAGGGAGTAGACGCGATTGGTGTGGCCTTGCAAGGTATGGATGCAGCTCTCTGTCTCCGGGTCCCAGACCTTCACTGTGTAGTCGTAGGCGCCGCTCACCACCTTATGCCCATCGTACTGGACACAGCGCACGGCAGCCACGTGGCCCATGAGCACGTGCAGGCACTGGCCCGTCTCAATGTCCCACAAGCGGAGGGTGGCATCCCGCGATCCACTCACTACCCTGGAAGGGAAGGGAAGGGAAGGGATGAGGAGGGGCTACTCCACCGTGTCACCCAAAGGCACCTTCTCCCCCCAGCCCTCCCTGGTCACATACCTGGTGCCGTGCAGGTGCATGCAGCGCACAGTGGACGTGTGTCCATAGAGGGTGTGGACACACTCCCCGGTGTCCGCATTCCACACCTTCAAGGTCCGGTCGGTGGAGCCACTGATCACGATGTTGTCCCTCATCTGAGACGACCAGACCCCGCCGGTGTGTCCCACGAGAGTCTGCACACACTGGAGGAGGGGAGGGGAGGGGAGAGGAACTGCTCAGAGGAGAAGGGAACGGCAAGTTCCACGGGGGGGAGGACATGAGGCCGGGCCAAGACTCACCTCCCCTGTGACAGCTGACCAGACCTTGAGCGTGTTGTCATCGGAGCCGCTGACGATGCGATTGCCACAGAACTGCAGGCAGGTGATGACGTGATCATCGTGCCCCTTCAGGACCTGGCCAGACAGAAGGCAAATAACCAGGCATGGCCCCTCCCCCCCGACCCAGATGCTGCAGAGGATGTGACAGGCAAGCCCAGCACCCCGCCCCCCCCCCCCCCCGAAAGGGGACTGGAGCCAGACTTTCTTGCAACCAGAGTGTCTAGTGCAGTACCTGACCCATGAAATTACAACTACAACAGAATGCCACGCTGACAAGCTCCCTGACAGGGCTGCTGGCTTCCTCAAAAGGTTATTGGAACGCAGCAGAGATTCAGAGGGACCTTGTGGCACAAGGCCTGGATGTCACGAAATGCGGCATGTAGGAGCGGAGGCGGTGCTGAGTGCCACCTTTCTGGGCTGTGTCACCATTTGAGCCGTTTCTGTAGGGAACAAGAGCCAGCGCCCTTAATGCCGCTCAGACTCAATTCACCCGAGGACCTGACGTCCCCACAACAACCAGCCCTTGTCTGGGCCTGGGCTTTGCTGCGTTTTGTAAGGACGCTAATTTTTAAAACAATTAGTACACAACTTTTCCAAAAATTGAACCCATCTCACTGCCACAGTGGAAAAAGAATCCACGCCTGGTAATAAAGGGCAGCACGTATTCAGCCCCCGAGAAGGGGACCCTGAATTCCGGGCCGACTCATCCTAGGGGGTCCCAGACAACCGCCTCTTCAAAGACAGACAATGCGGTCCTAAGAACAGTTACTCCAGTGTAAGCCCATGGTGGGCTTAGACTGGAGCAGCTCTTCTAAGGATTGCCCTGAGAGGCTCTCAAAGAGGAGCAACGGGGCACGGGGCACCCGCCTCGCCCTTCAAACCAGCAACAACCCCCCCCCCCTCTTCTGCTGCAACACAGAGCCCACCAGCAGCACTCCAGGCAGGGCGTGAATGCTGCCCCCCCCCAACATCTCCACCAAGCACCTTCATTATGCCCGTTTTTTTGGCCAGGGTCTCACGGTGCCAGCCAGGATGTTCCCTTTAAGAGGATCTACAAAGCCATTTAAAAAGAACAAATATTTTGTCCATCTAGCCTGATCATGAACAAGAATCATCATCTCCGTGCAAGTTTCACTTATCAACAATTGCTTGATGGATGATTTGTGGGTACACGCGGCGCCCGTGAGAAGTAGTTCAGCGGAAGATGCGGAATTCAGCCACAGGCCTTTGTTGCAAGACTGCTGGTTCTCAGCAGCAAACAGAAACGTTCATCAGCTGAATCTGTACGTTCGTGATTTTTCAGCCACTCGCACCTGCAGATGTGCAACGAAGGTGGACGCAGGGCCCACCACGTACCTCCCCCTGCTGATGGCTGCAATGGACTGGAACTTATGAATCTGCCGACTGGTGCTGGAGGCACATGGGATGGTTCTGCCACCTCATGGGAATCAGCCTAGAGAGCACACGGAAGGTCCGGATACCCCATATAAACCCCCACCCACTGCACCCTTTTTGGTGCTCAGTGGCGGCGGCTGAGGGAAAGTTATGAGAAAGAGCACTCGCACCACGGCCCTGCAGTCTGGATTACCTTGTCCGCTAGGCTCTGTGAACATGCAAATGAATATATTTCACGTTTTCATGGGATAGGGAACTTAAAATGGCACCTTACAACGCCCCTGCAAGGCTAATGCGTGGTGGGAATTTTGTGGGCTGTTAACTTAAGAGGGACCACCACCTCCCTGCCCAAGAACTCCCGCCCGCCCCACCCCCCCATGGGCCACTGCCCACCAGAACACAACCAATCCCTCCTCACCCTTACTGGCTGGCTGGCTGGTTGGCTGGCTACAGGATTCGGCCAGAGATTGCAGCCAAGGTCCAGCGAGAGGGGTCCTATCGGGAACTGGGCCAGGCTTGAAGAGCCAGCACCGCTGAAAGCTGTGCCCCCCCCCGCCCCCCCGGGCTTCTGGCCTGAACGGCGCACGCCGGCCTTGGGCTGTCTTGCCTTCTGAACCCTTGTGACGGAAGGTCCACCCGGAGCCAACTCTCACTGAGCCCTGCTGCTGCTGCTGCTGCTGAGGGACACAGGGACCGACAGGAGAAAGCAGCTCAGGCACACCATGGGGGCGAGGGCGGAGAACGATGCGGCCCAGCCCAATCTGGGCTTGCCGTTGGCTATTCCTACTCAATCTGAGAATGAGGAGGCCTGACGGTCAGGCGTTCAGAGGAAGATGAGTGAGCAGGAGTGAGCAGAGAAATGCTTTGAGACCGCATGTTTTCAGCCAAATGCTGTACAGGGAGAGCAACGCGACTACCCTCAGGACCTGAGGCCATACGTGCTTTACCTTGGGAGGCCGGGCATCCCCGCTGCGCCAGTTCATGTCAATCCGGTGCTGCCTGAGAAAGGCCAGTTTCCAGGGGCTGTACATGAAACCTGGACTGAGTAATCGACGCTTGCGCAGACTCAATGGCTCTTCAATGCCTGCAAGAACCCAAGAAGCCATGAGACAGAAAGGAGGGAGAGGGAGAAGGGAACCTGGACAGAAGCTGGGCAAGAACTCACCTACGTCACGGCACTTCTCCCGCCACAGCAGGTTGTCCTCTGCCAAAATGCGCCAGTAGCGGCACGTCTGGGCAGCACGAAGCAGATCACGGGGCTCCAGGAAAGAGAGCACGTAGAGAGCCAGCTGCCAAGAGATTAAGCCACACAGTAGCACTCCAGGAGACACCTCTGGTTTCACTCTCTCCCACACCCCAAAGGCTCAGCCAGGAGGAGCACCCCAGAGGCTGGAAGCACCGTGCCTCTGGCTGGGGGACTCTGTCCAGCAAGGCGCAAAGAGACCACTCCTTCAACAGGCGGGGAGAGTGGAAAGGCCCGGAGCCAGCTACCCCTGTTTCTAGCCATCTCCCACCTCCCAGCAAGGTTCTTCCCTCTCCCCTATGAGAACAGTTTCTGGTGGGCAGCGACGCTGGTCTGTAACAGAAGAGCAAGATTCTGGTCCAGTCGCAACTTAAAGACCAGTGGTCTTTAAAGCGCTACGGGCCCCGAAGTATGCTCCCCCATCTCCTTGCTTAATGACAATAGTCTTGTGCAGTAAGATCAGGCGGGGAGACACCCAACAGTCCAGAACGCCTCACCGCAGAGCAAGAATCTGAACTGGGTGCTCCAACAAGTGCTAGTTGGACATAAACTGCTCTCTTGGAGAAATGATGACTGAGGGGTGACATGATAGAGGTTTACAAGATTATCCATGGGATAGAGAAGGTAGACAAACAAGTATTTGTCTCCCTTTCTCACAATACAAGAACTCGTGGGCACTCAATGCAATTGGTGAGCAGTGGGATTAGAACGGATAAAAGGAAGCACTTCTTCGCCCAAAGGGTGATTAACACATGGAACTCACTGCCTCAGGAGGTGGTGGCAGCTTCAAGCACAGACAGCTTCAAGAGGGGACTGGAGAAACAGATGGAGCGGAGGTCCATCCCCGGCTATGAGCCACAAGGTGCAGATGGAACTCTCTGTCTTGGGCAGTGAGGCTCTGTATTCTTGGCCTTGGGGGGGGTGTGTGGAATCAGTGAGAGGGCTTCCCCACTGGCAGACCTCCTGAGGACACCTGGGGGGTTTTGGCCACTGGGTGACACAGAGTGTTGGACTGGAGGGGCCACTGGCCGGATCCAACACGGCTTCTCTTATGTTCTTATGTTCACCGTACTTGGATCCTTGGCAACCCAAGGCTGCACTGAACCCCCCCTGCCGCCCCCCCCCTCCCAGCGCAGAGCCAGCCAACCTCCGAAAGCAGGGCCAGCAAGCAGCGGCTGCTCCTGAAGTCCAGCTGCTTGGCTGCCCTGGGAAACAGGAAGCAGGACTCCAGGGGGCCACAGGTGGGCTCCAGCAGGGCTCTTCTCAGGCAGAGCAGAAAGGCAATCCTGAGGCCCACCCTGCTGGAATGATCCAAGGGCTCTAGGTGCCAACTATGGACTAGCAGGAGGAATTCCGGGCCAGACCAGCCCAACATGTCACTCACCTCTTTGGGCAAAAGTGAGATGAAGTCGCGCTGGAACTGGGGCTCGATCACCTGCATCATGTGTTTGATCTGGGGGGGCTCGCAACGGTCAATGAGCTCATCGAGGGCCAGTAACTTCTCAGGACCGCTCCAGCGCTGCAGAGAGAAGCACAGGATCAGACCTCCAAAGGACACATCCGACTCACAGCCAGCTCTGAGAACAGCAGCGAACCCGAGAGCGAGAACAGCGAGATCTGCTGCCGCGAAGGATCAACCCTCTCTGCAAAGGCTGTCTTTGCCACCTCAGGAAGGGCACAACAGAGAATCTCCCGTGTGGTATTATGTCTTCACAATTGTTTTAATAAAGGATATATTAATTGAGTACTGTTTCACAAATTTGTTTATACAGAGTAAGGGATGTAATAAACAATTTGTATATTCTTTTGTTTCTCTTGACACAACCATATACTACACCATATATTGCAACCTCCCTAGACCTCAATTATACAGGCATCTTATGCGTTCTAAAAACAATTCATTAAAGTGTCCCGTGCTCAAAGTGCTATCATGGATGTTATTAAAGTGCAATTGCTTTTGGCATCCTATGACACTATTTCTCATATAGAACTCGATTTGCCTTGCATACAGGTACAATACAGGTACAGTATAAGGGTAATTCCAGACACTGTGAATGTCACAGATCAAAAAGACCTATAATCATAGGTACACGTAGTTGGTTCTGTGACTGCATTCTCTAACGGACGGTCCAGATCCTTGTAAGGTCCGTTTCCAAGCTTCTTTCTCAAAGAGCACAGATGTCAAAGATTCATCATAGTTAACCTTCCATATCCCTCTTTGATTTGTCAATTACTTCCATTTTTTACTTTTTCATTTGTCAATTACTTCCAAATTTGTGAAACAGTACTCAATTAATATATCCTTTATTAAAACAATTGTGAAGACGTAATACCACACGGGAGATTCTCTGTTGTGACAATTACATTACCGTGTTGCTCTATTTTGTTGTACCTCAGGAAGGGCAGCACAGAGCTGAGCACAGCTGGGGTCTCCACGGGACGCCAGAGCGGGAGGGAGGCGCCACCCCCCACCCCCAGAAAGCGCTGCTGCTCCTGACAGTGGCTGCCGGACTCACCGAAAGCCCCTGCGTGTGGAACTGCACGTTCAAAAGGGTTCATGGAGTGCACCAGTCCCCCCCACCATTGCATTCTCTGCCTCTGCTGACTCCTCACCTGGAAAGTACGCAGCCAGTCCTGGAGCTCAGGGGGTGGGGTCATGGGGGGGACATGTCGGCAGCGGGCCTGACCTGCCTTGGCATTCCGCAGGTCACCAAAGGTCGCCGTAGGGCTTGCAACACACGGGCCTAGCACCCTAAAGGAGGAAAGCAAGGCAGGTAACAGGCTCTTGGAAGCAGCGGCAGCAGCTGCAGCCCCTCCCCCAGCACTGCAGCTGCTCCAAAACACCAGGCTGATCCCTAGCTCGTAACTGGGTCCCTCACCTGCCGCGCTCCGGACCCTTGCATAGCTTCTTTCCAGGAGACTGAGCTCTGCCGTCCAGACCGCTTTCAGACTTCCGCTTCATCTGCAATGAAGGAGGCGCATGGGGTTAACGAGTCCTCCGGGCCCAACAAAAAGCCGGGGCGCGTGGGGGAGGCCTTCCCACCGGTACACCTGCCCTCTTTGCATTATGGGCCTCCGCCACGGTCCTTGTTCACTTCCCAGGACTCCCCGAGCGTCAAGCAGAAATCAACCATTGCAGAGTCTTTCTATGCAACTCCTCGATCTGGGAACTCAGCTTAGAATCAGCATCGTTACAGCAGCACATGCGTGTATTTGCGCGAAAGAAAAAGACGCCCTCTGCAGAAACCGCCCCAGGCAGCCTCTCCTCCCCTCCCCTCCCCTCGCCGAACCACGAGCCTAATCATACGGCACTGCTTGGCTTCTCGAAAAGAAGCTTTCAAAAGTTACAGCACCTGCCTGCTTCCGGAGTAGCCTGCATAGGGCAGACAGGAACAGAAAGGCAGGTGGTGACTGACGGCGGAGGCGTCCGTGGCCAGAATCCACCCCCCTACCACCACCATCGCCACTGCTTAGATGGGCCACTCCTAGTGACTCTGAACTCGAGAGCCGGGAAGAGAGTGCGGCTGGAGCTGGAGATGCAGGTTCGAAGCCCCCCTGCCCAGTAGCCCCCTCCCTTGCCCAAAGCAGGGAAAGGTGAAGACCAGCCCAGCGGCTGTCCTGGCGCCCGGGTCAGGCGCTCCAGCCAGCGGCGCCAGCAGAGGCGGGCAGCCCCAACCTCCGCCCGCATCAGAGGGCCAAGGGGCGCCCCAGGGGCCGGCACGCCTACCTTGGGCCGGGCATGGCGCACCAGGCCGCCCCCCTCGGTGCGCTCCAGGTAGTCGATCCAGCGCTCGTCCACCGTGTAGTAGAAGTAGAGATCCCCGCCGGCGCCCGCGGCCCCGTCCTCCTCCTCCTCCTCCTCGCTGCTGGCACTGGGCTCGGCCTCGGACTCCGCCGCCGCCCCCCGCGAGGCGCTCGAGCCGCCGCCCGCCCGGGCCCCTCGCCCGGGGACCTCGCCCGCCCGCGGGCGCTGCTGCGCCGGCCGCCCCTGCAAGAAGCCAAGAAGCCCCGCAGGAGAGCCGAGCCCAGCCCGGGGGCGCCGGGAGCCCTCGCCCGCCCGCCGGCCGCCCTCGCCCTGCCGCCTGCCTGCCTGCCTACCTGGGCGGGCGCCGTCGGGGCGCAGCAGGCCAGGCGCGGGCGGTTGAGCTCCAGGGTGCGGGCGGTGATGCCCTTGACGCGCAGCAGGTCCTCCAGCGAGGCGAAGCCCTTCAGCTCCTGGGACGGGAGGGAGGGAGAGGCCCGGCCGGGCCGGGCCGGGCCGGGCCAGGCAGCCGCGTCAGGGCAGGGCAGGGCAGGGCAGGGCAAGCGCCGTCCAGCCTCGCCTTCCCCCGGACGCCTGGGTCCCCTCCCGCCGCGCCCCGCCTCACCTCCCTCTTGCGTACGATGCCCCGCGCCCGGCGGCGGCCGATGCCCACCAAGCCCCGCTCCAGCTCCGCCGCGCCGGCCCGGTTGATGTCGAGCTGGGCCGCCGCCGCCCCGAGTCCCGGGCCGCCCGCCGAGGCCGACGTCGCCATCGCCGCCCTCTCGGCCAGGCTGGCCGACTGCGCCTGCGCACGAACGCGCGCCCCGCACTACAGCCCCCAGCAGCCCTCGCGCAAACGACGACGCCGAAGCGGCAGTGGAGTGCAGACGCTTTATTGGCCCCGCCCCGGCCCCGCCCCCTCAACGCCGCTTGTAGAGGCAGGGCAGCAGCGCCAAGCCGGCCGGCGTCTTCCCGGTCCCAGCGCCGCCTGTCCGGGGAGGGCCCGCCTTGCGCAGCTCCAGCGTGTAGAAGTAGGAGCCGGACGTGTCCTGCAGAGAGGAAGAGGCCGGAGGCCGCGGGGCGTTTAGCCGGGCAGGCACACGCGCCCCGCCTGGCCCCAGGGGGAAAAGGCAAGCCCCCCCCCCACTCACCTTGGAGACCAGCTGGAAGCCCAGCCGGGCCAGTGCCCCTAGGAAGGCACGCAGGTCCACGAAGCGGCTGGCCACCTCCGCCACCAGCAAGGTGCCCCTAGGGGAAGCCGAGCAGAGCGCACCCGGTCAGCACAGCCAGCAGCCTGCCCTGAGCCCCGGAGGCTCCCCCTGCACGGGCACAGGCCTCCAAGGAGCCCAAAGGCCAGATGCAGGGGGAGGGGGGAGGAAGGGCAGGTCCCTCTGCGCCCCAACCTTGGGAGGGGCCTCAGTGGGTTGCAAACCTCAGATCAGAAAATGAACGTACTAAAGCTCTGGTGGACTGGATGATCCCCATTGATAAGCAAGAGCAAATTTGCAGTCAGTGGGTTAGTAACCTAAAGGCATGGCTTAACTTTTGAGACGTTTGGTTCCAAGTACAGCAATGCAATCTAAGAGTAAGAGAAAAATCTAACCTTTCCTCATTAACTTTAGCGACAACTTTTGTCAATTAAAAATTAAAAGCTCTTTGTTGCCCAGCAAGCCTCCTTGACTTAATGGCCAAAGAGGCAGCACCCGGTTTTTGGCCACCTGCTGCTCCCCTTATGACTCCTGCGCACTGGTCTGTCTGTCACCTCCAGAGCCAGCCCACGGTCTTGCCCCAGTGGCTGTTTTCATCCCACTTACCCAACTCGCAGCACCCGGTTGGCCTCTTCCAAGATCTCGCACAGGTTAGTCCCCATGAGTGCCAAGCAGAATACGGCCACGTCCACCGATGCCGCGTCCAGGGGCACCTGCAGCAAGAGGCGCCAGAAGCCACATAGAGTGGGGAGGGGGGATGCGCTAAAGCCCCAAGCGGTGCGCGCAGCCGGCCTTACAGCACTCGCCGGTGGGGGTGGGCAGGGGGATGAGGGAAGCCTGTGCCCGCCGCCCGGCAAGTGCAGACCCCACAAGGCCCGGGCATGGGAGTCAGCCGGTGCAGCAGGGCCCCGTCCACCAAGGGCCGGCGGGCCCACAGAGCACCCTGGCCTGCTCCGGCATACCTGGGCCATGTCGCAGACGGTGACGCGTGGGTCCAGGGCCACCACGTCGAAGCAGTGCACAGGATTGCGAATGCTGCGGGCCAGCGCGCAGTCGCCACAGCCGAAGTCCGCCACCACCAGGGAAGCCGGCCTGCCAAGGAGAAGGGAGGGCAGCTGTAGCCGGCGCGGGATCCAGGCCGCGCGCCCCCCCACTTGCCCCGGGAGGGGGGGTTCCGCGCGGGGCGGTCCCAGCGTCACCTCGGGCAGGCGCCGGCTGGCCGCCTTACCGGTGGCGGAGGTAGCGCACGAAGCGCTGCACGGGCTTCTCGGGCCAGCGCGCCACCTGCCGGGCGAAGCCCCGGTGATAGACGGCGAAGGCCGCGGGGTCCTCCTGGAAGAGGCGGGCGGCCTCCCGGCTGGGGCGGCTGTACAGCTGCTGGTTGAGGTAGCGGAAGCGGGCCGCCTCCAGCCGCTCCTCCAGCCGCAGCCGCAGGGAGGCTGCCCGGCCAGTGGGCGGCTGGGGCGGAGACGGGCTGCGGGGCGGCTGCGGGGCGGCCCCGCTCTTGAACTTGTTCTTCTGCCGCCGCCGGTTCTTCTGCCGGTTCCGCCACTGCCTTCTGCTCAGGGGCTGCTCGCCGGCCGCTGCGCCTTCGCCGGGGGGGACGGGGGAGGCCGCCGCGCCGGCCTCCGAGAGCTCCCGCCCGCAGCCCTCCTGCCCGGCGCCCGCCTTCCTCCTCTTCGGAGCCGCGGGCGGGTTGGGCCGGGGCCGGGGCCGGCGCCGCCCGTCGGGGCTCTCTGCAGCGGGGTCCGGCTCCAGCTCCGGGGCGGCGGCGTCCCCGAGGGCCTGCAGGCGCCGCAGGGTGGCCCGGAGCCGGCGGGGGCTGGCGGCCGAGAGGCGCGGCGGGGGCCGGGCGGGGGCCGGCCCGGGGAGCCCTTCGGCATCGCTCCACGCGCCCTCCTCGAACATGCCCGGCTCGCCTCCCTGCTTGCCCGGCTCCTGGCAGCGGCTTCAGCCGGCGCCGGCCGATGGCGTCACGCCCCGCACCCGCCCACAGCGCCCCCTGCCCCCGGAGGACCCGCCGGCAGCGCCGCCTCCGGCCGCCAGGGGCGCCGCTCCCGCCTGCCCGGCCGCGCCCCGCTCGCCCTCGGCTAGGCAAGCAGCACAGGCGGCGCAGGCAGGCAGGCAGGCAGCGCCCCGGGCAGGCAGGTAAGGCGCGCCGCCCGCTCGGGCGGGCGGGGGGGGGGGTCGCCGGAGCCGCCGGTGGCCGCAGCCCCTCCCTCCCGCTCCTCCTCCCTCCCTTCCTCCCGCCCGCAGGAGCAGCCCCGCCGCCCCTCCCTCCCTCCCTCCGCCGCCCCGATGGACGACATCTTCACGCAGTGCCGGGAGGGCAACGCCGTGGCCGTGCGCCTCTGGCTGGACAACACTGAGAACGACCTCAACCAGGGGTGAGCTTCCGCGCCGGGCGGGCGCCTCCGGGCCGCCGCCCCAACAGCACCCGGCCTGGCCCTGAGGGCAGCGCTCCTGCTGGGACGGCGACGCCCCGCGGGATTCGAACCCGGGGCCGAGCCGCGCCCTGCGCGGGAGCTTCGCCAGTGCGACGTCGGGGGAGGCTGGGGCGGGCGCTGGTCCTGCCGGAGGCCCATTGACGGGGCGGGGGCACCGGGCCCGAACGTGCCCGTGGAGGAGGCGCCGGAGTGACCCGCCCGGGCCGCCCTCTGCTGCCCGCCCCCCGGGCTGGCTGCCCCGGGGTGGAGATGCCGGATCGCGGCCTCGGGGGCTCCCGCGTCCGGCTGCAGGAGGAGATGTCCTTTTAAGGGCCGGCTGGCCGCGCGGTTCTTGGCAGCCGAGGAGGGGCGGGGGAATCCCTGGCCTTTGTCTTCCGCTGCTGGCGCCGCCGCCGCACCGAGGGCCAGGAGCCCCCCTTCCCCACGCCTGCTTTCCCGGTGAGTAGAGGAGCCAGCCCCGCCTGCCCACCCTGCGGGGCTCTCTGGCTCAGAAATGAAGGGCTGCCTCCTCGCTCCTCCCCCCCCCCCTCTTGGCTGAGCAGAGTGCTCTCCCTGCAGAGATGACCACGGCTTCAGCCCGCTGCACTGGGCCTGCCGGGAGGGCCGCTCCAGCGTGGTGGACATGCTGGTCATGCGTGGGGCGCGCATCAATGTCATGAACCGTGGCGATGACACCCCCCTGCACCTGGCTGCCAGCCACGGCCACCGTGACATTGTGCAGAAGGTAGGCTCCTGGGAGGTGCGGGGGGGGGGGTCCTCAGGGCCTGCCTCCTCTTGGGGCAGAAGGCTGCGTCAGGCAAGGTCTCCCTTGCTCCACACACCCCACACGCCCTCGAGTACCCCGCACTGGAGGAGGGAGGAAATGGGGCTGTGCTTCTTTTCCGGGCTCTTTCGTGTGCTCGGTTAGCCTCTCTCTTCTTCCCAGCTCATCCAGTTTAAAGCGGACATCAATGCCGTGAATGAACATGGAAACACGCCCCTGCACTACGCCTGCTTTTGGGGCCAGGAGCAGGTGGCTGAGGTGAGAACTCTCCGGGGGGCGGGGGAGGCTCATGTGGTGTTTGGGGCTGCTTTGAAACGTACAATGGCAAGTTGTGCGGTGTGGCACTGCAGGCATGCTAAAGGAAGGCAGGCGTGGTGCCCTGCAAGGTGGAGTGGGGGGGTGGGGGCTGTCACGTGACCCTCCCTGTTTTCGCCTGCTCCCCTGCCAGGACCTGGTGAGCAGCGGGGGTCTTGTCAGCATCTGCAACAAATATGTGGAAACACCCTTGGACAAAGCAAAGGCGCCCCTGCGGGACTTGCTGAGAGGTGAGTTGTCTGGCCCTGCGGGGCACACGCTGCGGCTCAGCTCGAAAGACGGCTGGTGCCTCCTGCCTCAAAAGACGGCTGGCGTCTCCATCGAGGCCAGGCTGCGTGTGTGTGGCGTCACCCCTGCCACCGCCTCTCTTCTGGCATAGCCCGCGCCAGTTTCCTGTGGCCCTGCCATTTTGCCTTGTATGAGGAAGCGCCTGGCGAGGTGCTCGTGTCTCGTGGAGACGGGGTCCGAGGGAGCGTGTGGTCGAGAGGACGCATCAGGCTGTCTTCCTCTGTCTGGTTCCTGCCAATTCCTCTGTCCCCTCGCCTCTTTCCTGGGTGCTGATTGGTCTCTTTCCACAGAACGAGCGGAAAAGTTGGGCCAGAGTCTGACTCGCATTCCCTACAAAGACACCTTTTGGAAGGGCACAACGCGAACACGCCCCCGTAAGAGATTTCATTCTTCAAGGCGGGGGGTGGGTGGGGGGGAGATGGGAGGCGTCACTGGCTGGGAGGGCTCTTCCTGCAGTGGGGGTTTGGCTCAGGTCGCTCTTCCTGCAGTGAATTTCAAGAACTGATGTCTGTGTTTCTTCTAGGCAACGGGACTTTAAACAAGCTGGCTGGGATCGACTTTCGGCAGCTGAGTCTGGGCCACAAGCTCAACGAGAACCAATCAGGAGAGGTGCTGACCTTTCTCCCCACCGTAGGTGGGAGTGGGGCTTACGGTGGAGGATTCCCCACCCCTCGTCCCCAAGGGCCACTCTGCATGCAGATGCCCACAGGCCAGCCTTTCCGCCCTTCCCACTGTGACCGCCTGGTTTCCCCGCAGCTGTGGAAGGGGCGCTGGCAAGGCAACGACATCGTGGTCAAGGTCCTGAAGATACGGGACTGGACGACGCGCAAGAGCCGGGATTTCAACGAGGAGTACCCCAAGCTGAGGTGATGGGCGCGAGGGAGTGTTGCGCGTCTAGCGGGGGGGGGGGCGGTTGCCGGGCAGGCAGTTGTGAACTTCCTTCACTTGTGCCCTTTTCTGCTTGGCACAGGATCTTCTCGCACCCCAATGTGCTGCCAGTTCTGGGTGCCTGCCAGGCCCCTCCTGCGCCCCACCCCATCGTCATCACCCACTGGATGCCCTATGGCTCCTTGTACAACGTGCTTCACGAAGGCACAAGTGAGTCTCGCCGTTGTTGTTGGAGAGGGAAACAGGGTGCCTGGACCCCATCCTGCCCCATAAATGCTATGGGTTGTTTTCCCCTCAGGTGGAAACGTAGCTCTGAGCGCAGTTGCCGGTGCCTCTTTCTGTGCAGTGCAGCTGTTGATATTTTGGACGATTTCATCTGTGCTCTTTGCTGTTCTTTTCTACTTTGGATACTGGAAAGCCCCCCCCTCCCCCTGTACAAATGAAATTGCATTCTGGGTAGTCAGCCACTCCCTCCCACTCTGTTGATTGCTGGTGACTGTCCAGGGTCTTGGGAAGAGAAATCACTTTTCCAGCAGCTGCTGCTATTGGAGATCGTGGGCTTCTTCCACATGCTCTCTCCACTTGATTTCTGTTCTCTCCCACTGCGCTACATCTGCCCTTCTGCCAGCCATTTCTCAAAACGAAGAACTTCTACTGGTTTTAAAGTTTTTTTTCTGAACAGTCCTCATCGTAGAGCTTGTCCGAGTTGCTTCTGGAGTTATGAAGTAGATGAACCGTGGGAGGTAGAGAGCGAGTGGGCATCGCACTAGCTGTTGATGGGCAGCCCCAATTCTTCTCCCTTCGCATTCTTATTGCCTGTCCTCCTGCATTTCACCCAGGCACAACTAGCTGACGTTTCTCCTACTTGCCTTGCACTTTGTTTCTGTCCCGTTGTTGCTTTCCGCACCCCACTCCCTGAGCCTGCCTAAGCTCTTGCTGTAGCATAGTAGTTCAGTGGTCGGGCTGCAAATCAGCACTCTGCTGGTTCAATTCCCACTGTTCCCCATGAATTCTGTAGGTGGTCTTGGGTGAGCCACTCCTCTCAGCCCCAGCTGGATTGTGGGAACAGTCACAACATTGACTTGTTCAGCATTCTGAGTGTGGCGTTAATCTGTCCAGCGTGGCGTTATATAAGGACACTGTTGTTACTATTTTTATTATATTGCCGTCTTTCTCAGGCAGATGCCACCTGGAGATAACCACACCCCTTCCCTGTAACGTTTCTTTAGCCCTGGGCCAGTTGGAAAGGCACAACTCTTCCGCTACAGCCACTCTTGTCTTTCGGTTGGTCTTTGGAGTCATGGCTGGTCTCTCGCCCTGCCAGCTGGTTGCTTGAGGTGGCTCGAACCCTTGCAGGTGATCAGTGGCCGAGTCCCCTTTTACACACTGCCAAGGAAGCAAGAGTCACTTGTATCTACTTGGGTGCTGCTAGCCTCTTCGCGTCTTTTCAGGTGTTTTCGTGGGACTTGGAAACACAGCTTTCTTCTGGGAGGTAGCCAGCGAACCGTGGAAGTAGTTAGGTCAGCTGCCTTGCGTTCCAGAAAAGGGGAGGCGTCTCTTGCAATTGTCTTGGCAGGCCTTAATCTGGGGCCCCGTTCTTCCTGGCAGGATTACAGCGCGACTCATTTGTTCCCCTCTTCAGCAGGCACCACGTTCCGCTTTCTCTCCAGGCTTCTGGAGGCCTGGAAGAAAAAGCAGGGACGGGATGGGGTGAGGAGGCTTTGCCAAGCGAGGGCAGGGAAGGAGGAGATTAGGGGATGGCTGCTGCACCCCTTTTGAGTGGCCACCGTGCCTGTTCAGACCACAGGCCAGACCAACTCCAAGCATGTTGGGGGGGGGTCAGGCCCTGGAACATACCACTTGGTACTGGGTCAGATTCTCAAGGGGTTTGTTCCACACACACTGTAAGAAAAACATGCCAAGGCGCCTGTAGCGGCTACTGGTGGGCTGCCCCCCCCCGACTCCTGTTCTCTCGTGGTAGATTTTGTGGTGGACCAGTGCCAAGCAGTGAAGTTTGCCTTGGACATTGCGCGTGGCATGGCATTCCTGCACACGCTGGAGCCACTCATCCCGCGCCACTATCTGAACAGCCGCAGCATCATGGTGAGTGGGCGTGCTCTAGGAATGGGGGTGGGTGGGGGCTTCTGGGAGCTCAACTGTATCCTGTCTTCTCTCCGACAGATTGACGAGGACATGACTGCCCGAATCAGCATGGCAGATGTCAAGTTTTCTTTCCAGTGCCCCGGCAGGATGTATGCCCCTGCATGGGTAGCACCAGAGGGTGAGTGACAACGGGCTTGGGAGGGAGCGGGTCACATGACTTTT
The DNA here is from genome assembly GCF_028583425.1 of Eublepharis macularius. Lineage (NCBI taxonomy): Eukaryota > Metazoa > Chordata > Lepidosauria > Squamata > Eublepharidae > Eublepharis > Eublepharis macularius. The sequence continues at coordinate 188,877,263 of NC_072792.1, forward strand.
CTTTTGCCTCTTGCAGTTCTGTCTCTTAGTGGGGGCTCAGTCTGGTTAGTCGAGTCCTGGCAGGCAGTTATGCCATTTAACCAAAGATGCCAGGAATCAAACCCAGGGGCCTTCAGCATGCAGAGAGCTGGGCCTGTTCTCTCAATCTTCTGCTGTGTCTATCTCGTCTCGCCCCCCAGCTCTACAGAAGAAGGCAGAGGAGATCAACCGCCGCTCAGCAGACATGTGGAGCTTTGCAGTGTTGCTCTGGGAACTGGTGACGCGGGAGGTGCCGTTTGCTGACCTCTCCAACATGGAGATCGGCATGAAGGTGAGGGCACGCAGGTGTGGGGCTGCCGCCTGGCTCGGAGGGGGGGGGCTGTTGAGCGCTCCATTTCCTGCTTGTGTCTTCCCATCCAGGTTGCCCTGGAGGGCTTGCGACCCACCATCCCACCCGGGATCTCCCCCCACATTTGCAAGCTGATGAAGATCTGCATGAATGAGGATCCAGCGAAGCGCCCCAAGTTCGATATGATTGTCCCCATCCTTGAGAAGATGCAGGAGAAGTGAGGGGGGCCTCCTCCACCTTTCGTAGGTGCTTGCCCCTCGCCTCGCCTCGCCCAAGTGCCTTTGGGAGGTGGTGCCGCCGCCAGACAGACAGGGTGCGTTCCCTGGTCCTGAGACAATACGGTACAGCTGGAGCCACTGCCTCGGCTTTCCCGCCCGCACAAGAGCAGGGGGGCATGCCTGCTGTACGCTGCCTTGTCCTTCAGTTGTGTAACCGACCTCTTGCTGCCGCTTCGTGTCCCTCCACCACACACTCCGCCATTTACAATCACCTGCCTGCCAATGACTCAGTTTTTGTTTTTTTCTACACAGCCCTAAGGCCACGCCACAGGGGCTTGAAATAAAATTGTTATTAAAGGACACCCTGTGGATGGCTTCCTTCACTTGGAGAGGCGCATGTGAAAACCTGAGTTTGTGACTGGGAAAGACTCCTGTGCAGTAGAGCTCAATGGAGCAGTCGTGTGTGTGTGTGTGTGTGTGTGTGTGTGTGTGTGTGTGAGGCAGGGGGAGGGGGAGGGTTTGCTTGCCCATCTTCTGGGCAGTAGTATATGTGAAAGGGATCTTGGGGTAAGAGTGGACTGTAAACTGAATATGAGCAGTCAGTGTGATGTGGTGGCAAAAAAGGCTAATTCAGCCCTGGGTTGTATCAAAGGGGCCATAGCGTCGAAATCGCAGGAGGTCATAGCCCCTCTCTATACTGCCTTGGTCAGGCCACACCTGGAGTATTGTGTGCAGTTCTGGAGGCCTCACTTCAAAAAGGATGTGGACAAATTCGAGAGGGTGCAGAAGAGAGCGACAAGAATGATCAGGGGTCTGGAGACTGAGCCCTATGAGGAAAGGCTGAGGGCCTTGGGAATGTTTAGTTTGGAGGAGGTTGAGGGGGGACATGATTGCTCTCTTTAAATATTTGAAAGGCTGTCATTTGGAGGAGGGCAAAGAGCTGTTCTAGTTGGCAGCAGAGGGTAGGACGCGAAGCAATGGGCTTAAATTACATGCACAAAGATACCGGCTGGATATTAGGAAAAACTTTTCCACGGTCAGAGTAGTTCAAAGCTGGAATCAGCTGCCTAGGGAGGTGGTGAGCTCCCCTTCACTGGCAGTTTTCAAGAAGAGGCTGGATGAATACTTGTCAGAGATGCTTTAGGCTCATCCTGCATTGGGCAGGGGGTTGGACTAGAAGGTCTGTTATGGCCCCTTCCAGCTCTTACGATTCTATTCTATGATCTTCAGTGGCAGTGCTGAGAGCAACAGCCCAATAAGTGTGTGTGTGTGTGTGTGTGTGCGCGTGCATGCGTGCATCCCTTCCTTGAGGGTCCTGTAAGCCTGGATTGCTCTTGATAGACCTCCCTGGGCAGAGAATGCTGCAATAGGGGCAGTGCTGCTGTGAGAAGCCCTGGGGCGTGGCGACTTGCCGTGGCATGGATTGCCTCCTGCATATATGATCCTGATTGCTAGAACCATCTCTATCTGAACAGGCTTGGAATAGGCCTGCTTCCCACACACACTAAAGAATCCTGCTGGTTCCCTTTAGAAATACTGAGCTAGCTGTCGGGGAGGGTCTGCTCCAAGCTGCCTGCTCCAGGTAAATCTTGCCTGACGGGCCACTTAAATAGGTCTATCTAGCTTGAAGAGGTCTGTTGAGCTTGAAAAGCTAGCAGTGGTTTAAGGCAGTTTGGCTGGTCTTAATGAAGGGTACTTTATGGAGTTTGCCCAGACCAGTATGGCTGTACCGGTTTTTTAACTTGATGAGCTACCTTGGCATTTCTTGTTCATCCTGGAGCAGCCATTCTACTTCATTGGTCGATTCCACTCTGGCCTGGAAAAGGAACCAGAGGGGCAGAGCCAGAAGGGCTTCTCTTGGTTCCAGGGCAGAGTCAAAGGCGCATTGGAGTGGTGGGCTCCATCTGTACAATCTGCATTTTATAGTTTTGGTACAGCCTCTTATGTGAGCATTGATGTCTATTCATCGATCAGTTTTCATGTGTTTTATTGTTTCCAAATGTATATTTTAAATTTTGTGGCATTTACTGGGCCCCTAAACACCAGCAAACAAGGTATCTGGACCAAGTGCCTTCAGCTTCCCAGAAGAAAGCTATGAGAGGCTGCTCTGCTGTGAGAGAAAGAGGTGGGCCTGGAACCCCCAGCGCAGCAGCACTCACTCGGTGGACCTTCTTTTTGCAGACGAGCACGTGGCCATCAGGGTCACTGCCCACTGAGAACAGACAGACCACTATGTGAAAAACGCTCCCCAAAGAGGAGAAGCGCCACACCTTATCTGAGCAGCCAGGTAAATCTGTATGCTTGCTAGGGTCAGAAATCCCAAGGGTTGCATGAACAAAGGAAGCAAATCTGTTGCCAACTGCCCTGTAGATTGTAAAGGTGTCAGGTTTGTGTGCTTCCTGCCCCGCAACGAGCCACGTGCACCTCAAATTCTTTTGCCGGCATCCCTTGCTAATCTAGCAGTGACCAGAAATGTGGGGGCAGAAAGACAGACACAAGCCCAAGAAAGAAGAGCTTTAATGTTAAAGCAACCAGCACCACAATGTGTGTGTGTGTGTGTGTGTGTGTGTGTGTGTGGGAGGGGGCACAAAGTGCCAGAAGTCCACGAGACGCAGTGGCCACACTGGGACTAAGTGAAGTAGTGAGGTTTCTTGACGTTGACTCCGTACTCGGCCAGCGCAGGGGCCAAGTCCTCCATGGTCAGTGTGTACTTCTTGTCCTGGCGGGAGAGAGAGAGAGGTCTCAAAAAGGGCAGCAGGCCACAGGACAGCCTCACCAGCCCTGCTGGACACCTGAAAAGTGGGCTGCTGGCTATCGCTGCAAGGTGCTTTTATTTAAAGTATTTATATCCCACAATGCCCAAAGCAGCTCATCAAACATACGAACACACAGTCAAACCCTATTTAAAACACCTCACGTGCATCGTGGTCAAATTGCAGCTCTGGCAACGTAGATCACAAGCTGCTGCCAATCGGACACTTATGAGTTGCTTCCACCAGAGTCACATGGAAATAATTTCACTTTGTGCCTTTTATGGAAGGGAGTGCTGGAGCTTTCCATGCTGTTTCTGGCACGGCATTCCCAAGAGAATGCGGGGCCATCAAAAATGAGGAGCCCGATGACCTGCGTTGGCACACAGGACCCTATGATGGAAGGTGGGTCCTGGGCCATGAAGGGCTTTAAAGTTAAAAATAACCACCAGCACTTTGAATTGTGCCGGGAAACAAACAGGTAGCCAGCAAAGCTAGAGGAGTGCAGGTCTATGCTGGTCAAGAAACTAAGGGTAACATTCGGTACCAACTGAAGCTCCTGAAGTTTTCAAGGGCAGCGTGGCATACAACCCGTTCCAATCGCCTCGCCTCAGCTGACGGCACCTATACTCACAGTGGTGTGTTTATTACAGTAGCAATGATCACCGCAGTAAGAAGGGAAGGATGGCATACAGGCTAGAGACAACAGAAAGTCAGGCCCAGGAACTGTCCTACCTTGGCCTTGTTCCGGGAGCTCCCCGAGGCTGTGCCCTTCATCTTGCAGTGCTGCAGGGCGTCGTTGGCAATGTCGGAGATGAACTTCTGGGCAGCCAGGGAGATCAGGCGGATGCTGCGTGGAGAAGCTCACATCAGTCAAACACAGCCGGGGAGGGGGGGTGGGCTGACTGGTCTCCCCTGCAAGTGCTGCTGGCAGCCTCGGCTTGTGGACTGGGGCTGCTCACGGGGTGGGTGCGAGGGGAGCCTGGAGAACTCTTAGGAAGGCTGCCAGGCTGCCTTGGGCCAGGGGGCCTCCACCGAAATCCCTGCCAACGCAGGCAAACTCCCACTCCTCACAACCAGGCCGGGCAGAAGGAGACCCTTCTTTGCCAGGGGCAACTGGCACACCTTGGGCAGCGATTCCCAGGCGGAAGCACAGCGAGGACACGGCGGGGGGGCGGTGGGGGCGGCTCTCGAGGGCCGGGGCGACGGAGAGGACCCCCGCAGACAAAGGCGGCCAAGCCCCAACCGCCGGCGCCAGGGGGGCGCCTGCCTGCCTGCCTCCGGGGAGACCTTGGCGGGGGGCGCGGGGCCAGGCGCGGGCACGGCCTTTCTCTTTCTCCCCCCCCCTCGGGGCCGCGCAGGCTGGGGCTCCGCAGGCGAGACTTACATGCGCGGGTCCGACGCCTCGAAGCCCGCCCGGTTCAAGTAGTAGCCGGTGACCGCATCGGGGATCTGGAAGAGAGCGGTGCGGAGTGACGCGGGGCCCGGGAGGGGCGGGGGTTGGGCCCGGGCCCCTTCCCCCCCGCACACACAGACACCCCCCCGCCCAGCGACCCCCGCGACCCGCACCGTGGGCGTGTAGTCCTCCAGCTGCAAGAGGAAGTCCACCAGGGGCGCGCTGGAGGGCGCGGGCGAGGCGCCGGGGCCGGCGGCGGTGGAGGCGGCGGCGGGCTTGACGTCCCCGTTGGGGGCCCCTCCGGGCGGCGCGAAGGCCCCGTTGGAGGCGGACGGGCCCTCGGCGGGCGGCGCGGCAGCAGCGGCGGCGGCTCCTGCGCGGGCAGAGAGGGCGGCGGGGTCAGCCCTGCCCGGTCCGCGCGCCCCCCCCCCGCCGCCCCACACACGCCCCTCCCCCCCCCGCTCACCGGCTCCTCCTCCTCCCCCACCGCCTCCCCCTGCCCCCATCGCCGCCGCCGCCGCTGCCCCCCCGGGGCTCCCCTTGGCGGCGGCGTCTGCGGCGGGCGCGGGCGGCGGCAGGGGCGGCGGGGCCGGGGGGGCGGCGGCGGCCACCACCACCGCGGGCGCCGGGCTGGGCTCGGCCTCCAGGGCGCTCCCGCTGGCCGCGCTCATCGCCCCCTCAGGCCTCGGCGCGCGGCGCATGCGCCTGCCGTCATTTCCGGCCGCGCCTCCCGCCCCGAGGCCCCGCCCCTCCCGGACGTCCCTCCCTCGAGGGCGAGGCGCGTGTGGGGCGCCGGAAGAGGCGGGATTTCCGCCGCCGCCGGCCTCGGTCTGGGCGGCGTGCGGCCGGCGGCGGCGGCGGCGGAGGAGCCGGGGGGCGCGGGGCGTGGTCTGGCCCGGCCCGCCTCTCTGTCGCCGCTCCTCGGGGCCCCTGGCGAGGCCTTGGCTGGGCGGACTCTGCCAGCCTGGCTGGGCGCCACCCGCCTGGAGTCCCGGGAGGAAGGCGGGCGGCCACGGGGGGCAGCCGGGGCGCCTCAGGGAGAGCCTGGCGGGCGACGAGCCGGGCTGTGCCGCCTGGACGGGGCCCTCCGCCCGCCCGGACCGCGGCTCTCCCCGTCCAGCCCGAGGCGCCCCCTCCTTTCGCTGCGGGCTGCGGCCCCTAGGAAGGGCGCCTGGGGGGGGGGGGTGCTGGGGCTGGAAGTGGGGGCTGGGACTTTGCCTTCCGCCCCCCCCCCCCAGGCAGTATCCATCCCCCGCCTCGCCTCCTGCTCTGCCGCTCTTACCACCCCGGCCGAGGAAATCCACCGCCGGGTTAGCGGGCCCGCCCGCCCACCTCTGCCCGCTGCTGCTGCTGCTGCTGCTGCTGCGCCAAATGCCCTCTCCGCAGACTGCAGCTGTCTGTGGCTGTGCAGAGTTTGGAAACTTTCCTGTCGGCCCTGCCTTCGAGTGTCCTGTTGAATATTGCCTGAGTATGTCTGAAAGTTGGCAGTGAGGGTGGATGTCGTAAGGGGGTGTCGCAGTCCCCATCAATTCTGCCTGGATGGAATGCCATCAAGGTGCAGACCATGAAGGTGCAGGGAAGGGGCCAGGGGTACTCCCTTGAAACCTGTGGGGAGTGGTGCTGGAGACCCCAGACCTATTGTTCTAGGAGACTTCAACGCCCACGCCGAGTGTTATCTCAGCTGTGTCCAGAATGGGAATTATCTTGTGGGGTTCCGCAGGGCGCAATCCTATCTCCCGTGTTATTCAGCCTCTATGAAAAGCCTTTAGGAGAACTCATTCACAGCTATGGATTAGGATGTCATCAACATGCAGAGGACACCCAACTCTGTATCGCGCTGTCCATGCCCCCACAGGATGTAATGGAAATCTTGGATCGCTGCCTGACAGCTGTGGTGAAATGGCTGAAAATGAACAAATTGAAATTACACCCAGACAAGATGGAAGTGATGCTTGTTGCGAAGGCAGCGATCTTGAAGGACATTGTACTCTTCACTTTGGATGTAGTTTGTCTGACCCTTGAAAACTCACCTAAGAACCTAAGGGTTATACTGGATTCTGTGCTGCTACTAGAAAAGCAAGTTAAGGCAGCTGCAAAAAAGTTCTTTCTACAACCTCACTCTAGCCTGGAAGATGGCTTCCTACCTCAACACTGCCGATCCGGCCATCTGGATCCATGTTATGGTAACATCAAAGCTTGATTATTGTAATGCACTATACATAGGTCTCCTGTCTAAGTTAAGTAAGGGACTCCAGTTGGTGCAAAATGCTGCAACGCGACTGTTATCAGGAGCAAGCAGGAGCATGAATATCACGCCCATCCTGCAGTCACTCCATTGGTTACCTATCAGTTACCATACTCAGTTCCTAGATATTGGGTATCACATGCAAAGCTCTTCACAGCCAGGTCTGGCATACCTGCGGACCGCCTCCCTCCCCACATGCATGCGTCTGACGAAGAGAGCTGTGATTCTCGAAAGCTTATGCTATAATAAAATTGGTTAGTCTTAAAGGTGCTACTGGACTCTTTTTTGATTTTCCCTCCCCACATTCCTCCACAGCAACTTCACTCATCTGAACAGGGTCTCTTGCAGGTGCCACCCTGCACAGGGGTGAAATCAACAGCAGCCCACACACGGGCTTTCTCTGTGGTGGCCCCTACCCCGTTCCACAAACAATGCAAAACTGAATTATTCAAAAGGGCTTTTTACACAGACAGGAGGGCTGTATTGTAGGGAGATGATATCAGAGAGATGCTTCACTATTAGCGACCATAGACTTCACCACTATGCTGTCGTATGTACTTTTTGTTGTGCATCTATGTACTACCTGTTGTTTTAAATATGATCCTACTGGGTACTTCTATGCTGTCTAATGTCAGTTGTAGAATTGCTTACAGTCTGTTTCAGCATTTCTTCAATTCTGTGTTGGATTTTTGCTTATGTTATGTATTTGTAAACTTGCATTTATTTACCCTATGGCATTGTTTATTGAATTGCCCTTGAGAGCCAGTTTGGTGTAGTGGTTAAGAGTGATGGGACGCTAACCTAGAGAACTCGGTTTGATTCCTCACTTCTCCACTTGAAGCCAGCTGGGTGACCTTGGGTCACTCACAGCTCTCTGGAGCTTTCTCAGCCCCACCCACCTCACAGGGCGTTGGTTGTTGTGGGGATAATAATGACATAGGTTGTTGGGGGTTTTCCGGGCTGTATTGCCGTGGTCTTGGCATTGTAGTTCCTGACGTTTCGCCAGCAGAGGTGTAGCACCAAAAGACAGAGATCTCTCAGGACACTGAGAGATCTCTGTCTTTTGGTGCTACACCTCTGAAGATGCCAGCCACAGCTGCTGGCGAAACGTCAGGAACTACAATGCCAAGACCACGGCAATACAGCCCGGAAAACCCCCAACAACCATCGTTCTCCGGCCGTGAAAGCCTTCGACAATACATCAATAATGACATACTTTGTAAACCGCTCTGAGTGCGTGTTAAGTCATCCTGAAGGGCGGTATATAAATTGAATGTTAGTCTATTGACTGTATTGATCTCACACTAGTCATCTATCTTGAGTCTCAGTGAGAAAGGCAGATAATAAATGACAAATAATAAATAAAATTGAATTAAAACAAAAACAGCAACAATGAAAAAAACAGTAATAAAAAATAACCCATGCAGAACAAGCCAATACCCAAACAGTCTTTTTTGTAATTAATAACAGAACAGAAAAAAACTCCCAGGCATCTCATGTATACTTTATTCCTGATGTGGCCGTACCATAGTTCTACGTAAAGGCATAAAAGTTGATCATGACCCCCCCCCCCCCCACGTTTGCCAGCACCGGCCTAGCAATGCTCGCTATTCTCACCGGACTGTTTCCTTCCACTCCAAATCAGACGCTTCACCCTCCTATCTTTCTCTCTCTGCCAACACCCAATCATTTTTTAGAGTCTCAGAGTAGCACATTCGGACCCCAGCCACTTTTTCTCTAGAGCATCTTACAGGCTCCCCTCTGAGTGACATTCACCCCCTCGCTCTGGTGGAGCTGCCGCAAGCAGCAGCGATCACGCTTGTGCAAGAAACTGGAACGGTTCAGCCTCGCCCTTCAGAGCATAATTAGGGACCAGCATGCCCACAGGAAACAACTCAAAGACGTTTAGTTCAAACAACAAAGGTTTACTAAAAGAAGAAAATGGGCACACAACATTTCTTCCGGTAGCAGTTCTGTGCAAAACGGGAAAATTGCATTCCATCTCACTCTGATCTACACCCACAGTACTCTTCATAAAAGTACATAGTGGCAAGTTTTAATTCCTTGATAAAGATTTCAGTATTTTCTGCAAATCTGAGACTTTTCAGGTTTGTAGCAAAATCCTTCCCTCAAGCTCAACAAAAAATAGCTATTTATCCACACACTATGGACCGGTCTGGAATTAGATATATAATACTAGGTGAGCTCTCTCTTATACACAGGACTGATTGAGACACTTTTTGAGTTACATACTTTGATTTAGTGGATTTCTTTATACGTATGGAGGTAGATAGCTTTATAAATCCAAATAAATGAGGCGAAGTAAAATTGTTTCTTGTACTTTTCCTTCTTGTTCTGTTTGTATAATCTTCATACTAATATAGTTGCTAATTTCTTGCTTAATAAGCACTTTAATGCAAGCCAAATAACTCAAAAAACTTCTACGTATGTATTGCTGAGAGTTTAAAGTACCTGGAGCCCAGGAAAAAAAAGGTACTGTTCAGTTTAAAGCAGATTCCTTACAGGGGGAATCCCTCTTCATACAGACCTGCTTGCAAGGAGGATATTGCCCCGTTTCAGTTGAAGAGTGACAGTTCTGTTTCTATGTGGCTGAACTCGGAGTGAGCGATCACTCAATTGGGTACAAAGGAGTTGCATTTTTACAGGGCATTCTCAGTGGTGGCACAGCATGTGCAAGTCCTTTCTGGGAAAATCTCTTCCTTTTTTCTCATTGCTTGTTCTTTGACTGATAGTGAACATGTGGCCGTTGAGTCCTTTTCAAAGACAATCAGGCTGCAACTGATGTGGCTTTGCTTTTAGTAGCTGCTGTAGTTTGTTGTTGTTGTCACTTTATGGAATTTTTTATGATTTCAACATTACCAAATCTTTATATATGTAAATCCAGACCCTGAAATTATGAACAGACAAGACCAATCTTTCTACAAACCTGAAAAAAGCCCCAGGTTTGCAGAAAAATATGAAATCGAAGGGGAAAACTTGATAGGAAACCTCTCCAAATAATAGAAGCAACAACTGTAGCTTTAAGAAATGAATGCCCTCAGTGGCCATTGCTAGGCAACCACAACAATATTGCTGGCTTTCAAGCCCTGGATTCCATCAGGAAAAGTCGGGGACTCATTTCGGTGCCATTGAGGGAGGACTTACTGGGGGCCAGCCCCACCAGCAACTGCAAGCAACTTGCTACTTCTTGACTTGCAATGACTCGCCTGAGAGCCAGTTTGGTGTAGTAGTGGAGAGCCAGGTTTGATTCCCCCCTCCTCCGCTTGAAGCCAGCTGAGTGACCTTGGGCTAGTCATGGCTCTCTGGAGCTCTCTCAGCCCCACCCACCTCACAGGGGGTTTGTTGTGGGGATAACAACATACTTTATAAACCTCTCGGAGGGAGCATTAAGTTGTCCTGAAGGGCGGTATAGAAATCAAATGTTATTACACTCTGCAGCTTGCTATTGTTCAGTAGCAGCTATCCTATCAAAGCCTGTGCAATACAATGGGTAAAGAGTTTCAAGATTAGGACTTGGAAGATCCAGGTTAAGCTCACCATGTGACTTCAGGCCAGTTATTCTCAGCCTCACCTACCTGTCTTCTTGTGAGGATAAAATACTGATGTAAAGGACTTTTGAGTCCCCATTGGTGGGAAAGGCTAAGTATAAATGAAGTTAATAGACACAGCTGAAGGGGGGCGGGGTGCAGAGAAAAGGCAGGTTGCTTGGTTAGGGGGAAAATAAGCAGGAACTGTGAGGATCAGAGGGGTTGCCAGGAGGGGGGAAAGAGGGACTATGTGGGGAGAGGGGATTTAGGGGAAAGCGAGGTGCCAGCAAGGCCTTGCAGGTTCCCCACTATTCAGCTGGGCCTAGAGGCCAGCACTAGACTGGACCCTGGTTTTCCAGGAAAGAGGCTGCCAGAGGAAGGGAAGGATGAAAAGCTGAAGATGGGGCAGGCAGAGGTAGATGGGCTAAAACACAGGAAGGCAAAAAGAAGCAGGAAAAGCGAAGGGGCTCTGATGGCTTCCGGGAAAGGGAAAATAGTGGGGAAGAGAAATTGAAATGCCCCTCACAAGTCCTTGTGGGTTCCTTGTTTGTTCTATCTCATTCTGAAGCCACCCAATGGGTGTGTGTGTAGAGAAGTAAGATTTTTCTACAGCTCTGGGACAGGCCCCAGGTTTGCAGAAACACTTAAAAGAAAAGAAAAATGGCAAGATTGTCCAAACGCAGGTGTTGCAAGATCTCTCTCTCTCTCTCTCACACACACACACACACACACACACGCGCGCGCGCGCGCGCACACCCCTCCCCCAAAAAACCTCAACATGTGACACCAGCTGGGGATGCTGATGAAGAAAGATGGCTGTAGAGAAGAGGCAAGGCAGTGCAGGGGAGAGGGCCAGCTTCTCGCAAAACGCCTGTCCTCACCTCTGTGCGCCTCTCCAAGTCTCCCGCTGGTCTTTGGAAACTGCTGAGGAGGGCAGTGGAAAACATGCCCCCCGCCCTGGCCATCACACACCCAGCAGGATGCAGTGGAAAGAGAATGGGAACCCGAAGCCTTGGGGCAGCCATTCTGCTCCTTGGCTGCTGCCCCACCCTGCTCAGCTTGAGATGGGACCCAGGAGTCCGGGGAGCTGGCAGGGGAGGGAACGGGGTTGAGCCTGTGCAAGCTGGATTGGAGGAGGAAGCTGGAATGGGGTGTGAGAGACGGGGAGCCAAAGCAGGGATTGGGGTGTGTGCAAAGAAGGGACGTACAGAAGCCCCGTTCACCTGTTCCAGCGAACGCACATGCGGCCCATTTACAGTGGACACAGGATATACATGCATTCACAGCAACGTGTGAACCAGGCTAGAAAGAAAATTAGGAGAAGCAGGTGTGAAGTGAGAGAGATAAACAAAGCCTCTCTCTACAACCCCTCTCCTGTGATAGCCATCACAAAGAGCCACAACCAATGCACAGCAAGGAAATGCTTCTCTCTTGTACTGCTTCACACTCTGGCATCCTAGGTATATCTGGCTTTTAAAAAAACTGTCCAAATGTAATAGCGTGAGGAAAATCAGGGATCATGTCTATAAAATCAAAAAGAATTCCATATAAAACAAATAAATTCATTTTTCACATCAATCAAATATACTCTGGTTTGTTGCGAATTCACAGCCTAATATTTTCCCAGTAAGTTTGGCAGCACCCTGACCCAGATACCCCAGGTGAGCCTGATTGTGTCAGATCTCAGAAGCTAAGCCATGGTTAGTAATTGGATGGGAGACCAAGGAAGCGCCCAGGGTAGCGGAGGCAGGCAATGGCAAACCACCTCTGTTAGTCTCCTACCATGAAGACCCCGCCAGGGGTCACCATTAGTTAGCCAGGACTTGAGGGCATTCTCCACCACCAAGTTTGGCAGCAGTTCGCGGTGGCACAGAGGGGAGTGACATCAGCAGGCGGCAACAGACCGCTTGCATTAAAGGGTTTAACTGATCGTGACAGAACAGCAGATGGTGCACGTTCAGCTGCCCGATTCCCCTCCCACTTCCTCTTGATCCTGGGAATCCACACCCTGTCGCTGAAAGGTGGAAAGGAACAAGGAAGCGCCACAAGCCAGGAACTACACTCGGACCAGTTACAGTTTCCCATAAAACCCAGGAAAGGAAGGGTTAGGGTCGTGCTTTTAGTTGCCATGCCGTGGCCACCTGGCTGTACGTCAGGAACACAGAGCAACAATCAAGGGCTAGAGACTGCCCCCCCCCCGCCCCACAAACCACCTCTGCAGTGTCCAGATCACGAGGAGCGATGGTATTGCTCTACTCTTCTCTGGTTAGACCTCACTTAAGAGTATTGTGTTCAGTTTTGGGCACCACAATTTCAGAAGGATATAGACAAGCTGGATTGAGTCTAGAGGAGGGCAACAAAGATGGTGAGAGGTCTGGAGACCAAGTCCTATGAGGAATGGTTGAAGGAGCTGGGCATGTTTAGCCTGGAGAGGAGGCGACTGAGAGGCGATAGGAGAACCATCTTCAAGTTCTTGAAGGGCTGCCATGTAGAGGATGGTGCAGAGTTGTTTTCTGCTGACCCAGAAGATTGGACCAGAACCAACAGTTTGAAATTAAATCAAAAGAGTTTTCAGCTAAACATTTGGAAGAACTTCCTGACAGTTAGAGCAATCCCTCAGTGGAACAGGCTTCCTCAGGAGGTGGTGGGCTCTCCTTCTTTGGAGGCTTTCAAGCAGAGGCTAGGTGGCCACCTGACAGCAATGCTGATTCTGTGAACCTGGACAGATCATGAGGGGAAGGGCAGGAAGGGTTGCATCAGTGCTTAGTTTTCGTATCCCGTTCTTACATGCTCAGAGTAAGGCTGATTGCCTCCTTGGGCTCAGGTAGCAATGTTCCCCAGGCCAGTTTGGCCAGGGATCCTGGAGGTGTTTTGCCATCTTCTGGGCACGGAGCAGGGGTCACGGGGTGTGTGGGGGGAGGTAGTTGTGAATTTCCTGCATTGTGCAGGGGGTTGGACTAGATGACCCTGGAGGTACCCTACAATTCTATGATTCTGCTCTGCCACCATAGGCATCATAGTCTTCATCATAGACATGGACACAGAAGTGCCAAGCTGCTGGACATTCCCTTCAGTTAGAGATCTGTCTGTCAAGAGGCAGCATTCCGAAGACGGAACCAACAAACATGCTCGAGAGGCTGCCGTCTCTACAGGAGGCCTTCCACGAACAAGCCTTAGGCAGCTCAGAAGTGGTGCCTCTGCTCCCTGGCAACCCTCTTCACTTGCCTCCTGCCCTGCCCTTTGGGCCTTTGGCCAATTTGGGGCCACTTTCCTTATGGTGGGTGTCCAGAAAGAGGGCAAGAGAGATATCCCTGTGGAGGCACAAGAGAATTTGTTTTCTTGACTGAGGACAAAGTTTGAGAGGATTCTGCTCACCCACCGACAGCAGAGCACGCTCAAGGATAAAACCCAGATGCAGATATGTAACCCGGACCCCCCGCCCCACTCCCCCAGCCCTGCCTACAACTGACAGCTGATCTGTGCTCGTGTGCAAGAGATGCCGAAGAGCTTCACAGCCTGAGCCCAAAGGGCCTTCCTCCCACACGGGAGTCACGGGCCCAGAAGGGCATGCAGGAGCGCTGGGAAGTTGGGAGTCCCCCATCCCGTCACAGGGTCCCAGGAGGGAGCAGCACAGAAGCCCTGGCCCTCCACGGTGGCATCCAGGCAGGACAAGTGGCACCCTTGGGTCACCTAAGAGGCAGAGAGAGAGAGAGAGAGAGAGAGAGAGAAGAGTCAAGAGACTTCCCAGAAGGACCCCTTCGTCCCTCTCCCACGAGAGCTCATTTCATGTCCAGCATGTGGAAGAGGGATAAGTCGTCACCACCCTTCTCTTGAGTATGCTCTGAGCCCAGGACCCTCAACTCAGCCAGATGAGTCACCATGGAAACAAACAGGAAAGGGGTCTCAGTGGCAAACGTCGGGTGGGAGGTTTGGGGTCCAAAGCACAGCTCTGAAAAGCCAAGGATTCGCCTCCCCCTCCTCCAGTATCAAGCTGCACTGCCTGGCCCCGGCCTGACAGAGACCTCCTTCCCTTTCCCCAGCCCCCGGCAAACTCACATCATAGAAGGCGGCGGACGGCCCTCGCTTCTGGAGCTGGTAGAGAGCAGGGTTGAGGAACCCCAGTGGGGGCAGCCCTCGCTGGAGACGCCGGTCATTGATCAGGGCTATGATGCCCCCCACCACTGGAGTAGAGGCCTGCCAGAGGGAAGGGAGACGAGTGAGGCCCACCGGCTGCCTGAACCAGGCCTTCCCAGCAGGGCTGTGGGCGGGCTCTCACCGAGGTGCCAGAGACCCAGGGCACGGGGATGCGGTTGGTCACCACCCAGTAGTTGTCGGAAAGGGCAGCCAGGTCAGGATAGGCCCGCCCACTGCTGTTGTAGTAAGACGAGGGAGGCAGCTTGGGGGCTGTGCTCAGGAACCGTTTCACAGCGGCTGTCTGCATGGCAAAAGGGAGACAAGAACACCTTCCGGATGTGCTCCAGGCAGAATTTCGAGGCTGCCTCTGCAAGTGCCCTCTCACGCACAGGATGCCCACCCACCCACCCACCGGCTTAATAGGAGCTTTATGGTCAGAGGGCTCTTTGGCATGCTCTGTCGGAGCCCAGGAGACATCTATCGTCCCTCCCCCGGCCTGTCCCTGTAAAAAATGTTCAGGCGGCCACAGGGAAATGAGGAAAGGACCAAAGGACAGAGGGGTCCCCAGCTAAATCTGCCAGAGGCAGTCAAAAGGAGGTGAGGGGCTAGCCAGAGGTGCGGGGAGACACACACCTGGTAACTTGGCATGGGGAAGACGTTGCTGAAGCCTCCGCCACTGATGTAGTCGGTCACTTCAGCGCTCACCAGGAAGGGGTGCTGGAAGGACGTCCCACCCACTGTAGTCACGTAAGGGCTGTGGGCATAGAAAGAAGCGATAGCCACAGCTGGGCCCGAGACCCACCTGGTCTTTCCCAGCACCTGAGACCCTTTACCTGGAGATTTATTTATTAGTAAAATGTTTACAGCCTGCCTATGTTCAGTCTAGGGGTGGAATCTACATGCCTTCCCTTGCTGAGAACTGTCATGGTTGGTGCTCCTTCCCCCTCCAGCAGCTCCAAAGGAAGAATGCTTCACTCTTCCAGAGGACCGAGACACACATCGGCAGAGCCAGGCAGGGCAGGAGGGCACCACAGGTGCTGCTGCAGACAGAAGGTCCCCAACTGCGACTAGGCATCGATCCAACCTGTTTTTCACCAGGGCCAAGTCTAAGCAATGAGCTTTTAAGTTTGAAGTGTAGTCTCTGTTGCACAATTTGGCACTCTGAAAAACTCTACACTGGAGACATTCCAAGCTGCGAGCCCTCATGATCCCCGGGAGGGGCTGGAGAGGCAAGGGCCTGTCCGATGAAGGCTCACAGATGTTCCTGGAAGGACCTGCTGCTGATCTTCGTTCCCTGAGACAATGTCTCTGCCACCCGTCCAGAGGCCTTCCCAAGCAGGGCTTAGCATACCACCGTCCATTACCTGGAGGCTGGGAAACTCGGCCGGAACACGTGCTTCCCCCCGGAGACCTTCCGGCAGCCTGCGCCAGAGTCACCTGTACACACCAAAGCCAGTTAAGTGGCACTCAGTTTCTTGTTTTGTAATTATGTTGGTCACATCTATTAGCTACTACTTAAAAACTAGCAGTAACCAAGCAGCCTTCAGTTGTACAAGAATACAGTTTCAACAATACTCTGCATCAAACTGAGAAACTCATGAGCCCAGCACCGAAAGCTCCCTCTAAACCACAGCCTTACATCAAACCCCAAGTGAGCCCGGCAGCAAAGGCACGGGGGGAAAGGGGACGCCCCCTCACAAGACCCCTTCCCAGTGGTACCTATGCACACACACCGCCGGGCAGTAGCACTGCACCAAGGCCGAGTCGTTCCTGCTTGCTCAGGGGGCTGGCCAGGCCAGCGCCAGCATCTACGCCCTGCTTCTGACTCACACAGACTTGATCCAACCTCAAAGATCTTCAAATGATGAGGAATATATGGGAGAGAGATGGGGGGGGGGCGCGCCAGGGCTGCCCAGTGGCAGGGGCACAAGCATGCCTGCTTCCGCATATAAAGCTCTCGGTCCCTAGCAGTGAATGCTGCTGGCACCAGCTCCTGCTGGGTCCGCCTGACAGCCGGTTCAACCCCACCCACCTGCTCCCAGGGCTTTGGAAACCCCCCAAAGTACCTGAGGCAAACAGGATGCTGATCCCACGGGCTGCCGCCTTCATGAATTCCACATTCACACGTGCCATGTAGGCCTGTGACAGGCTGTCTTCGTCATCCCCATAGCTCACCGTGTGCACCCAGGGCAGCACAGACGTGTTGCTCAGCAGCAGCAGCCAGTCCAGGAAGGGCTCCTGGCTCTCATGCCTCCCTGGTGGAAGAAGGGAAAGGCGGGGCGGGGCGGGGCGCTCAGCTTGGCTGGGGCTACTCACAGCAAGAGGGGCACCTTCCTAGCACTTCCACTGGGCACTACCCCAGTCCCCGCTCCAGGACTACAGGGCTTTTTGAACCGCCCACCCTCAAAGATTCCTAGGGCAGCTGTCGAGCTCAAAAGAGGAACATAATAGCACACACACACCCACAACCGCTTCCTATGTCAGCTGCAGCCACACGCCCAGATGAAGGCCGTGGTTTCTGTTTAGAAAGTGGCTGCGCCGCCTTTCCAGAGACCAAATCTGCTGGACGCAGCTCACCAGCTTCAAACAGTTCCATGGGCGACAAGTGGGCACCCGAGACCGACGGACGGTGCTGGTTAAGCCCTGTAAAGCCTGGTGCCCAGATCTCTAGAGCACCCCCTGCCCCACGAGTGGCACTTGCCCGGCTGAAGGCGGGCCACGTGGCATCAAGCAGAGCCCAGGCCTTTCCCCTTATGGCTCCTCCTCTGTGGCACGGGACCCTCGGGGAGGGACACCATCTTTAGAAAATCTCAGGAGATGCTGCAAGGCAACTTTACTTGCTATAATTTAATGGTATGTTATATAGCAGGCTGTTTGGGATTTTATTTTATAAGTTTTAAATTGCATTCTTTTAAACTATAATGTGTAAGCCATCTTGAACCACAAGGAACAAATATTTTAATAAACAGGTAATAAGTGAAAGTACAATAGAATTAAAATGCATGAAATTATCAATATTAAGCCAATAAAATAAGCAAAGGGCCCACGGCGGGCATAAAAACATTATTCAGCCACCTAAAACAGTATTAATACGGCAGCCCTCAAGCGAAAAATCAGTCTGGGTAAAGATAGATATTTTGGCCTAGCACCAAAAAGACGGCAAGGCGGCCATAACAGTCCGCCTCAATGCAGACGGCATGCCCGAGAGGGAAAGGCCCCGTCCAGGTTACCACTGGATTCGCGCGTGGGAGTTTGTTCCGTTTCTTTCTGTTCTGTGATTAATTCCAAAAGGAACGGTGTTATATTGGCTTGTTCTGTTGTGGGGTTTGTGTCGTTACTGTTTCTTTCATTACTGCTGCTCTTTTGTTTTCGTGATTCGATTTTGTTATTCCCCACAGGTTTCAAGGGAGTACCCCTGGCCCCTTCCCTCCGGTCTGCACCTTGATGGCATTCCATCCAGGCAGAATTGATGGGGACTGCGACACCCCCTTACGACATCCACCCTCACTGCCAACTTTCAGACACACTCAGGCAATATTCAACAGGACACTCAAAGGCAGGGCCGACAGGAAAGCTTCCAAACTCTGCACAGCCACAGACAGCTGCAGTCTGCGGAGAGGGCATTTGGCGCAGCAGCTCAAAGAACAGCAGCAGAAGGAAGAGATGGGCTGGCCGGGCAAGGGCATTTGGTGGGCAGGCCTGCTAACCGGGCGGTGGGTTTCCTTGGATGGGGTGAGGTGGGGGAGTGAGACCTGGAGAGCAGCAGGCTAACAGGCAGGGTAGCAAAACAGCTAAGAGCCCAGTAGCAGCGTTAAGGCTAACCAACTTTATTGTAGCATAAGCTTTCGAGAGCCACAGCTCTCTTCGTCAGATGCATGGAGGGTATGAAGAAACTGGCCAGAGATATGTAGGTGGTGAGGGGGGAGAGGGTGCAGGGAGCAAGGGTCATTCTACCTCTTTCATGAACTTTTTTACATTTACATGGTCCTCACTCCCTGCACCCTCTCCCCCCTCCCCTCGCTACCTATTTATCTCTGGCCAGTTTCTTCATACCCTCCATGCATCTGATGAAGAGAGCTGTGGCTCTCGAAAGCTTATGCTACAATAAAGTTGGTTAGTCTTAACGGTGCTACTGGACTCTTTGCTATTTTGCTACTGCAGACTAACACAGCTGACTCCTCTGGGTCTATAAGGCAGGGGAGTGGAAACTGTCTAGAGGAGCAGAAGGCAAAGTCCCCGCCCCCCACCCCCATATCCCTCAGGGCTGGAATAGTTCAGAGGCACCCTCGCTAGTGGCTGCAGCCTGCAGGCACGGGAGAAAGCCCAGACCCTCTGCCTCCCTCCCCCCCTCAACCCCAAGACCACAACTTATGCCCTTACTAGGAAAAGCCTGGCTGCCCTGTACAAATGAAACCAGTTGAGTCAAAGAGAGGTAGCTGGGGAATTGGTTCCATTTACATATAAATACCCCATTTATAACTGCAATTAATTTCAAAAGATACCCACAAGTTTAGCTACCACCTGCCTCACACCTCTGCAGGTTGGGGATGGGTGGGCGCAGAGGTCAGGGCTTGGCAAGAGGGCCTTGACGGGCAAGATGGACATTGTGGGAGGAGGTGGTCCTGAAAGCCCCCTACCCCCAAGTGGTTCACAGCAGCACTTGGAATTGTGCCCAGAATCAGACGGGCAGCTGGTGCAGACCTTTTAGACAATACAGCACAAGAGAGCAGAGAGAAGAGACTGCCAGACATAAACAGCGAGGTGCCCAGCAGCCGGGGGAGGGGGCGTAACTTGCTTGCCAGCGCCGCCCCCACCCCCCGCCAACTCTCAGCCTCCAGCACTTCCGTATTCTCCAGACAGAGAAGGCAGCGCAAGCCTCTTCTGATGTTCAGGGGCATTTTCCTGGCCTTAAACGGGTGTGAAGCCGTGCTCAGACACCCAAGTGACAGTGGCTGCAAAACATGGCCTCACGATCTAGAACTTCAGAAACAAATGTGGCTCTTTAAAAAAGAAAATTAAATCGTCTCAGTTAAGATATATTTGGAGGGTAGGTGGCATACTAGAATAACCAGCATGTGAAGAGAGTGCCAGGCAAAGATTTTTGCAAGACGAAAGTGATACTTAGAGGTGAACAAGTGACAGAAGTCCAAGTGCACTAAAGCAATCGCACAGGGTCCTCTTCTAGACACTGGTTACAAAACCTTGTGCGTGCCCCATTAGTCAAGGCCTCACACGAGCCAGGGTTTGGGCTGCAGAAACGTTATGGATTATCCGTCAACCCTGTCACTTAACAGAAAGTGAAGCTGTCGATTTTCAGTTATGCAAAGAGACTCATAATTCGAGCTCTCGCTCGCTCGCTCGCTCGCTCTGAATGTGGGCATCGTTTGGCCGCTGCCTCCTGCTCCAGGAGCCTCAGCGAGAAAGCGGAGTGGTCAGCAAAGTAAACAACCAAGCGAAGGGATGAAGGGACGAGCCACACTTGCCAGGCATAGCTAGGGACACGGGAGGGGGAGAAAAGGGCCGACTCCTCCGGAGGCTGAGGAGAGGGAGGGACGCAGAGAGCAGCTGGCCGTGCCACTCAGGTACCTGCATTGCTGAAGACCCAAGTGGAGATGTTGGCGCCTGTGCTCATGAGGTACTCCACGTCCAGACTGGCTTCCAGGCCAGCCTTGCCGCAGCCCTGGTGCCCCACCACCTTATCAACGCTGGAATGGTGCGGGAAGCTTCCCCCGAAGAGATGCATGAATTCGGCCAAGTCAGCCTGGTGGAAGTATTGCTCTAGGAACTGGAGGGGAGAAACAGCCACACGAACAGTCAGGACAAACGGGGACCCAGTGCCTGGCTGAGGACCCCTCATGACAGCAGGCACGAGGTTGGCTATTCTTTATAAGCAGTTATCATCATCATCATCACCACCATTATTCAAATTTCACACAACACAATCAACAGAAAATAAAGATCATGTGTTATCACTGATTGGCCTTGCTGAGCCGATACAAGTTTCCACCAGAGACCTAAGTGTCAGCCAGGTATGGGTGTCGTACGTACGCTGTTCCAAGTAACGCCGTCTTTTGCAGTTCTGTAGGTGTTATGTCAGAAAGCTGCATATAAGTTGCGAAGTTTTTTGAAATAGATCCCAGCGCCCCAATGACAATGGGGACTACTGTTGCGTTCTTCATTCATAAACGGGTGGTTTCTATTGCCAGGTCTCTATTATTGTTGTTGCTGTTATTGTTGTTATTATACAAGGGCTTCAGAATTCGGGCTACACTAGGAGCGTCTAACTGAGCACGGAAGGCCACAGCTGCTGGCCAAGACAGGACTCTGCGGTGGATCGACTCTTCTCTGGAGAGCTCACCAGTGGGAGGAGGGGCCCACTGCTCTTTGCCCTGTCCTCGGGTTGATGGGGCCCCAACGCGGCCCCCTCCTCTCTCCCAGGCAACAGAAGATGTGCAAATGCCACTCTGCCGCAAGGCTCACGTGGTGACAACCTTGGGCCAGTCAGTCTCTCTCGGCCTCATGAGCCTGGCAGGGCTGCTGTGAACATCTAACAGGACCAAGGAATGGGGCAGCGGGGGGACCAAAGACAAAGAAGTGATCGGGAGTCTTGCAGCTCCGTGCCCTGCTAGCGGTTCATGACAGCCACTCCTCATCCAGTCGTGAAAAACTGGAAGAGGGCAAACAAAGAAGAAACAAAATCTAGATGCAGAAGCCAACAGCACTGCTGACAGCCAACAGGAGTCGTCTGGTCTGGGAGGCCTTCCCATTTAGGTGCTTTTATTAACGTTTATAAAAATTTGAACACAGACTCTGAAAAATTATGCACAATAAAGCATATACAATCAATCCCAAATACTATTTGCAAAGCAGCCCAAATAAGAATGTATGAACTTCACAAAAATAAGCTTTTTCAGACATGCTCGATGCCAAGTGGACAAACGAGTGGCAGCACACTCTGTAATGGGAGCCACCCACCCCCCACCCCCGAGGCCCCCTCTCTCTTGCTGGAGGTCATCTCACCTGGAAGAACAGAGAGGGGGAGAAGGACAGAGCCTCTGGCGGAGCTCAGCTGATGGGAAGGCAGGCAGGCACAGGGAGCCACGGCTCAGGGTCCAGCATCGGTTACTCACGCCGAAGCCGCCAGGCCGAACCCTGGCTGCGTCTCCAGTGGAGCCACGATAGGGAAAGAGATCCTGGAGAGCTGGGGCCACTCAGAGGAGACCCCACTAGCCTTGGCAGATCAACAGCCCAGCTCGGCTGAAGGCAGCCTCTCCTGTCCTTTGGGGACCCTGTTCCGCGTGTTAGGAAACTGCAGGGCACTGGCAGCGCGAATTTTGTGCTGAATGGGGGGGGGCCTGCTGGTGTTGCTACGCTGCCAACTAATCTCATGTGCCAGTTTTGCCCTTTCCAATTGTGCCGTTCCAATGAATTTTCAGGATGCTGTTTGCCTCGGGCAGTTCTGGCTGATCAGAGAAAGAGAGGGTAAAAACCTTCCAAGTCCACAAAGATGGGATGCCATTACCTGGGCACAAGCTTGGCTGTTGTTGGGTGCAGACCCCACATCACTCTCGGTTAAGTTGTAGCGCTTGCGGAGCACAGCCGGCGTCACACCCAAGTGAAAGGAGAAAAGTGCTGCCTGCCAGGGCAATGACTTCTCTGCAGCCCAGCCCCGAATAACTGCTTTCCTCTCAGCTGGAAACCGGTGAAGACCACCCACTGAGCATTCGGGGAGACAAAGACTCGATTGTGACAGAGCCCTTGGGAACCTGGCCCTCCCCCCAGCCTTGCCGGAGCCGAGTGCTCAGCTCAGCCAGCAAAGGGGGCCCGGGCAAGCCCCTTCTGCCTTCATCAGCAACAGGGGCCCGGATATACCCTTTGCCAGAGACGGGCTCCAGCGGTCACCCACCCTCCTGCTGAGAGAGACGGAGACCTCCTGAAACATCCTAGCAGAACGGCACTCAGTGGTGGCAGGCACGGGGGGGTGGGGGTGGGGGTGGGAATGTTGCCTGGGAGGAGGAGTGAAATTCCGGACTGCGCTTCCAGGGATCCTGCAGCCCCTCCCTCCTCCCCAGACCGTCCATACCAAACTCCACATGCTCCACCAGCTCCTTCTGCAAGGTGTACGGGAAAGGAGACCTCACAGCATTGCTGTCATTACTCCTGTAGCGATGGAACTGGGCGCCCAAGAGGAGCTGCTCCGCCACACTGCACAGAGAAGCCCAGGCGTCAGCTCCCTGGCGGGGGCTCTCTGGAAACGGGGCTGTGGCGGCACCAGCTCTGGGCACACTGCCGATGCCCCCGACACCTCCCCCTCCCCCCCCGGCCACCCCTCCCAACTCACTTGGCGGGCATCGGGCATTGCAGGAAGTCCAAGGTGTGCACCGCCCGGCAGTCTCCGACACCGTAAGTCTCCAGCCACTTATGAACGGTGTTCAGTGCCAGAGAAGATGGCTTTACCAAGGCTTGCACCTCCGCCAGCGTCAGGAAGTGCCCTGGAAGGCGAGGCACAGGAGACAGTGGCTCTCCTCCTATTGCCCACATCCCTGTCCTGCGCAGCCCCGCAAGTGGCGCTCTCTCTCCTGGCAGCCTCCCACAGCCCCATGTGAGCAAAGCGGGCGCACAGCATGGCCACCGCTATCCCTTGAGCTCCCTGGCAGAGCAGAGATTTGGGTCTGGCTCTCCTGTGGCAGAATTCAGCAACCACTCAGCCCATCCCACCAATTCAGGGCAAGCTGTTTTGTACCCGTATAACCGGAAGGCCTTGCCCGGAAACAGCACCCACAGCTTCCGTGTACCCGCTCGGCCCCCACCCCTGCCCATCCAAATGAGCATCACCTGCTCACGTGGCTGCGGCTCTCCTGGGCCCCCGGCGGGCTCTTTCACGTTCCCCCCAGCCTGGTTATTTCCAGTGGAGGGATGAACTGGGGCCTTCGGCATCCCCAGCAAACACTCTGCCGCTGAATTGTGCCCCTGCCCCGCAAGGACGCTCAGCCAGAGGTTTGCAGGAGGAGCCAAAATACTCTTGCAAATCCTGGCTCTACCCCACAACAAAGCGACAGCTGCCAGCGTTCCTTGGAAAGGTGGGCCTGTGCTCTGATCCCAAAAGCGCCCTTTACAAACACCACGTCTCATTATTTTTTCCAGTGGTTTTTAAACGACCTCACATTTACCACACATTTAATTACACAGGCAAAAAATTTGACAACAGCCAGTGTAACTTCTAAGTCCACACCTTACAAAAGTTTTTTTTAACCTTATCTGGCATTGCCCAACCCTTCATTATCATAAAAAATAGGAGTAACCCACGCAGCCCTCATACCAGGGAAAATACTGTGTCCCAGTAAACCAGGTTCTCTCTGGCCAGCAGCGCAGTCACGGGCAGCTCAATCCTAAGGGGGGGGGGTGGGGGGGTGGAAAGCGCTCAGGGAGCGAACGAAGGCTTACGCCAGCGGGACTGGCTCTTACGTTGACGTAAACCCCTCCCCCGAGGCGCATTACCACAGATGGGTCGCCGCCAGTGGGCACACTGGGTGGCCAGGCGGAGGCGGAAGTGTAGCGCAAGTTCCTGTGCCAGCACGGGATGGGGTAGGACAGGGGGGCGGGCCGCGAGTTAGTCCGCTTCCAAAGCCACTTCAGGCCCAGGAACACTCCCTGCAGCGGTGGAAGGTTATGCCACGAAAAAATGAGGCGTAGCCCACAGGCACCCATTGAACGGGAAAACTTGGGCAACTCTCCCTGCACCCAGCCCCACCCTCGCAGCCCAAAGGGGTATAGGATGGGAACTACCATGGGGGCCAATAGGCGTGCGTTTCCCGGGTGGGCGAGCCCCCCTCCTCGTGCCCAATCACCTGCCCACGCACACTACAAAACCTCTGGCTGCGTCACTCATGACCTCGAGTTGGTGAGCACGGCGGGCCCGGAGGCTCTGCAGGAACTGTGCGAATAAGGCGGGAGAGTGGGTACTCATGGGGGCGGCCCTGAGTGCACAGGGGGGACTTTGTGGAAATTTGGGAGCACTTTGTACTGGCTCGAGAGAAGAAGGGCAAAGTCCAGAATGTCTGACTAATGTACAATAACCACCCAAGTCCCCTTACAGGTTATCTGACTCTGGAGTCCCAGCTCAGGAAGCAGCGAGGGAGCACTGACAGGTAAGGAGGAGCTGGGGCAGCGGCTATCCTGGCTCGCCGATTCATGTCAGCTGCCCCCTCTTACCTGACCTCTCCTGACGGCCAGCCTCTGCAGGTAACACTTGGCCGGAGGGGGGGGGGCGGCAGCCCCAGAAACCTACTCTTGACACAGCCATTGGAGGGGGCGCACCGGCTACCCATCTGGGTGCTCTGTTCAGACTCCCTCAACTGGGGACCCTCCTGGCGGAGGAGGAAGTGTGGCCACGGGTCAGGTTGACCGGGTGTTCTTAACTCCCTGCTGACTGTCTCCCTCACAGGATAGGATCATCCCAAGGCAGAGCGCTTCCTCGCCAGAGGGTCATGCACCATCTGGTCGCTAGCTGCACCTGTGGGGTTGCCGCTTTCAACTATGGGCATCTTCCCAGATGTTGCAAACTGGGCTTGGCCTCAGCCGTGGACTGGGCTGGGTCACTTACAGCACATGTCTCTCTTTCCCATGCAGGCATGTCGCAACTTGTCCAGGAGCACGTCTGTTTCAGCTCCCCGTAATCCCCCACGAGCGCCGTTCAGGTCCAGCCCAGGGAGCAGTTTCCCAAGGCAGCCCGCATCTCGCCCCTGGGGGCGCGGAACGAGGGCTGGGCAAACGGCCCTGGCTCCCTTTCCAGCCGAGGGACATAGGCACTTTCCCCAGTTTAATAAAGCATGTTGAAAAACGTGTGTTTTCTTGCTTGCCCGACACTGACAGTAGCCGCCCCCGCAACTCCCCATCAGAATGTTTCCCAGCTCAGGGCCAGGGTGGATGGGGTGGGCTCTGCTGCCAGGAGGAACAGGGGCCCAGTGGCGCCCCGTCCAGCTTCCCTGCCCCCTCCCTCCCCTCAATGTAACTTCAGGCAGTGGGGTGGGAACTGCAGAGGAGCGCTGCATGCGAGGGGAGGAGGGAGTTGCTGCCAGAAGGCGGGGGTGTGTGGAGAGACATCTCGGGATCTCCGGGAGGATGGGCCCACCTTCCTTTCCGCTGTCTGCAGAAGCAGGGACGGACTTGGGGGATCCGGCGCGGGGAGGGGCTGCTGCAGGTCTGTGGCCGCCTTTCACTCCCCCTCGCCTCCAATCGGCCTTCTGGCTTCTCCTTCGGTTTCCAATGGGCGTTCCTGTCACTCGTTGGAGAACCCGTCTCCCCCGCACCTGCCTCTCTGGAACCTGGGGTCTGATTAGGGTTGCCAGCCTCCAGGTGGTGGCTGGAGATCTCCCGGAATTACAACTGATCTCCAGGCAACAGAGATCAGTTCCCCTGAAGGAAATGGCTGCTGTGAAGGGTGAACTCCATGGCATTTTACCCCAGTGAGGTGCCTCCTCTCCTCAAACCCCAGCCTCTGCAGGCTCTACCCCCAAAGTCTCCAGGAATTTCCCAACCTGGACCTGGCAACCCGCCGACCTCCACTAGACTTCCCCTCGATGAACTGCCCATGCTGCCCAGATTGGCTACCACCCGACCCGTGACTGCGCACGATCCTCATGTGCCTAGGGCCGATGACAGGGCATTCCTGACGGCTCAGCGTCCACGTGCTGGCAGAGTGCCTGGACACCCCACGTCCACCAGGTGGTCTGATGTGCCAGTTGGCATTGGACCCCGGGTTTGGTTGGGGGGATGGCCTCTGCGTGCGATGAACTATCTGGGAACTGAGGGGGGGGGGGCATGGGGCTTGCTACCGTGACTGCCACCTGAGCATCTGGCCACCTCCGTTCTCGCCAACCCCGCCCCCGGCCTCCTGCATGAGTGCAGCCAGTGACAGCAAAGCCTCCCTGCCCCCCCCATGCCCTGGCCACTGCTCACCCCCCTTCTGCCCATCCCTCCAATGCAGCGGGCGTCACTAGCCCACGGCTGTCAAGGGCATGCCGGATTGGGCTACAGCCACTGGCTTGCAAGCCCAGCCACGCCCACCGCCCTCCTTGTCAATTGCCAGCCTCGCCCAGGACGGGAGGCAGGGTGGTCTGCCGGCAAGGGCGCTGTGTACCTGTCGCTCCGAAGGCTGCCCTGGATTGCGAGCTGCCCACTGGCTGCGACTCCTCTCACCTCTCCCACAGCTGTTAGCCGGCAGTGGGGCCTGTTGGCTGTGGGCGGCGAAGCCCGCACATCCGCCCCGCCCACTATGCTTTTTGACACTCCCGCTTTGCAACTCTGTGCTGCTGCTGCCGCCACCCCACCCCCTCTGCACTTTGCTAGCACAGGAGCAAGCCCAGTGGCACCGCTGCTCTGCCTCTGTGGCCAAGCCGGCATCACGGCCGACCATAGGATTGCGCAGATAGTCTGTCAGAATATGGACTCCTTTCCATTCACCCCTGCATTACTCGAGAAGGAACAGAATTTAGTCATGCAAGCATAAACGCTCTCCTACATCGTGGAACAGTTTAAAAATCTAAGTTCGGTGGACAGGATAATCCAAGACATGAAGGAGAGCATGCCCTAGGGGCTGGCTCTCTGCACGGTGCTCATAAAATCCAAAGTATACGAGCATTCATTACTCAGAGCGTGCCGCTAACCTCCCATCCTCCCTAACTCACCTGGAGGCCCCTTCCAACTGTATGATTCTATGTTAAGTCCCAACCAACTGACGTCTAGTGCCCATTCATTTCCTCCATGGAGCGACATATTAATCAAATTTTAATTAAAAAGGATATGCATTAGAGCTTCTGTAGAAAATAAATTTTTCAAGCAGAGCCTAAAGGCCATTATCTAAGCCCATGCTTCAAGAGACTGCAGGCCCAATTCTGCCCTTAGAGAGACATTAGCCACGCAATTTAGTACACTGGTGGTCTTCCACAAAAATAACAACCAAAGGGAATCTAACGTTTCACTGCAGGCTTCAATCCATATTGGAGCTCCGCAGTCTCTTGAATACATGTCCGCTTCAGAGAACAGAGGAATGGACTGGCTGGATCCTGGCCAGATAGCTCCCCTGGGAAACGAGGAAGCCAAGCACAAAGGCCGTCTGCGCCGCCTGCTTCTGTGCGGCTCCAAGGCCGACTGCGTCTACAATAGGGAGGACTCGGGGCTCATAGTCAAGTGATCAAACGCAGGTCGAGATTTATTTTTATTTTCTCCATTTATATCCTGCTTTCCTCCCAAATAGGGGCCCAAAGTGGCTTATATCAGTTCTCTTCTCTTCCGTTTGACACTCACAACAACTCGGCGAGGTGGGTTAGGAGGAGAAGGTCCGACTGGGCCAAGGTCCCCAGCAAGCTTCCCTGCTTCGTGGGATTCAAACCCAGCTCTCCCGGATCTTAGTCCAGCGCACGAACTAACATGCCATTTGGATACATGCTATACAGTCCTATTATATTTGATCATAAAGGCCTGTGATCTCCTGACACCAATTATAAGAGGATGAAAGCTTCTGCTTGCCATCAGCAGCCAGACCCATCCTGTCACGGGTATTTATTTTAGGGATCTCTATATTGCCTCTCTAGAATTCTTTCCAGTAGAAGTAAAAACAATATACAGTCACAAAGTCATCATAAATGAGCAATGTATAAACAAAACAAACCATGGCATTAAAAACCCTTCAGTATCTTGACAAACATCTATGAAACAGCCCTCTAATCAGAAGCAGAACATAAGAGCTAAAAAGATAAAAACTTTAAGCTGAAAGAGTATCTTAAGTATGTAACATAATAGTCCGAAGCTCAGAATTACTGAACAGGAAGGGTCCCTTCAGCTGCAGCTGTTGACACTGGATTTGCCTGACCCTCTTTTGAGGCCATTTTAGCCACCAGCTACAGCTGCACCTTGCAACCGCTAATTTCATTTATGAATAGCGAACAGGGGCTTCCTCTAGCCTGGCGTGGTTCTGCCACTCCTTAAGGCCACCGAGGGCCTCTCAGTTCCAGCCTGTCTCACCATTTTTTGAAATGGGAAATGCTCCCCACCCCGTGGCAGCTTTTCCTTACAGGAAAGGTGTGCCAACCTCTTGGATCGTGTTTATCTCATTTTATTAAGTCCTTGCCTGTGCCTTTCCCAGGTCTCGGCTCTTCTTCCTGAGATGTGTAGTCAGGAAGCATTCATAGGGAAGTGGGTACCTCCCCTCGGTTCTGCTAGCACCCAGAGCATCGGGCCAGTGGCGGGCTCCTGGAGTCCAAGCGGAATAGGGACCCAGCCCAGACACCTGACTGCAGCCCCCCCTTTCCCCCCCCCCCCGAGGCTTCATGCTGCCAGCGGTTGTATCGAAATCTTGCATAATCCCACCCCCCTCCCCAGCATGGAACTAGCAGCACAACTTCTTCCCTTCTTTGTTGAAGTTGCTAGTTTTACTTCCTGAAGAGCTTACGTGAGGGCTGGAGGTCCTTCTCAAGCACTCCGGGTCTATTTTCGACTGCAGCTGAAACGTGCTTTTGAGTTGGCAATACACTTCAGCCAAGAAGGTTAAAGCATAGCTGTAAGAGCATTGCTGTCCCCGGCTGGACATCAGAGAAAGGACTGGGTGAGAGCTGAAAATGTTTCCTTGAAAGCCACAGAATTCAGACGGTACTATCGGCCAAACTAAACAGGACCATTACGCTTCTCCCCGCCTTTGCATGGTGGTAGAGTTGAGGGATGGCTCGAGTCCACACGGAGCACGTCTGCTGCTTGCCCAAAAGCAAGCTAACCAGTCAAGAGCATTCGCTCATCACGGATGCCCCCGGTTGTTAGGGCAGGCTCACTCGGGTGTGTCCAATGTGGAACCTCAAGTGCCCAAACAGGATGCGGATGCATGCCAGAAACAAGAATGCGTGTGGCGCATCGCTCTCCACAACATCTCCTTCTGAGTAAAGCTGACCGAGCTTCATCTCTGCCTCTAGACAAGCTCATCCGTGAGGAGGAAGCCAGAGGCTGCGAGGTGGGCAGTCTACAGGCCGAAGAGGCTCAGGACGTGCTCTTCCCTAGACCCCCGCCCGCGCTTCTGGCCATCACCGGCTCTTGTCAATGAAGACTTAGGCAGCGCTCCATCACCTGCCATCAAACTGTCTCACCAAGTTCTCAAATTGGAAGAGAGGAAGAAAACTCTTCCCCCCTCACCCCCACACAACACACACTCTCAGAAACGTGAAAGACAGCTGTGCTGGGAGAATGCTGAAACCTCACCCATTTATTTATTTATAAAAAGTTATGAACTTTCTTCAGCTTATATAAGCGCTGTACAAAAAGTTAAAAAGCCAGCAAAGCAGTTAACTTTTTAAAAACACAAACTGCAGACATTTCAGAATAAAATAACTATTGTCGGTTTCAAAGTTTAAAATGTGGATTCAGGCTGGCAACATCTAAATGAAGCTTATGAGACTAAAAATACGTTACTAGCAAAAATGTGCAGAGAAGGGACCCTTCTCCCAGACCCACTGGCCAAGAAGCCGAGGCCACTTATCAGATTTGGACTCTGGAGGACTGGGCGGGATTTGGACTGGGCTTACTGGCTCCCCAAAGCCCCTTGGCTGGATCCAGCCAGAATGCCAGCCAGTGCAGTGACCGTCCAGACGCCGCTGGGAAGGCCAAAACAGGGAACAAGGGCAGTATTCCCCACGGGGGGGGGGTTGCCCCCAGTAACGGGTATCTGAGGAAGGCCATCCATTCGGGGCTAGCTCTGTCCCACCCAGACTCTGGCCCTTCCCACATCCCCAAGCAGGCGTCTTTGCAGCAGAACAGAATAAATACGATTAGCTGAAAAGGTCACGGGAAGGAAGCTGCTTCCCGAGATCCCTTCGTGCTTAATTAACCACAGGGGCAGAGGGCAGGTTTCTGGTAAACAAGGCATAATGAACCTGCGGAACTGGCTGCCTCATGATGTTGTGAGGCCACGACTAACAGCCTTCGACAACAACAAGGGCTGCTGAGCCTGCACCCACTGGGGCTCGGGGCCAGGACCGCTAGAGCGCCGCGCCTCGGAGGGCTCTCCTCGGGCCTCCCCCCGTAATCCGGGGTGGGCGGGCGGGCGGGCGGGCAAGGGCGGCTTTACCGTAGTCGGGCGAGTCCGGGGAGGAGACGCGCCGCACCAGCTCGGCCAGGCGCTCGACATTCCGCTGCCGCAGGGCGAAGGTCAGGCTCAGCTGCTCCGAGGGGCCGACGCGGCCCACGTGGCGCCACCCGTCGGGGACCCTGCAGGGAGGGAGGCAGGCGGGCAGGAGCCGGTGGGCAGCCTTCGCCTTGGACGGGCCCCGGAGGGGAGGGGAGGCACGCCCCCGCCCGCCGCCCGCGCCTGGAGCCCCGGAGCAGCCGGCAGCGCGGCCCCCTTACCGGAAGAGCTGGTCCAGCTCCGGGCTCCGTCCGAGGGCGGCGCTGGGGGGAGCCGTCGCGGCCAGGCAGGCGGCGCAGGCGGCCAGCAGGAGCCTGGAGGGGGCAGAGGAGGAGGAGGAGAGAGGACGCGGCTCAGCCGGGAGGGCAGGCGGGCTGGCGGGAGGGGGGGGGTGCCTGCCCGCCCGCCCAGCGCCCTCCCTCCTGCGCGGGCCCGCCGGTACCGCGGCGGCGGCGTCTTGCGCGGCATCCCGGCGGCTCTCGGGTGCTTCTGGTCACGCGCGGACTGGACGGGCCGGGGAAGCCGAGCGGGCCGGTCACGTGGCGCGGGGCGGGGCCCGTCAGCTGACTCCGCGGCGGGGGCGGGCACTGCTGTAGCGCCCGCCCCCCGGTGTGCCCTCTGCACGCGCCCAGAGGGCGGTCGGGAGCCCGCCGAGAGGCCCGTCCTTGGCCGCGGCGGAGGAAAGGCGGGGAGGGCTGCGAGGAGGGACCCCCGCCTGTGCCGGGACGCCAGACAAGAACCGGCGCCGGGCGGACTGACGGTCCGGGGAGCGGAACAGCCGCCCCGGGCCCGAGGTGGGGGCGCCTTGGGGGCGGCAAAACTCCCCTGGGGCTGAAATCGCAGTCCCGGAGTGGGACGACGGCCCGGAGCGAGTCCCCTGGGCCCGAGGACCACCCGCCCCTCCGGAGCCTGTAGCTCCCCCCCCCCGGAGCAGCTTCCCGTCCCGGGGGCCTCGGTCCACTGGGGGGGGGGCGGCAGGCCTCTCGAAACCCCCTTCCACGTGGCCGTCGTAACTTCCCTACAGCCTCACGTATGTCAGTGGCGCTCGCACAAGTCGTCAACTGGTGTTCCTCGCCTCGGCTATTTCTTTTGGTTTATCTGCCTTTCTCCCGGAGACTCAAGGCGGATCACAAAGGGTAATTCCACACAAGCTACAGTACAATAGGCCATGAATAGCAGAAATTTGACAAAGCAGAAATCTGATACAGAGCTGAAACAGTCCGAGGTCATATTAAACAAGATAGAGATGACAAGGCAGGGACATGTATATAGCCACCGTGCACAGAAGTACAGTCTACAGGCCCCATCCTTTTACCAAAGCATCTCTTTGAATCATTTCTGTACAGCAGGGCTCTATTACCTGTGGTAAAAATCCCTCCCGAATGACTCACCTTTTTGCAGAAAGACACGAGAGCAGGAGCTTTTCTGACCAGTTCAGACAAGGCCCTTCCGTAAGGGAGGGCCACAACAGAGAATGTGCACGCGTGGGCAGCTGTTGGTTTTGCCCAGCGTGGGGTGGTCTCTGCAGACAGGCGGGGCCGAGGCCGTGAAGAGTTGCACGTGTGATAGCCAGAGGTTTGGCGTTAACGGGCGAGTAGCCGATGGAGCGACAGCGGAATGGGAGTCCTATGCAAGCCCCTCCTGGCTCCTGCGAATAAGCTGCAACGTTCTGCACTGGGGGGTCTCTGGATTAACTTTGAGGGGAGACCTTTGTACAGTGGATTAGTCTCAATGTTAACCTGCCGTGTATCCAGGTGGCCAGAGATTGGCCATGTCAAGGTAGGGGTCCATCTTCTAGGCTAGGCCGAGTTGTGAGAGAGCCTTTTTTGGCAGCTGCATTTCCTTGCTTCTCTGGCAGCCGCGCTGGATCCAGTAGAACCCCTGGGCTCTTGATCGAGTTTGCTAGGGTCAGCTGAACCCCACTGAAAGTGAGGGGTTGATGTCTGTCAGAGCTCTGCCCTCCCAGCCTAGCCCCACTTCCCACTTCCCTCTTGCCTGAGTTCAGTTTCAGTTTGTTTGCTTCCAGCCCCAGCGGTCAGGCTTTACACAGAGGTAAGATTGCACCCTGTGGAATTCCACAACGCAGTTCCCACACTGAAGATGGCTGGTCTCCACCAGCAACCCTCTGAGTCTGTTCCATGATCATTTAAACCCACTCCAGGCACATCCTGGGATATCCACTTCTGCCTCCAAAGGCCCCAGCGGGATGGCCTGGTCTACCGTGCCAAAGGCCGCAGGTAGATCCAGGAGAAGCCACTGGGAAGCGCGGCCTTTGCCTCCATCCAGACGCGGGGCATCCACTAAAGCCACCAGAGCTGTCGCATCCTATAGCCCTAACCTGAAGCCAGGCTGAAAAGGGTCCAGAGGGCCAGAGTTAGCCCAGAAGACCCGGAGCTGTTCTGCTCCTGCTCTCCTGATCACTTTGCCTAGAAAGGGCAGATTAGAGGCTGGAAGGTGACAACTCTGCTCGCGTATCGCTTCTCTAGACAGGCAAGTGCCCCACTCAGAGCAG
Source organism: Eublepharis macularius (assembly GCF_028583425.1). NCBI lineage: Eukaryota > Metazoa > Chordata > Lepidosauria > Squamata > Eublepharidae > Eublepharis > Eublepharis macularius. Next base: position 188,910,559 of record NC_072792.1, read on the forward strand.
TGAACAGGTTCCTGGAGGTGTTATCCCCACAAGCCAGCTGAGAGGAAGGGGCCCCCCCAAGGCCACTTGCTGAGCTCGTTGGCAGGAGTGGGATGACAAACCCGTTGGCTGCTGATTCGCAGCTGAACCGCTCAACCACCGTGCTGCAGCAGCTTCATCGTTTCTGTCCAGGGATGTTGAGAGGCGAGGTGGTTGGACTGACTGATTTGATAGCCATGAAGGGCTCATTTGTGTGGTGGTGGTTTGCACGGGATGAGCAACCAGGGCGGGCAACCCTTCCGGCAGCTCCCACTGTTCCCGGGGGGCATTCCTGTCACGTGTCCGAGTGCCTCCCCATTCAGAGCGGCTTCCCCATATTGCTTGTTGGTGACAACATCATCCCCTCCTGTCAATCCAGTTTGCCAGTCAGCAGGATGCTGGTCTAGCTGGACTGTCCCAGCTGCTTTCCTCTTATGCCAGCAGGGTTGCCAGTCCCCTGAGGGCTTGTCACTGGCGCCCAAGGAACTGGCTAGACTGGCAGGGTTGCCTCTTGTGGCTGGGGAACCCGAGCAGGATCTGCTTCCTGCCTCCAGGGGTGGCTTCCCTGGCAGAAGTCGTCCAGGGACGAATGCTTGGGCCACCCCTCTTCCAGGCGGCAAGAGCGGCCCCTGCCAGAAAAGAGCCGAGGCAGCCACAGGGGCAGGACGGTGCTATTTCCAGCTACAGCAAGAGGCAGCAGCAGGGCTGGGGTGGTGAGTGAAGGAGCTGTCAGTAGGAAGACACACACACACACTCCGGCAACGCAGGCAAGAACACATCCAGCTCTGCAGGCCTCCAAGCTTCCCCAAGGCCCCTTCCCTGCTCTTCAGGGCCCCCACTGCCCTCCTAAGTTTCTCCTCCAGCAGCCCAAGTCCTCTCCATCAGCGCCTGCGCTCAAAGGGCCCACTGCCAGGCCGCCTTGCTCTGCAGTTATCCTCCCCCCCCCAGCATAATGTTGCTCAAGGCCACAACAACAGGCAGTGTTGTGTTGTGGTTAGTGTCCCATTAGGATCTGGGAGACCCGGGTTCAAATTCCCACTCTGCTGTAGAAGCTGGCTGGGTGACCTTGGGCCTGTCACACACTCATTCTAACCTACTTTGCAGGGTTGTTGTGAAGATAAAAATGAAGAGAACCCTGTATGAGGTATCCAAATAAATGAAAGAAATTTATAAACTGCTCCTCTACCAGATGCTAGGAGGAGATTTTCTTGGGAGGAGATTATCATGGGGGGAGGGGGCGCTGGCTGCAGTGGGCCGGAGCCCCCCATCCCTCCAGCCCAGACAGAAAGCGCTGCCGCACAGGGCCCAACTCCACTCAGTGCTTCCGAAGGGTTTCCTCGAGGGCGCGCCAGCCTGCTTGGCCTGGCTGGGGTCTGGGGGCTCTCACCTCTGGCCCCCACGCACACCTCTCCCCAGGAGCTCAAGGCTGTGCAGTGACAAAGATACCCCCCGCCGTCCCCCAGTAAGCCTCAGCCGCCCTGTACAAGCCGCTCTCCCCCTGCCCCCCAACGCGGATGCACCGCAGACAAATGCCCTTCTCCCCCCCCCCCTCCGCCCCAGAGAACAGGCTGCATCTGTACAAACACGGTGAAGTTTATTAAGGCATTCCTTAGAAAAGTTGGCACTTAGGGTTGGGCGCCCCTGAGCAGCACCCAAGGCTCCTGGGCACCTCGGAGCCATACAAAGAGAGACAAATGACCGGAACAGGAAAGCGGTTGCAGTACGGAGATGGGACCTAGGCTAGGCCGGACGCAGCGCCAGGCAGAACCAGGGTGGGGCAGGGCTTGGGGCGCGGGGGTTTGGGGGGCTGTGCTTTGGGCCCTCCTAAATAATAAGTTAACACACACGCCCCACCCCCAGGCAGAGCTGGACGCTGCTGTTCCTGGTTCCGGCTCGTTCCAGCCCGCCACAGCTGCCCTCAGCTCCCCGCTGTACGAACGGAAAAGCTCTCTTCAGCTGCCCCGAACGGAGGGAGGCCCAGGCCCCTGTGCTGCAGCTGCAGGGATGGGGATAACGGGACCTGCTGAATTTCTGCCTGTACAGTTAAGAGCACCAGAGTGCCCATGAAGAAGGGCTGACCTCCGTGCCACTGATTAATGCTGGGAAAGGTTCATGTGGCCCGTGGAAAGGGAGCGGGTATGGGCTGGTGCCTGCCTTGGGACTTCCTAATGCCCTCCTCGGTGGTTCCCTGTTGGCCTGCTTCTTCAGCACCCTCCAGTTATCACACCGTTTACTCCTCTCGTCTGCAGTTACACCTTTCAACTTTCATTGGCTCACAAAGACCCATCAGATTATGGCCAGGTAATATACCTGGTAGCTGAACTTGACACGCTTGCTTTCTGCTTGCAGGATTTGGGGAGGGGTATGAAGCTATGACTTGATGGCACTCTCCACCACCATAGTGCTTTCTACCACTTGACTTTGCCAACATGCTCTTATTTCTACTCTGTGGGAACTTTCAGGGCTTTGATTACTACCATAGCCAGAAGTTTTATTCCCAAGTTCTCAGGGAGGGCCGTTGTGGGCCCCTGCTGTCACACTTGATTATTGCAAGCCATTAGTCTATGCGGGGGTGGGGGTGGGCGGGCGGTATTGCTCTGGAGGATGAGAGGACCCCCATCTCAAGCCAACTGAATGCAGGGCTCCGGTTCTGCACAGCTTGGAGATTTCAGGTTATGTCACTAATTTCATGGACACACCCAGTTGCCAAGCTGTCAGCGTACCCCACTTCTGAGCACGTGCCGAGGGCCCTCCACAAGGTAGGCCAAGGCACCCCCTTCCCAGGAGTCCACCTGTGTGGGGGGGGACCAGCCCCTCCCCAGTATCTGTGCATATGTCACCCATGCAGTGAGAGTGGGCCACAAGGCCCCTGGTGCACAAGGGGAGCTGAAGGCCTGCGGTGGGGCTCATGGGGCTGTGGCCGCCCAAACGTGCTCGCGCCCCAATCCCCGGCCAGGGCCAGAGGGGGGTTGCTCCTGGTCTCCAGGCCTGCGCCTGTTCCAGCCCTGCCTCTGCCTCCACCCTGCAGGATGACAGCTGTGCTCACGAATGCCATTTCACGGGAGTGGAGCCGTGTCAGCTGCTCACTCCAGGGGAGTGGCGGCTGGAGGTTGCCTAAGCCCATTCAGTGTGTGTGTGGGGGAGGGCAGTGGGGAGATCCAGCCGTGGAGATCAGGCAGGGAACAGCCACGTCTGCATGAAGGGGACCAGGGGGACGGGCTGGGGGGCGGGGCTACACACAGCCGCTTCTGTTCCTGGGGAGGGGGCAACGCTACGCGCAGTGGCCATCTTGCAGCAGTCCTCGTACCCCTTTGCTTCTGGAATGTCTTCCTGGCCGCTTGGCCTCTTATTGTCCCACTTGTCAGCAACAGCCCCATCTGGAAAGGGAGGCTGCTCCGTTCTCCCTGGACACCGTGAGGAGGAGGAGGAGGAGGGTTCTATGAGGGGCCGCAGGAAGCGCAGATTGCAACCCCCAACAACTCTAGGAAGGCCTCGGCCTGCAAGAGTCCCACAGCTCCGGACAGAGCAGACCTGTACCCCGTGGGTCTCCTGCCCCACTAGAGGAGAGCGTGCACAGCCCCACCTAGATGCGGAGCTCAGCCGCGTCGGGGGCCTCCACCGAGTGCTCAGTGCTTAGCGTGGATGCCGAGGGGCCCTGCGAAACCCCAAAGGGTGAGACGACGGGGGACCGGGCTGCCAACGGCGACAGTGAAGGTGAAAAGCTGGGTGACATGGCTGCTGAAGAAAGCGAGCCCTCGTGGCTTATGGGTGAACGTCGCAGAGAAGAGAGGTGGGGGAAAGCCCGGCCCACGGCAGGCTTGGGGGGCACTGACTTGGCACCAGGGTGTGCAACAGAAGTGATGAGGGGTGGTGGGTCGATGCGGGGCTTGGGCTTGGTCGGGAAGGGCTTGCGCAGGGAGCTCTCATCCTTCAGGCGAGCAATCTCTGTGAAGACACTGGCCAGTGGTTGAAATTGGGGGCACCAGTTAAGGAGATAGTCCCAGTTGTAGCTGCCTCGTAGCTCCTCGTCGCTGGCCACAATGGCTGTGAGTGAGCCATCGACACGGGGCTTCCCATCCTCCGGGAAGGAATAGTCTTTGGTGGAAGAGACGGTGAGGCCACAGCCAGTCCCCAGGTAGGCTATGCTGGCCCCCACATCGTCCCGATAGAGCTGCGGGGGCTGCCCGGGCAGCAGGAAACCTGGACCCTTCCTGCTCTTGAACCAGTGGGAGGCGTCGAGAGTGGCTGGCTCACAGGACACATCAGAGAGGCGATCCGCATCCGTCTGGATCCCGGAGTCTGGCCCACGGGCGGCCAGGTGCTCCTGCAGGGAGGAAGCGACGCTGGACACGCGCGGGCACTCGTTGATCATGCGGATCTCGTCGTCCTCAGCTGCCTCGGCTGAGCCACGGCCGCTCGAGTGGGAGGGGTCCAGCGACCCCCCCCTGGTGTAGGGTCCAGCTGGCTCTGTCCCATAGCCAGGCAGTGCCTCGTGATAGAGGCAGTCCCCCCCAGGCAGGGCTGGCTCAGTGTGGCCCAACTTCTGCAAAGTGCCACCCTTTGTAGGTACCAAATCTGCCTCCTTGCGGCAACGGCCTTGCCGAGACCGGATGAGTGCCAACACAATGGCCACGGCAGCCAACACCACCACCACGCCCAGTGAGGCGGCCACCGCGACGACCACCAGCAGGTTGAGGTCTGGCACCAGCCCAAAGGAGGTGTGCGTGACGTCGACGGTGACTTGAGCGGAGGCCGAGCGCGAGGCAGGCAGAGGGCTGTGAGCCCGAACCTCCAGCACCATCTCCCGCGGCTCCCGCTTGGGAGGGCTGCCTGCAGGCGCCTGGCTGTCCAAGCGCAGGTAGAGGGTGCCACTGGTTTGGTTGATCCCAAAGAAGGGGGATGGCTTGGTCAGGCTGTAGAGCACCACCCCGTCTGGGCCCTCGTCCTCATCCGTGGCCATCACGTGCCCGATGCGGTGCCCCCTGCGGGCCCCCTGCGGGACCTCAAAGCTGAAGGCTGGGCTCAGGAAGACGGGCTCGTACTCATCTTCCCCAGTCACCAGAACGCGCACGCTGACCGTGGCTGAGGCATTGCCTGCGTCTGTGGCCTGTACCAGCAGCTGGAAAGCCTTGCTCCGCTCGTAGTCCAGAGGCAGCCGGGAGTGCAGCTGGCCAGAACTGCTGTTGATGCTGAAGGCCTCCCGCCCCTCTGTCCACAGCAGGGCATAATGCAGCTCTCCAAAGACGCCCGCATCCGCGTCGACGGCATGCACGGTGGTGACCAGGCTGCCAGGCGGCAGGTTCTCCCGCAGGCTGGCACTCAGCACCCCAACGGGGAAATAGGGAAGGTTGTCATTAACGTCCTTGACCTCAACCGTGACCGAGGCCAGCGCAAAATGTCCATCCGCACCATCAGAGGCCTGCACCACCAGGCTGTGCTGGGCCTGCTCTTCGCAGTCCAGGTCTTTGGACAGGCGCAGCGCTCCAGTGGACGGATGCAAGTGGAAGAGCCCGCCGGGGTCACCAGAGCTAATGTGGTAGTGGACCTGACCGTGCGTGCCTGAGTCAGGGTCCTGGGCGGCCACGCGGAGCAGCTCTGTTCCAGGGACTGTGCTCTCACTCACAGCCACGTGGTAGACGGGACGCCCAAACGTGGGAGGGTTGTCATTGGCATCTAGCACGGTGAGGATGACTGGCACAACGGCACTGTGCTGGGGCACCCCTCGGTCGGCCACGGCCACGCTTAGGTTGTAGACAGCCACAGCCTCAAAGTCCAGTGGCTCGACCAGGACCAGGGCGCTGCCCCCCCCGGCCTGGCCCTCCAGCTGGAAGGCTTGCCCATTGTTCCCACTGACGATGGTGTAGTCCAAAGCAGCGTTGTCCCGGGTCACATCGCCGTCTGTGGCTTGCAGGGTGAGCAAGGTGGTGCCCGGGCGCTGGTCTTCAGCCACACTGGCATTGTAGCGTGGCTTCAAGAAGTGGGGCCCGTGGTCGTTCACGTCCAGCACCTGCACTTGCACCATGGTCCAGGCCGAGAGCCTGGGGGAGCCCCCGTCGTGGGCCTCCACCCAAACGTCCAGCGTGGGGTCTCCTGGCTCCAGAGTCAGGGGCTGAGTGGTGAACAGGGTCCCTGTGAGGCAGGAGAAGCAGCACTCAGGATCCAGAGCGAGGAGAGAGCAGCGGGGACACGCGGGGAGGGAGGCCCCGAGCCTCTCCACTGGGGAAGGGTCGGCAGCTGTCCGTCGCCGCCTGGGGGGCCAGGCAGCTGCTCTGCTCCAGCCACCCCATGGTCTAACAACACGCCCCCCCCCCAGGCCTCAAACAGTGATGGCCAACAGGACAGGGAAGGAGGAGGCAAGACTGAATTCCTGGCAAACAGGATCGTGACTTGGAAGGGATTCCCTCCCCACGTCCTTGAGGGGAAGCCGCCTCTCCCTGCCCAGCTTTCATACCATTGCGTGGATCGATGGCGAAGGCCTGACTAGGCGCAGCCAGCTGGTAGGTGACTTCCCCATTGGGGCCAGAGTCCGCATCAGTGGCGCCGAGTGTCAGGATGGGGCTGCCAGCTGGGGTGTGCTCCGGCAGCAGCACCTGGAAGGGCAAGAGGGCAGCTGGTCAGTCCCCGGCGTTTCCTGGCCCTGAGCAGTGAGCCACAGCAGGCTTCGCGGGACCCCGGCTGCTGGGCAGCCCCCAGCCCCAGAGTCTTTCCAAAGAAGCCGGGACACAAGGCAAGCTGATGGGGTGGCCAGAGTTGGATACCTTAAGCCAAGTCAGGCCCTGTGGCCTGTGCGACAGGACAGCTGACCGGGCACAGCTCTCCTACTGAGCGGGCAACCTTGACTGGTTTTCATGCCCGGCAGTCTCCTTCCCCTCTGACCCTGGGAATCTCCTGGGGCACAGCTTGGCTTCCAGGGCCACTCCAGGCATCAGCTGCCCGCTCCCGATGGCCGGCTCCCCTTGAACGCGAAGGCCACTGAATTCTGCAGGCCAGCAAATACTCAGCATGTGCCTGCGTGGGTGTGGAACGCAGAGCCCACGGAGCGCTCTTTCGCAGCCGTTCCCCGGGACACATCTGCGAGTCCTGCCCCAGCCCTCCGGCTCTCCACTGAGCTAGGCACAGGCCAAAGAGACTACCTGGGGCGGGGAGGGGCGGGGGGGGGGGGGGAATCCTCCCTCCAAGTCACGGAGCAGAGACTTCCCCTGGGGCACCGCACCTGATACAGAGCCTGGGCAAAGCGGGGGGCGTTGTCGTTGACATCTTCCACCAGCACAGTGACGTTGGCCTCTGTCTCGTGCTGGGAGTCAGAGGCACGCACCGTCAGGGCATAGTGGCGGCGCTGCTCGTAGTCCAGCGGCCCCATCAGCGTAATGCGGCCCTCGTAGCGCAGGATGCCGAAAGTGCCCCTTGCGCTGCTGTCCAGCACAAGCAGGTAGGAAAGCAGCGGGCCGGAGTCCACGTCATTGCCTGTCACCATGGTAATCTCGGTCCCCAGGAGGGTGTCTGTGGAAGCAGGAGGCAGAAACTAGTCAGGGCTGGGTGCTGGCCTCCCCCCCTCCCCCCCGGAAGCCACAGGAAGGGCGGAGAAGCTGCTGGAGGGCTCAGCCCTTCCGAGTCTAGCCACTGACCGACTGCTCCAGCCCAGCAGCCACGTGCCCCCGCTCCTGCCCTTCTCCCCACCGCTGATCAGATTCAGGGGTGCACCACCTCCAAACACAGACGGGAAGCACAGGTGGCTCGAGGAAGGCCTTTGGCAGCCGGCTCAGCAGCACACTCTTCTTTCCGGCTATTCGCTCCTGCTGCCAGGTGGCTGCCCTCATGCCAGTGAGTGGCTGCCAAGTGGAACAGCCTCGCCTTTCTGCCAGAACTGCCCCGCCTGACACCTGGAGGCACCCTCTTCCCCCTCCCCTCCCGCTACTCACTCTCGGGCACCCGCACCTCCCAGGGTGCAGGGATGGTGGGGCTGTTGTCATTCACGTCCATCACCACCACAGTCAGCGTGGCCGTGCCCACAAGCGGAGGGCTTCCTCTGTCAGTTGCTGTCAGCACCAGCCTGTTGGGAAGGCGACCACCTCAGGGCCTTGCTGCAGCCCCCCGAGAGCCTGTGGAGCAGCACTGCTGGCATGTGGCCAGCAGGAAGTCCGGGGCAGACGTGGGTTGGGGTTTGGTGCTCTGCATAGCCTGCCCTTTGGAAAAAACTCTGCAAGGTCTCTTGCTCAGACGGGCAACCGAGGCACACTACAAATCCACGGCAGAGGTGGGATTTGAAGCAGCCTGCTCCATCCACCCCCTTTCCCCTCAAAGCGACCGTGGGCATAGGATTGCCGAGGACACGGGGGAGGAGAAAGGCCGGCTTACCGTGTCTGGGCCCAGATCTCCCTGTCCAGAATGGCTGCTGTGGTGATGGCGCCTGTGTGTGCATTGATGTGGTAGAGCCCGTTCATGGGCAGCGTATGGTTGATCGTATAGGTCACCTGGCCATTGGGGCCCTGGTCCACATCATCAGCCACAACCTGCCATGACAGAACCGTGTGGGAGCTACAGCGGCTCTGAGACACGGCCCCCCCCTCCAACTCTGCTCACCCCTCCTCTCCCTCCTGCTCCCTCACATGTCCTGCCCCTCAAGCTTCTTCAGCCAAAATGTCCCCTACCAGAGACCTGTTACAACAGGTTGCATTTTCCATATGTCCTCTCTGGTTCCCGGCACGTAGCCGTGCACTCAGTTTAGAACTCAGTTCCCAGGCAAATGAGGGCTGATTTGGATGGGGGCTGGGGCATGCAAAAAGTGAGGGCTTGCTTCTCCCCTGCACACACGCATGCACACGCACACGTACACACACGCACATGTTTGGTGACCTGAAACCACCTTCGGGAGCTACAATTTGCCCCAACAAGGAAACTCACATCGAGCCCAGCTGTGGTATCCTCAGCACGTCAAAGAATGCCCCCGGGGGCTGTTGCGGGTCGGGGAATTAGTGCTGGGGAGACGGCTGCCCCCGACTCCACACACGCCGTGGCCCCAATTCAAACTGGCTATGGATGCCTGGATATCTGACTGCCCGGATCCAGGGAGGATTGTGAAATAGTCTCTTGGGGGCTAATTCCTGTTATTGGGGCCTCCCAATATTGGAATTTGGGTGAGTCCCTGTCAAGGACACAAGGGCGGACCGTCTGCAGAACGGCCCCAGCTGCTGTCTCTCTTCTGAGGTCCAAAGGGACAGGCATGCCAGCTGTTTTCCTTCTCTCTCTCGCTCTGCTGGAATTGGGGGGCACCTGCCCTCCCTCCTCCCTCCCTGGTACCTGGATGACAGGCGAGTCGTAGCCTTGGGCCTCCCAGATGAAAGCCACGTAATTCTGCAGCTGGAAGCGCGGGTGGTTGTCATTCACATCCTGAAGGTTGACCTGAACAGCCAAGAAGGCGAAGGAAGCGGCCGACTCGGCCTGCAGCACCAGGCGCAGACGGGGGCTCGCCTCAAAGTCCAGCAGCCCAGGATTCTGCACGGAAACCTCACCTGGGGAGGCAGGTGGGGAGGGGGGTCAGCTTCACACTGCACTGTCAGTTGATACAGGCAGCAAAGTGATGAGCTGTGGGAGGGAGGAGACGCTACACACACTCACACCACACGTGCAAAAGAGAGATGGCTGCAGCTCAGAGGAAGGACGTTACGTGGGGTTGCTCCAATGACACTGTGAGCCCTTCGTGTTGGTGGCCTTCCCAAGGGAAGACTCGCTCCAAGGAGAATATTCCCCAATGAAGGGAATGGCAATATCAAAGCCAAAGGGTTACCCCTGACGACGGGCTGTTCTTGAGGCCTAGGGCGTAAGAACAGGAGCCCCGCTGGGTCAGGCCCGTAAGGTTCACCCAGTCCAGCATCCTGCCTCACATGGCGGCCACCAGTCGCTCCAGAGCCCAGCAACGGGGCACAGAGGAAGAGCCCCCCCCCGAAGTTGCCTCCTGCCACCTCTGAAGGTGGAGGTTCCCTCTGATCATCGTGGCTAGCAGCCCCCCGACAGACCTCTCCTCCTGGGAAGTGGCGCCAGGGAGCTCCTCGGCCCCTCTGCTCTGTTGTTGGGCCCTCCCGGACAACTGGTTGGCCATGGGTGGGGGAGGCTGCCGGACTAGACGGCCCCTCCCTGGCCTGCTGCAGCTGGGCTCCTCTGGTGCTCTTACGCCCAGGGCCTTGCACATGCCGAGCAGGGGTCTCTGTGTTCAACACGTCCTCCTCGCAGTGGCCCGTGACGCCTGGCGCTCTGCTGCGGCCACAATGAAGGGCTGGATCGCCCCTTGGCTCTGCTCTCACCGGGCAGTTTCTGTTCATTGCAGAGTGGCCTCTGCTCAGAGACAGGCTAACCGGAGACACCCCAGAGAAGGCCACCCTTCAGATACTGGTTTGCCTCCAGCTGCGCGAGAGCCAGACCACTTCTGTGTCCACGCCCAGGCCTCAAACCAGGCACCCACCATCCTCGTCCCATGCTGGCTCCCCCATACCTGTGCTGGGCTGGATGCGGAAGGCGCCCCTCTCATTGCCACTGACGAGGCTGTAGGTGATGCGGCCCGAGGAGCCTGTGGTGTGAGTGGCGGGGATGCTGACCACTGGGGTGCCTGGAGGGGAACGCCGTGTCAGGAGCAGGTCTGTGGTGAGGCAGGAGAGGGGCAAAGGGCTTCGCTGCACAGGCGCAGCGGGGGAGGAAGGAAAGAGCCCCCCCCCACACACACACACAGGCACGAGGGCGGGGGCACAGCCTGGCACTTGAGAGAAGCCAGGCGGCCTTCATGGGAAAGGCCCGCCTCCATGCCCCTCTGTCCGTTTAGTAGTTCTGGTCTCAACGGTCTGAGCATTTCCTTCTCTTAGGTCCCACCACACATGGCAACAGACACAAATCCCGCCGGCATTTAGAGCATCTCTCACGTAACGCCGAGGGAGCTGTGGGCACTGTGCCCACGGTGTGCTGGCACAGCTCTGCTTCCAGGCTTTGAGGGGCAAGACCCCTCCTCACACCAAAGCATGGCCAGACTGGGCAAGTTAATTTGCAGAGAGGGATGTCTTTCCGTGGCTCAACGTGTGTGGCACTGGTGGCTACGGGACGGACCAGGCTATCCACGCCTCCCCCCCCCCGAGGCAGACAAGCGCTCTGCCAGCCTTAAGGTGCACGTACCTGGTGTGGCATTCTCGGGCAGGGCCACATCACTGCTGCTGCGAGGGAAGCGAACACCCCTGTAGCTCTCGTCCTGCAGGTGAATGACTACCACACCTGTGGAAGACAACGGGGGCTGCCCCAGGTCGCTGGCCACCACAAACAGGGTGCGCTGGCGCTGGCTGAGGCCCGCTAGGGGCTGCAGCGGCTGGATGGCCCCCGTGTAGGTGTTAATGGCAAAGGCCGGGGTAGGAGTGGCAAAGCGATAGAGGATCGAGGCGTTCGCCCCAGCATCGTGGTCTTCGGCACGCAGCGTGGCCACCACCCGCTTGGCTGGTGTGTTGCGTGGTAGCGTGACGGCCAGTGGGCTGAGCAGGAAGGTAGGGATATGGTCATTCACGTCCTGGACAGTGACCGTGATCCGCACGGAAGCGCTCTGGGGGCTCCAGGGGGAGGAGTCCACGGCAAAGGCGAGGAAGCTGTAGGCTGCCCGGCGCTCCCGGTCCAGGGCCTGGGAGGTGGTGAGGCGGCCCGTCTGCGGCTCCACCTGGAAGGTGCCCAGGGACTCCTTGGCCAGGAAGTATGAGATCTGCCCGTTGATGCCTTCGTCTGCGTCCAGAGCTTTCAGCTGCAACACCAGGGTGCCCACGGGCAGGTCCTCAGGCACCTCTGCAGCATAAGCCTCCTGTGCAAAGGTGGGCGCGTTGTCGTTCAGGTCCCGCACCTGCACATGGAGGGCCAGGCTGGCACAGTGGGGGGGCGAGCCGTGGTCACATGCCTGCACAGTCAGCACATATCTGGGGACGCGCTCCCGGTCCAGCCCCCGCGTCGTGTACAGCTTGCCCGAGGCGGGGTTGAGGGCAAAGTCTTTCTCAGGATCTCCGGCTGCAGGGAAAAGGGCAGGAGAGAAAAGAGGCGCTCCAGGACTGAAGGCACTTCCCCCCCCCCCCACTCCACTGACCCCTGCGCTGCTTCCCGCACAGAGTCTCACACCGAACGGCATCTACTGTGTTGCTGCCAAACAAATTGCTAAGACATGAAAAGCCCTACGGCAGAGTGAACCCAGTCAGAAAGTAAGGGCAGCGCCCTCGAGCCGAGGGGAAAGGACACGGCCCCGTTTTGTCCTGACGCAGCAGCGCTTTGCCTGGCCGTTGGTTCCCGTGTCGTCCACCGGGGGGGGGGGGGGTTGGAGGGCTCTCCCCTCTGACCTGGGGATCAGTCACCTGTCAGCTGGTAAGAGAGGCGGCCGTTCTCGCCGGCATCGTGGTCTGTGGCGCGGACGGTGATCACTTCCGCTTGGCTCTGGTTCTCCGGCACTTCCAAGGCACACACGTCGCTCTGGAAGGCCGGGGAATTGTCGTTGTCATCGGCCACCAGAATGCGGACTGTGGCCTTGGCCTGGTGGGGAGGCAGACCCCCGTCACGAGCATACACTGCAGGGGGAGAGGGAGGTGTGACTTCTCCAGGAGGCCCCCATAAAGGGCCACAATGGCCAGCAGAAACTGCACCACTGTGGGGCCATCGGGCTCTGCCCTCCTAAGTGCCTGGCCAAAGAGGCGTTCTACAACCTGCAAGCCAACTTTCTCCCTTGCTTCTGCTAGTCATCCCAAAAGCACAAGCCGTGTACGGGGCAGCCAAACTCCGTCCCTGACCCCCCACCCCACCCCACCCCATACAATTAACTTCCGTGACTTGGTCAGCCAAAACCAAACCCTTTCACTCCAGTTCACTTTTGCAGGCATAAGGGCTCAAAACGTGCTTTTTCAAAAATAAAAACAAGCTTCTAACTGCCCTGAATCCTCCACGCACCTCCAAATTCTGCCTTTCCACAGAGCTAGTTGACCCTAGCAGACAGAAGATACCCACCTCTGGCTTTGGGAGAGGCACCCCCCCATGGGGCACAGGGCCCCCCCCCCCTCCTCGCCCAGGCCCAGGCCTGTTACCTGTCAGCAGATGCTCTGCGTGTTCCTCTCGGTCTAAGGAGCGCCGGGTGGTGATAAGGCCCGTGGCAGGGTCAATGGAGAAGTCATCCCCGGAGATACCGCCATATGATACCTGCCCATTGGCTTCTGTAGAGAAATGTGAGTAAGACAGGCTAGGAATCTCCATCAACAGCCTACAGGGCATAGTGGCTAGAATGTCAGACTAGAATCTGGGGGATCCGAGTTCAAATCCCCTCTCTACAATGGAAGCTCATTAGGGGACTCTGGGCCAGTCACACACCTAACCTACCTCACAGGATTGAAGTGAGGATAAAATAGAAGACAGGAGAACAACGTAAGCCGCTCTGGGTTCCCCTTCCATGGGGGAAACCGACAGGGGATAAGTTAAGTAGATAAATAAACAAAATATCTTGCCATTGGGCTAAATGTGGCCCACATGTGGACAGATATCCCCAGCGCCCCTCTCCCAACAAAGAGGAGTGAAGACAAGTACAGACAGTCCTTGGTAGGACCTCCCCCCCGCCCCCCCCAAGGCCCTCCTGATGTCTGTCTCTCTGTCTCACACACACAGACACTATTATTATTGTGGGCCCATCACACTCCTCACAAGCCCTTGCATTTACCACCAAAGTAAGGCCCAATAGAAATGGGACACCAAAAGTACACCAAAAAATCACCCATACCTTGAGTCCCATTTCAGTGCACTGACCTGTTCACTGGCAGGTAGGGAAGTGTTGCTTGGCTGGGCAGTGAACGGACATATTCATACTAACCAGGTAGGAACTGGTAAGCTGGTGTGGACAAGGTGGTGGGCCGTGACTATCTGCATGGATAAATTCACCCAAGCCTCACACAGACACACCCAAGACCAAGGCAATGGAACATCGTATTCGTCTACTGTCTCATCATTGGCTATCCAAAGTACTTTACATCGTTCTCCATTCCTGCATTTATCCTCACAGCAACCTTGTGAGGCAGGTCAGGCTGAGACTGTTACTGGCCCCCAGCCAGCCAGCCAGCTCCTGTGGCAGAGTGGAAAGTTGAAACTGGGTCTCCCAGATCCGAGGCTGACACTCTAGCCACCCCATCACGCTGGCTCTCAGTGGCGGGAAATGGCAGCTCCCTGTTCCCAAAATGGACCCAACATCTGCACGAGGGACGGTCATCACGCTGCTAAAAGGAGGCCTTCTGCCACACGGCAACAACCGTGACCAGAATGCTGGTGGGGATTGTCTGAGGCAGGGAAGGGGTGGGGGTGGGGGGTGGGGAGGGCACCCGCCATTGCCAGGAGGCCATAACAAGCATCAGGTGGTTGACATACAGAAATAACTGGTCCTGTTTCATCGTCCTCTTCCCCCCCTAGTTTGGGGGCTGCAGCAACTACTGGGGAGCACCCCCCCCCAGCAAGCTCATCCACTGGGGAGTCGACATTCCACTCGGGACAACTGCCTGCCTGCCCTGAGCACCAGAGGTTTTCCCCTTCTTTTTGTCCTAATGGCTGTGCTATGGCAAAGCTTAGGAAGAGAGCAATGGATGGGCTGGCTGGCTCACACGCAGTGCTGTGCCCACTTCTCCACACTGCCTGCCTTCAAAACTGCTAGAAAAGGATTCTGGCCCAGTCAGATACAAGGTGTGGAGTTTGCTCCCGGCCAGTTGGTGCCCGGGGGGGGGGGGCGGGGGGAGGAGTTGAATGCACAGAGCACAGCAAAGGCAACGCTCCCTGGGACGGCAGCTCGCCAGAGGGGAAAAGCTTACCCAGGTCACGATCAGAGGCCAGCAGCTGCAACACAGGGGCCCCCGGGGGCAAATTCTCCACTATGCTGGCTTCGTAATGGTTTCTCTGGAAAGTGGGTGTCTCATCGTTCACATCAAGCACGTGCACCACCAGCAGCTGTGTGGCGGAGCGCCGTGGGGAACCGTGGTCCATGGCAACTATGGTCAAGTTATGCTGAGACACCTCCTCCCGGTCCAGGGTCCGTACAGTAGATAATGCCCCTGAGAGAGAGCAGGACGCCGCTGTTAATCCCCACCGGAACCGTGAAGGAGCATTTCCTGGGCCCTCCCGAGGGCTTCAGCCGCCACGCTGGCCATCCCTTCCCAGGCAGGGGTCAGGGCAAAGCTGCTCATCTGCTCAAGGCGGTTACAATTTCTCTCTCCCGAGAGCTCCTGAGGTGCGCCCAGACTCCAATCCTGCTGTTCTACTGCAGACCAACACTGCTGCCCACCCAAACTATCCCCATAGTAACAACAACATTCGATTTCTATACCGCCCTTCAGAACAACTTAATGCCCACTCAGAGCGGTTTACAAAGTACGTCATTATTATCTCCACAACAAAACACCCTGTGAGGTAGGTGTGTGCTGTGCCAAAAATGGCAATCACGTGTCATCCAAGTCTGTACCCAGAACTAACCAGGCAAAGCAAGTTGTTTGCATGCAACTCATTCTGGAAAGAGCGGAGGGATTTTGTGACGGTGGTGGGTCCGTGTGAGTAGCTGTGTCGGTCTGCGGGAGATGGGCAAGACTGGAGTCCAATGAGAAGATTTTTCGTGTATAAGCTTTCAAGAGGCAGCACTCGCTTCTTCAGATACAGATGGCAGCAAAGCCTCGGGCACCTTTTGGTGAAGCGGGTATAATGCCTAGGAGGGTTCAGAATCTTTGCACCACTCTGACTTCGTAAGCTGAAATCAAGGGCCCATCATAAAAGCCGTACAGAAGTATGGCAGCTCAGTGCTGAAAACTGCTAGCAGCAACGCCCCCCTGGTGGCAGAGAAGTCATAAGGAAGGAAGAAATGAGATGGGGTGTGAGGGGGGCAGAGGATCACTTGTGAGGGAGACCGCTGCCTAAGGCTGGAAGGGGGACAGAGAGAGAAAGACAGGTGTGGAGCAGGCAGCACGTCAGACTGGCTAAAGGGCCTCAGTAGGGCTCAGGGCGGGAAAGCAGGGGCAAGAGTGGCCAGGGGGAGACGGGGCGGGGGGGGGGGCAAAGCACAGCAGAGACGACACAGCAAAAGAACAGGCGGCCTCCGAGCTGAGGGCGGGAGGGAAAGCGCAGGGCAGCCTCACAGCGCTGCACCTTTAAGGGTCGCACAGGAGAATAACTCCGCAGCCCTGCGATGGAGGGAACCTCGGGAAATTCTCTGAGAGAAAAGAAGCCCTCTCAGGGACCAGGCCAAGAAACTCAAAGAGAGACTAAGATTACGAGAGGGAGTTTCACATCTTGATTTGAGCTATTTAAATACTGTGCTTATATCTAATAGCCAAGGGTGGCCACCAGAGAGGGAGGGAGGGGGAGAGAGCGACGCCCTTTTGCTTCTCAGGTAGTGAATCTTCTATTCCAAACTTTCCACGAGGAGGCTGTCACTTGTTTACAACTCATCCCTCAATACAGCAATCCTGAGGAATGACAGCAGACCACACCACACGATTTCAGTGGAAGAAAGGCCCATGGATTCTCTACGGTTTGCTACAGAAAATTTGGAACAACTGCTGAGCTGATACTGGGGGGGGGGGGGGCGTTATTTGCAAACGGCCTTGAATTTCCAGACACGTTTTGTTTCCAAAGGGAAGATCTCTTTGCACCCCGAGGTGCCGCTCTGTTTTTCCCATCCAAACTGGAATGGGTTTTCTTGACACGGCCAGACCATGACATCCCAGCTGTCTGTCTTTTGGCTTTCCTCATTTTTCTGTGATCTTTCCCAAGCGTGACTTGATACCATTTTTTTGCACTCAAAGCACTTTGGCACACCGTGTGGACAGGAAGGTGTACATTTGTGAAGCTCCTGCACACACTGGCACAGTTTCCCTTACCTCAGCCTTCCACAGCCACCGTTTCCCCCGTCCCACAGGAGAGCTTCTTCACTGTTGTCTTGAATCAGCACTTGCTAGTTCAAGATACTATTAAAACATTATAACAATCCATTCCTGCAATCTACAAACTGCTTTGAATGTCAAGCTTTCATTTAAAGAGGCAAGTTTCTAGGTCAAGGGTCCCAAACCCTTTTGAGTCTGTGGGCACCTCTGGAATTCTGACAAAGGGTGGTGGGCACAATGACAAAACAGCTGCCACGGGAGGTGGCACCAACCCCCAAATGGCTGTCATGAGGACGCTGCCAATGTCCCCCTTTCCCGCGATTTTTTCTCCCACCATCCAGCTGAAGGGAGGAGGGAAGCGCCTACCGCGGCAAGGCACCCCTGGCCACCAGTGGAGGCTCAGCAAGCCTAGGCACAGAGAACCGCAAAATGTCAGGGAACGACGTTATGCATAACTCTATAGTAACTCTTCCACATTTCAGGCAGAAGTTCTCTTTAACAGGATGCCTTTTAAAATGAGCATATTGTTTAAAAATATTTTCTTAGCTATGCACTGCTTGCCTTCAGTCAGACAGTGAGGATCCTTGAGCTGAGGGGGCAGCTGCAGCCGAAGCAACTTTTAAAAAAACCTGCACAGCCAAGCAGACCTCCGGTGGCCAATTGGAAGCCCTGCTGAGCAAAAGCCCCACCTGGCCTTCCCTCTTTCTAAAAACAACATATGATTTATATACTGTCCTTCAGCACAACTTAATGCCCACTCAGAGCGGTTTACAAAGTATGTTATTATTATCCCCACAACAAAACACCCTGTGAGGTGGGTGGGGCTGAGAGAGCTCTTAGAAGCTGTGACTGACCCAAGGTCACGCAGCTGGCTTCAAGTGGAGGAATGGGGAATCAAACCTGGTTCTCCAGATTAGAGTCCCGCGCTCTTAACCACTACACCAAACTGGCTCTCAAAACACTTGGGGGGGCATCAGAAAAGACATCGGCAGGTGCCACAGTGCCCAAAGGCACCACTTTGGGGACCCCTGCACCCCTTATATCTCTGCAATGAAAAGGGATGGAGGCTTGCCTTTTTAAAAAGGAACGGTGGGGATTCTGAGGAGCCAGCCAGCCATGGCAAGAAATTGTTAGGCTGCTACTATGCTATAGTGATCTAGCAATTGCCAATTTTTTAAAAAGTCCCTAAAAAGCTCTCTGGTGGTGGGGTGGGGCTGGTGGTGGCCACAGGGGGCCGAGGCAAGGGAAGTTCAGGGAAAGCTGTTGCATGGGTGCACCACAGTTAACGCAACAAACTGGCCCATATTGTATTGTTCCAGATTAACATTTGCATTTTCTGTAACAGCCTTTGTCACTGACAATTATTGCCAGCAATTACTCTGCAACAGGAGTGATCCAACCTTCTCTTGCCGCCTGAAGTTCTGCTTCCTCAATTCATCGCTCAGACCCTCAGAGGTGAGAGAAGTTTTGAGCCACCTTAAAGGATCGCGTAATCAGATACCCTGGAGTCAGCGTGGGCAATGGCCGAGACCTGACTTCTGCAGCCTAACCCTTCCTTCGCAGCCACCACCGAGTGGTGGGACACCGTCCGCTGGGCTGCTGCACAAAGCCCCCGCAGTGAAACGGGAATGGGGGGGGGCACAGCAAGAGTGGCACCAGGCACTCTGCTCTTCCCTCCCACCAAAGCAAACACGTTTGGACTTTGCAAAGGCCTCTCTTTGGCACCACACCTGGCAGAGGAGCACATTCTCCGCCATTACTCTGCTTCTGCTGGCAACGGGGGAGAGCCAAGCAACCAAAGACCACCGCCCCGGCGCATGTCACTCCTCTGTGCCGAGATGCCAGTACCCACAGCATGAACCAGTGAAGGGCAGATCTCAATTTTTTTAAAAAACTGCAGAGGTTGAAGCCTGTGCTGGCATGGGATGAGTCTGGATGGGCACCGTGTACATTCCTTCCTATGACCCACCTGTACTGGGGTTGAGGTTGAACCTCCCGTCGGCGTTGCCCGCTCGCAGCATGTAGCTGACCCGTCCATTCTCACCCAAGTCGCCATCCCTTGCCAGCACCTGCAACACCAGGAAGCCCGGGGGCTGGTCCTCGGGAACATCCACTCTGGCCGGAGAGAGGAACTCCGGCACGTTGTCATTCTCATCCATGACAAAGACATGTGCAGTGAGAGCAGCCGAGCGGCGCTGGCTGCTGTTGTGGGCCTGGTCTGTGGCCTGGACCACCAGCAGGTAGGCCGCCTGAGCCTCACGGTCCAGCAGGCCTCGCAGGCTCAGCTCACCAGTGTGCGTGTCCAGCTGGAAGGGGGACTGCCCCGCCTCCTGGTTCAGGAGGCTGTAGCTCAACTGGCTATTTGGGCCAGGGCCATCTCCATCCAGTGCCTGAAAAGTGAAGAGGGCTATGCCAGAGGTGGCGCTCTCTGACACCACCACAGTCACTGGGTCTTGTGGCCAGGCAGGCGGGTGATCGTTGCTATCCTGCACGTGGATCTCCACCAACACCAGGCGCTGGCTGGGATAGCCACGCAGCGTATCTTCCACGCTCACTCGCAGGGTGTGTCGTGCGCTGGACTCATAATCCAGTTCCTGCGCCACGTAGATTTCTCCTGTAGCCGCATCCACCACAAAGGTGCCGTCTCCACTACTGTCTCCCACCAACATGTAAGTCACCTGCCCATGAGGAAGTGGGTCCGGGGCAGCCACAGAACCAACGATGGAGCCAGGCTGCAGACCCTCCATGGGATAGAGAGTCAGCACGGTGGTATCTGGCCGAGGGAGCAGCTGGGCTGTGGACACCACCTGTTGAAATGCAGAAACAAAGGTCCACACAGGACAGTGGTTCAGGTTATGGTTCCCCTTCAAAATAACTTCACAGCCAGGATCCAGCAGCGAAGTGCTGAACGCATTCACAAATCCAAGACAACCTCCCACCTCCTCCCACCCCTGGGCTGAACAGGGACCTTGGGATTCCTAACTCACTACGAAGAAGGGAGCTCCGTCTCTCGAAAGCTCCCACTCTGAAAGCCTTGCTGGTCTCTGAGGTGCCACAGGACAAACGTCCTGCTCTTCTACCGCAGACCAACACAGCTACCCACCTAAAACTAAGTCACTAGAGGTGAGCACGGCAGGTGCCCCTCTCTCACATAATGTCCCACCCCTTGTGGGTGTTGATTTGAGCCGCTGTCTCATTTCATCCCGCATTCAATCTGATGCTTCTTCTGCTCTGCTCTGCTCTGGCTGGCTGGGAGTGTTTAGATGGGCCACTTTGGCTGAACTGATAGCTCTTCTGATAGGACCTTGTTTAACACCCGCCTCTCTCTGTAACTTCCCCTGCCCCTTTCTGCTGGTTATTTCAGCAGGTCTAATGGATGTACCTTCCTTTGCATTTGCCTCTTGAAAGCTCATGCTGAAATAAATGTTGTTAGTCTTTAAGGTACTACTGGGGTTCTGTGTAATTTTGCTACAACCGACTACCTCAGCTGCTCCTCTGCAGCTATTACCATGGAGATCCAGGGCAGAGGCAGTCAGGCTTGCTCCCGGAACTGGGCTACAAACAGGAGTGATTTCGGGACAAGGCTGGGGGTGCAGAGCAGGGGTGGGGCTGAGGGAGGCCCCGGCCTTGTACCTGGATGCGCACAGCTGCTGCAGTGCTACGGGGGCTGGAGCCTCGGTCACTTGCTGTTGCTGTGAAGGTGTATTCGCCACAGTCTGCCTGGCGCAATTTGGTGGCTGTGCGCAATTCCCCGGTTGCCATGTGTAAAGAGAAGCGCTCAGCCCGTGCACCTACCGGGAAATGAAGGAAAACAGTCTATGGGAGGGTCCAGGCCATGAAGTTCATGTAGCAACCTTGGGCCAGTCATGCTACGTTTAACGCCCCCCCCCCCCTCGCAGGGAGTTGCCAAGATAGAATAGAGGAACCGAGAACGCAGCACCCTTAGGGATGAGGGCCAACGCGAACTTTGCCGGGCCTGACTCCTGCTTACTTGGCTCTGGCAGAGCTACGTGCCCCACAAAGGGCAGCCCATGCAGCTGCTTGGCCTGCTAAACAGCAGAGGAGGCAATCGTCATGGCTACTGCCTGCCACGGCCTCCTAGATCCCAGTACACCTCTGGAGCATACCCTGAGCTTGGAAAGACTCACACTCTCTGCATTTATGCTATGCTGTGCCGGCCCAAGGAAGGATCCAGGGACTCCAGGACTGCAAAGGGAGTCAGCCCTGAGCTCCCTAAGACAAAGCCTGTGAATTAGCCCCCGTTTGCCGCTCCAGCTCTCATTCTGTCTTCCCAAGGGAAAGCAATCTTTTCCCCATGCAACTTCTGTGACAGGTCTTAAAATACCAATGGCCAGACCTACAGAACAGCTGATCTGGGGGGTTGGGCCCAGAGAGGCAAAAGGAGCTCTATTCAGCTGGATGAGTCTGATTCAGGCAGGATCTTGGTCATTTGGGGCCTCCCACCTGCATGTATGACCCCTGCCCTTCTGGAAAGGGAATGGCCTGGGACCAAGAGGCAGAGAATGCCCCTTGGAGGAAGGAAGCAATTGCTGCAGCCCTGAGACAGGCTGTGCTGTGTCCACTGTTCAAGAAACCTATGGTGGACCTGGGCGGTTTGAGTAACCAGGGCCTTTTTTGAGGGGGAATGGCATTCCAGCAGCTCTAAAATCTGCCTACGTGATTCCTGCCTCCTTTGACCCCGTGGGCTCTGCAGAGGAGGCTAAGCTGCTTTGAATTCATTCTTTCTTTTCATTCCTCTGTGAGTGAGTGAGTGAGTGAGTGAGTGAGTGAGTGAGTGAGTGCGCAAGCTGGGGCCTGGTGCTGGCTCTGCAAAGGAGGGTTAAGCTGCTTTGAGTTCATTCTGCTTTCATTCAGGGGTTTCTGTGTATGTGTGTGCTGCTTTGAGTTCATTCTGGTTTTTTTTCATTGGGGGAGTGGGTGGGTGGGGTTGTGTTTATGTGTGCTGTTTTGAGTTCATTCTGCTTTCTTTTCATTCTTCTACGAGAGACAGAGTGTGCAAGCAGAGCTGCTGGGGCCAGTTCTCCAGAGCAGGCTAAGCTGCCTTGAGTTCATTCTGCTTTCATTTCATTCAGGGGTTTCTGTGTATGTGTGCGCTGCTTTAAGTTCATTCTGTTTTATTTTCATTCGGGGTGGGTGGGAGCTGTGTATGTGTATATGCTGCTTTGAGTTCATTCTGCTTTCTTTTCAGGGGGTGGGTGGGGCTGTGTGTGTGTGTGTGTGTGTGTGTGTGTTGCTTTCATTCTTTTGTTGACTGAAGTTGTCATTCTTATGGTTCCCACAGCTTTTGAATGCAGATTGGTTCTGTGTTAAATATATCAGTTATGGTTATTTGTATTAGTTAAAATATCAATTATGGTTATTCCAGTTTTATGCTAGGAATGGATAGCTGTATCCAAGTCACAGAAGGCTTTCATCAATGTATTGATCAGCATATAGGTGTTCTTATGTCTTAATAGCTGTAACTCAAATGGTTCTCCCCACCCTCAGCTGATTAACATCACTGAAATTGCAGTGGACATAAGGGTGTTAAGGAAGTTTTTATGAATATTGTTTGTCTGGGACATTGGAATATTTATGAGCATTTCACGATGTCACAACAGCTTAACACTGGTAAGGTAGAGTTGGCAGGCAACAAAAAAAGCAATTTTAAGCTAAGTATAGATCTAACTCAGTGGGATATAAATCAAATGTATACATAAATATAAATATAGACAACTTCTGGGTTTCCTGGATGAAGCGAATTACCTGGCTTCTTTCTAGTCCCCCTTCAGGTCTGGACGTGGGACTGAAACAGCCTTGGTTCATCTGCCGGCAGACCGGTGCCATGAGATGGACCGGGGGGGGGGCTTTCTGGCTCTCCTGGACCTTTCCGGGGCTTCTGATGCCCTTGACCAGCCACCCCCTGGGCTGCCTTCGGAAGCTGGGACTGTGAGGTTCCATTTCACAGGGGTTTGGGGGGGTCTATCTGAAGGTGGCACAAGGAGGTTGCTGCTCAGCCCCTTGGCCCACGGAGACCCACAGGTTTCCTCTTGCCCCTCCTGCTCTCCAGCATCTACAGGAAAACCCTGGGTGAGGCCATCTGGAGATCTGGGCTGGGTTGCCACCAATATGCAGATGGCGCTTGCCTCCATCCACACTTCCCGCTGGTCCCAGAGAGGCTGTGGAATCCCTAAGCCGGTGCCTGGAGGCCGTTCGGGAGTGGGTGTGCGCTAACAGAGTGACGCTTGCAGCGTGGCTGGCCTGTGACGGACGGGGCTGCGCTCCCTCTGAAGGTACAGGCCCAGAGCTTAGGCGTACTGCTGGAGCCGGCCCTTCTGCCGGGTGTGCTGGCGGTGATGGTGACCAGGGGTGCCTTTTACCAACACAGATTAGTTAATCAACAGCCTTTCCTGGGCAAAGAGATCTAGCCACTGTGGCGCATGCCCTGGAAACATCTAGATTTGCTCTACTTGGGTCTGTCCTTGAAAAGTGTTCAGGAACGTCAATTGGCACAGCAGGACTGGAGTCCAGCAGCACCTTAGAGACCAGCTAGATTTCCAGGGTAGGGGCCTGAGAGAGTCAGAGCTCCCTTCCTCAGACAGAGTGTGAAGAAAGGAGCTCTGAGTCTCAGCAGTTTATACCCCTGGAAATCTTGCTGGTCTCCAAGGTGCCACTGGATTTAAAACCTGCTGTTCTACTCTACTGCAGACCAACATGGCTGCCCACCTAAAACTTTCAACCGGTACAGGATGCTGCAGCCAGAAAGCTGACTGCAGTAGGTTGCAGGGACCAGGTCACTCCAGCCTCGGCCCGTGTACACTGCCACGTACACCGGCTCCCAGTATGTTTCTGGGCCCAATTCGGGGTGCTGGTGCTGACCTTCAATGCCTTGTACATTTGGGGCGGCGTCGCTTAAGGACCATCTCCTCCTATATGAACCTACCCAATAGCTGCAGTCGCCTCCTGAGGCCCACCTTTATAGTTCAGGAGGGAGGGCAACCCTCGGAAAGGGCCTTCTTGGGTCATGGCACCAAAACTGTGGCGTTCCCTCCCAAGAGATATTGGTGGGAGAAGACTTTTTTCACCTCTCCTTCCTGCTCTGTTTTAATCACTTGTTTTAATCCATGTTTTAACTGGTTCTAAGATGTGTTTTATAATGTTCTGACCTCCCCAAGGCAGTCGTGTCGCATTTGTAGCCACCTTTTCTCAAGGGGACTCAGGTGGCAGCTATGCCTCCTCCCTCCTGTTTTGTCCCCACAACAGCCTTGCAAGGTAGTTTAAGACAAGAGGGGCACAGCCATTCAAACAGAAGAAGAGCCCCGCTGGATCAGGCCAGCGCTGTGTCCTGTTTCTAGGGAACCGATCGCCCCGGAGGGCCAGCAGGGCATGGAGCCTGCGGGGGCTGCCTAGCAGCTGCTACCACTGATGGTCCAGGGCCACCAAACGCGCTGTACAGGTGAGGGGCGATTTGAACCCGGCCGTTCCGCTCTGACACTCGCCAAAAGCTCCGGTCTCATTCCTGGAGCAGCAGTTTGAAACCTTGGGGACTGACGAGGGGCCGCCCCTCAAACGCAGGCTTGGTAGGGCTCCGTTACCTGCCAACGAGTAGGAGACCGTCCCGTTTTCACCCTCGTCAGGGTCCTTGGCCTGCAGCGAAGCAACCAGGAGCCCCGCTGGCTTCTCCTCCAGAACCTGCACAAAGACAGCAGGAGGGCAGCCGGGGAGGCAGCCACAGTCCCCTAGCACCCCCCTCCTCTCAGCACTGGCTTCCCAAGCCAGTCAGATAGCACCTCCTGTCACAAGGCCCCAACGCCGAGTGCTGGAGAGCTGCAGCGTGCCCCACCCGACCCCCTGGCATGGAGCCTCATGACGCCCCCTCGGAGCTCTTCCGGCACAGGGCCCAAGAGAACTCCATGCATGAGCCTTTGACGGCACCCTGGGCCCCTCAGAGCCTGAGCCAAAGGCTGGGGGCAGTTCAGTTTCTTCTGCATGAGCACAGAATCTCCTGCCCCACCAACCCTATTTCTCCCTGCAGCCATGGACAGGGCAGTAGCTGACCCTCAGAGCCCTGCCTCTGCCTCTCCTCTCTCTTCCCAAGGGCCTCCTACCTGCAAGAAAAGCTCCCGCCCCTCTGCCACGTGCAAGAAGGAGGGTGCGTTGTCGTTCTCATCCAGCACGGTGACGTAGACGGTGCCTGTGGCGCTGCGTGGCGGGGTTCCCCCGTCTTGCACAAGGACTTGCAGCTGGTAGCTGGATTGCTGCTCCCTGTCCAGGCTCTGCCGTACGCTCAGCTCCCCTGCAAACCACGCAGCCAACGCAGCTCAGGGGCCAGCTGCCTGCACAGAGGATGGCTATCCCCCTGCCTGGGCAAAACCTCCTCGCCCTGTCTCAGCCCCACCTCCACCAAAGCTTTCTCACCAGTCTGTGTGTGGATTAAAAAGCTGCCCTCCTGCGGGACCAGGCGGTAGGAGAGGCGGCTGTTCTGTCCAGCATCCCGGTCGCTGGCCATCACGCGGCCTACACTGCTGCCGGCAGGCTGGTTCTCAGGCACAGCGAAGAAGTATCGCTCCTCGCTCAGTCGAGGACTGTTGTCGTTCTCGTCGGTGACAGTGACTCGTACGGTGCTGGTGCCCGTCTGGCGCCCCTCGCCCTCCCCAGTGACCGCCAGGACCGTCAGCACATACAGCTCCTGCACCTCCCGGTCCAGAGTGCTGCGCACGTGCAGCCACCCAGTGTCAGGCGCAATGCCAAAGCTGGCAGCATCTCCATCAGCACGCAAGTGGTAGCTGAGCAGCACGTGAGCACCCCGGGCCAATGCACGCACCTGCAGGAATTGAGTGCCCACTGGCAGCCCTTCGCGCACTTCCACACGGTAAGAGAGTGTGTCAAAGACAGGCCCGTGCTCATCCTCCGCTTGCACGTGCACCAGCAGTGTGAACGTGGCGCTGAGCCGTGGGACGCCCCCGTCCTGTGCTAGAATGACCAGCCTGTAGGGGGCACTACTCTCTCGCTGCAAGGCCCCCACAAGCCTCACCTTACCTGAGAAATGCTCAACGGTGAAAGCATTCGTCCCCCCAGAGGCCAGTTCAAAGTGCACTTGCCCGTTGGCTCCGCCGTCACGGTCCTCGGCATGAACCGTGTACACGACAGTGCCCAGGGCCACCCCTTCAGGCAGCAGCACTGAATCCGAGGGGAGTAGGAAGGCGGGCGCATTGTCATTCACATCGGCCACGCTGACCTGCACGCGGGCACTGCTGTATGCAGGCGGAGCGCCGCTGCGGGCCTGCACTTCCAGGATGACAGACGGCTGTGCCTCGTGGTCCAGGGCCAGGCGCGTGCGCAGTTCTCCTGAGCCGGGGTCGATGGAGAAGTAGCCGTGAGGGTCTCCCGAGGAGATGGAGTAAAACACACTGTCCAAGTGACCTGAAACCAAGGACAAGCCCAGCCCTCGTGAGCTCCCAGAAGGGGCAGGATTCCCCAAGTAACTCTAGAGTGGATCCCGGCGGGGGCAGCACTCTCAGCCTGGGCAAAGAGCAGCACGTCCATGTTAGGATTTAGTTCTGGAACTGCGTGAATTAAATTAAACCCAAAGCCTAACAGCAGCTGCCTGCCTGGCCTTTTTTCATGCAAGCCTCCCATGAAGGAGATTCCACAGCCATCCGAGTCCAGTGCTGGGACAAGAGGGGGCTTGGCCCCACCGTGCCCGGCTACCTCTTGCCATCAGCCTCCTTAACAATGTTTAGAGTAGGCTCTGTGGATGAGCCCGATTTGCAGTCCCTGCTTCCGTTCAGGAGAGGCGGGGGGGGGGGGGACACGACGACGACTGCTAACTGCATTACGCTGCCTGAGGCCCAGCCGGGAGGCTCGCTTCAAGTCAGAAAAGGTACCACCACCACCACCACCACCACCACCCCTCAAAGGATGAATTCCTAAGAACTCCAGGACAGCCCTGGCGGATCCGCCCAGTCCTGCATCCTGGCTCACACAGCGGCCAACCAGTTTCTCCAAAGGGCCAGCTCGTGTGAATAGCTCGTCAAGGAAGCCATAAAAGACAAAAAGCTTTCTGTAGACGTGAAAACTTTCCCTGATCAAGGTGAACAGAAAGAAGCAAGCTGACAAAAAAGTATGGAAAAACAGAATTCGAGCCACTGATTGGCAGAAACATTAGAACAAACAATAAGCAGTTCTTCAAATGTGTCAGGAGCAGGGAAACCAGCCAGAGAGGCTGCTGGGCCTCTGGACAACCAAGGAACGGAGGGGCTGCTGAAGGAAGGCGGGGAGGCGGCAGGGAACGAATTCTTTGCATCTGTTTTCATCACGGAAAATGTGGGGCACGTACCCATGCCAGAACCACTGTTTTTAGGAAGGGAGTCTGAAGAACCGAGTCAAACTGAGGTGACAAGAGAGGGCAGTTCCGGGACTAACGGCCATCCTGAAAAATAACAAATCTTCAGGTTCCGATGGCATACACCTGACGTTCTTGAGGAAGACAAATACTAAACTGTTGATGTAACTTGTCACTAAAATTGGCCTGCAAGCGGGATGACTGGAAAGTAGCAAATGCGACCCAACTTCTAAAAGACAGGGACGAAGGGTCTGGAGCACCTTTCCTCAGAGGGAAGGCTTGAGGGCTTGGGGCTTTTCTATCTCGAAAAGAGAGGCTAAGGGAAGACAAGACGGAGGTTTGTAGAAAGTTACGCATGGGATGAAAAAAATGAATGGAGGGAGGTTTTTGTCCCACTTTCACAATACTAGAACTTGGGGATAGCCAATGAAATAGTTGGGAAACAGGCTCAGGTCAGACAAAAGAAACACTACTTTACTCAACAGATTATTAACTGGAGTGCCCCTGCCAGTGGGGCTAACGATGGCCACACGCATAGAGGGGTTAATACAGGGAGAAAACCAAAGGGTCACACCAGTCTCAGCGACAAGGAAGCAGGCAAAAAGCAAGCAATACTGTACAAATAAAGAAGACTATTTTATTATTCCCAATAAAGCTTCTCCAGGGAAATCTGCTGGCCCTTCAATATTCTTAAAGCGAGAATGCAAGACCAGTAGGGAATTTTTTTTGCTTCAGCAATAAAATAACTTCCCTTATTTTGCACCACTGGCCTTCTGCTTGTTTTCTCATTAAAACAGGGTTGAGGCAGATTCACGGAGAAGAGGCCCATCCATGGCTACTAGCCACGGTGCAGAAAAGGGGCCGCTGCACTCCGAGGCAGCGAACCTCCGCAGGCCAGCAACAGGGGCAGTGTCAGGAGAGGGCCTTGGCCTCTTGGGCCTTTTGGTCGGGCCCTCCGGGACCCCTGCTTGACCCCTGGCCTGATCCGCAAGGCTCTTATGTGAAAAGGGGTCTAGAGAGAATCCAGGCAATTAGGGGCCAGTGAGCCTCACATCTGCCCCAAGCAAAGGAGAGACTGTAATCCGAGGACAGGGTTATTAGGGAACAGGTTAACAAGCCAGTGTGTAAGGACTGTCTGGAAGACTTCGTATACTTGGGCTTCCAAAAGGCTTCGTCAAGATACTTCAGCAAAGACTTCTGGTCTTTGCAAGCTCCGCGGTCCTGGGATAAGTGGAGGGGTCCTCTTATGGATTCAACAACAGGAAGCAGAAGTGGAGTAAGTGGGCAGTTCTCACAACGGAGGGAAGTGAGTGGTGCCCCCCCCCCAAGGATTGATACCGGGACCAGTGCTTTTAAATCTGGAAGGGGGTGAACCGTGTAGTGGTCAAGTTTGCCAATAGTATCAAAGTGGATTGTGAAGAGTGCCAGGAAGTGCTCTAAACTAGGCGAGCGGGCAGCCACCTGGCAGATGAAGTTCAGTGTCTGTCAGTCTAAGGTGATGCATGCCGATTTCAGATATAGGCAGATATAGGCAGAGGGACTCTGAACAGGCCAAGACTGAAAGAGACCTTGGGGTTGTAGTGGAAAGACTGATGAAAATGTCAATCCAGAGAGCAGCAGCAACGGAAAAGGCAAATTCCAGGCTAGGAGTTACTAGGAAAGGGGCAGCCAATTTTGTAATGCCCTTGTGGGAACATACAGGACGGCCTTATTTGGAACACGATGTGCAGTTCCAGGCACCGTACCTCAAAAAGGACATCAGAACTGGAAACTGTGCAGAAGACAGCAACCAAGATGATAAAGGGGTCGAGGTAGCTATGAGGAAAGGCTGAGGGGTTTGCTCTCCCATTCCGTGCAGCCTCGCTTACTCCATCCGGATCTACTCATGATCTGCTGGGGAAGTTGCCTCTCTGTGCCTCTCTACCGTCCTGCATCACCCACCCTGTATCTTGATTGGTTGGTTCCTTTTCCCTGAGGGGAGTCTCCACGGGCTAGGCCGACATTGTGGAGGGAGAATTTTCCTTTCTGAGCCCCACATTTCACAAACATGAGGAAAACAAAGGAGAAGAAAGTTATTTCTGTAGTTCTGGTCTTTGGTTTGGTCACAGG
This sequence comes from Eublepharis macularius, assembly GCF_028583425.1. Classification (NCBI taxonomy): domain Eukaryota; kingdom Metazoa; phylum Chordata; class Lepidosauria; order Squamata; family Eublepharidae; genus Eublepharis; species Eublepharis macularius. Next base: position 188,939,920 of record NC_072792.1, read on the forward strand.
AACCAAAAACTGATGCTCAAAGGCGGAGAGAGATCAGATTCCCAAGCATCCCCCTAATCAGTGTGCAACTGGCACACCGCGGCCCCAGCCTTAGAGGAATCCCTGAAACAGCATGCTGCAGGAACAGAGCTTGGGGGTGAGGACCAGTGGGGTAAGTCACGGGTGGGCCTTGAGGATTCTTTAAGAGCCCTGCTACCTTTCCTCCCGCGGTGCCTAGACTGCCACTGAGCTGTCTACTTGTCCCAATTGGGAAGCAAAATCCAGGTCCCCAGGGACGTTGGCTCTTTGCCCAAGTATTGCTCAAGCTTTTGACTGAAGGAAAGATCGTAGAATCATAGGATCTGAAGGTACCTCCAGGGTCATCTAGTCCAACCCCCCGCACAATGCAGGACATTCACAACTCCCCCCCCACCTCACCCCCCCCCCCCAAGAGACACTCTTGGTGCAAGAAATGCCCTTGGCATTATACCTGGGGGGTTGTGGGCATAGATGGCTCCAATGCTGCTGCCTGGCCGGGTGTCTTCTGGGATTGTGAAGTAGTACTGAGTCTGTTCAAAGCTTGGAGGGGAGACGGTGCCAGCAACAATGCTGATATTGATGTGAGCATTGGGTTGGGCAGCCAGTCCCCCTCCATCCTGGGCTGCAATCTCCAGGTGCACCAAGGTGTTGGCTTTGCCGGTCAGACTCCGCAGCAAAGATATGGCGCCTGCAGTGAAAGAGGGAGGGTGGGCAGGGTGGCACGTGGGTGCTGCAGACAGGGCCTTACTCCACTTCCCGCAAGGAAGGGGGCAGCCCACGCTGCAGGAGCTGGGCACAGAAGCTGCCGCCCACTGAGGCTGTCCGGAAAGGGAAGTAGGGAGGGGGGTTCATGCCCAGACTGCTTTGCCTCCCCCACAGCCGGCCCCTTCCTGCCTGGGCCCCGGGAGCCCAGGCAACCCCCCCCCCCCCTCACCCATCCCCAGTTTTCTTACCTGTGTCTGGATTTATGGCAAAGAGTGGCGGGGTGTTGCCAGCGGCGATCTGGTACGTCACACGCCCATACAGCCCTTCGTCCTTGTCATGGGCACTGACCCGGAGCACAGCAGAGCCCAGCTGACTCTGGGTGCTGATGCTGGTAGCATACTCCAGTGGGTAGAAAGCCGGCGCGTTGTCATTGATGTCTTCCAGAAAGACCTTGATGTATGCCATGGAGCTCAGCCCCCCCTGGAGAGGGAGCGAGGAGAGCCTCAGCACCAAGCTGCCTGGCAGTACCATGCCTGTGGCCGGCAGGCAAGGAAAGCAAGGGCCTTCCCTTCTGGCCCCTCGCCGGGCAAGCAGGCCTCTGCCACCATCCGGTCTGGGTCCCCGAACAGAGGCCTGAGCCAGCAGCCTTGGCCCGTGAGGTCTTCCAAAGGGAAGCAGGTGCCACGCTCATCCCTGGGAGCTGAGCTTCGTTAGGGGCTGGCTGGAGAGTCTGCTGCAAGCAGCCTCCTTTACCCCGCTGGTGGCGGCCTTGGCCCGTGAGGGCTCTCTAGTGTGCTGCTGGCCAGACGGCTTGTGGGGGGGGGCTGCTTACCCCATCAACAGCGGTGACAGTGAAGTCGTAGGCAGCGAGGCCTGCATCCCGGTCCAGGTCCCCAGCGGTGCAGAGCTGCCCTGTCTCCTCTCCAAGGCTGAATGCCGAAGGGGCAGCGCTGCTGATGCCCGTGCCCAGCGAGTAAGAGACGGTGCCCAAGGAGCCGCTGTCAGCATCCGTAGCCACAACCTGCAGGTCAGAAGGGGGAAGCAGCCCTCTAAGGCTCACCGGCACACCCACCCGCCCGGGCTCCTCCGGGCACTGGCAGGATCCAGGAAGGCAACCCCATTACTGGCCTTTTCTTCCCTTCAGGCTAACCCCTGGCCACACGCTGCCCCTCCACCTGACTCACCCCCTTCCTACCATCCGGCAGTCAAATGAGCCTCTCTGTGCCTGTGCCACCCTCTTCCTCATGCCAGGCTTGTAGTGAGTGCCCAGACACCCAGCACTGGGCTGCTGCTTCAGAGGGACAGAGAGGGGGCTGCCTTCCCAAGTGCTGCCCCACTGCAAGGCTGGGAACTGTGCCCAGTGAGGAGTGCTAGGCTTCTGCGGAGGGTTGGCTCCCCCCAGGGGGACGCTGCCTGCCCCCATCTGGAAGCAATGAGATGGGTGGAGCTGCAAATGACAAGGAGCCGTTCGGGGAAGTGGGGGCCTCAGTGCCCCCCAGCAAAAGCAGGCCATAAATGACAGGCAGGGGTTCCTGGACTTCTCCTGCCCAACACCCTTCAGCCCCATCTCAGCCCACACCAAACTCTCCGCCCCACGGCAGCTCCTTCCCCTGCCACCCATCCATGTGGAGCTGCAGAGCAGCATGTTATTGTATTCCCAGTGAGTCTTGTCTCTTGATGATATGACCAGACCACGAGAGCCTCAGTTGCATCATTTTGGCTTCCAGGGAGAATTCCGTCCTGATTTGATCTGGAACCCACTTCTTTGTCTTTTTGGCCATCCACGGTATCCACAAAACTCTCCTCCAGCACCACATTTAATAGTAATAACAACTGCACTTATGTGCCGCTCTTCTAGACAAGTTAGTGCCCCGTGCAGAGCAGTGAACAAAACCAGTGTATTATTATTATTCCCACAATGCAGCTGGGGAGCTGCTGGGGCTGAGAGGAGGGGCTGACCCAGGGCCACCTGCAGAGCTCATGGCAGGAGTGGGATTCGAACCGGCAGAGAGCTGATTTGTAGCCTAACCACTATGCTCGAGCAGCTCTGCAACTCTTGCCTGCTTTCTTCATCGTCCAGCTTTCACACCCATACATAGGCTGCCTCCACACATGTTGGATAATGCACTTTCAATGCTCTTTGATGATCATTTGCAACTGGGTTTTCGTGTGCGAAACACAAAATCCACTTCTAAAGGGTAACTAGAAGCGCACTGAAAGTGCATTATCCAACGTGTGCGGAAAGGGCCATAGCGAGGGGAATACCACAGCACGAATTATCTCGTCCCCAACGACAATTCATTATCCTTGAGGCTCTTCTCCAGCTCCTTCATGGCTGCCCTTCCAAGTCTCAATCACTTCCTGATTTCTTGCTCTCTCTTTTGGCTGACGACTAAACCAAGGAATAGAAAATCTTCAACAATGGGCTTTAATGTCAACCTTGAAACTGCGCAATTGCTCAGTAGTCATTACTTTTGTGTCCTTTATATTTAGCTGCAATCTTACTTTGGCACTGTCCACCTTAACCTTCGCCAGTAGTCATTTCAAGTAGGCGAGGAGCAGCAGCCAAAGAGCTCTGCAGGGCAAAACTGGTGGGGAAATAGTGTGTGTGTGTGTGTGTGTGTGTGTGTGTGGGGAGGGGGGGGATTGTAGGCTAAAACTGCCTTTCCCCAGAGATGCTGCTCCAATCAGAGAGGCATCTGCATTTTGTTTAAGAAGAACAGCTTTACTGATCTCCCACATCTTCGGCCATTTGGTGATGAGATGCTCAGAAGGGGAAATTCTCCACCAGAGTTCCCGTTTCTGCACTTGTGCAGTAAGACCACAAAGCTATATATGAGAGCTAGGGTAGCTAGCTAGAGCTAGAGCTAGGGCAAGAATAGCACCTGGAAACGCCATTTTCAAACTGCTGAGAGCTCTCTCCAAGCATGCACGCATACAGACCCAAAGTGCCCAACTGTCAGGTCCAGAATCCTGCTGGCTGGGATGCCAGTAAGAATCTCCACGTCGTGCCTTTTCTTAGGACCAGCCAATCAGACATAGAACATAGTGCCGGCTTTCAAGCAGTGACGATGGGCATATATCCCTGGGAGACCTACGGCATACGTGCGCTCGGCCTCACGGAGACAGTGGGTGAGAATGGCTGCTGCTGGGTAAGGTGGGGCAGGATGGCCCCCGTCAGCTTTGTGGGCAGGGCAAAGGCCGGTCTTCCGGGCACAGCCTGCCCCTGTGCTTCCCGGCTGAGTTCGTGCGTGGGGAGGGCCCGCGGGGAAACCGTTCTCATGCCACACGGCACTGTGCTGTCCCCAAGCCCCACAGCCACACTCTCCCTGTCATCGTTTAGCCTACAACCGCGGCCTAAGGGCCCCCTGCTGCAATGACAGCAGCCCCTCCCCTCCTCAGGCCAGGCCAGGCCGTCTTCTGAGCCTCACAAGAGGCTGGCACCAGCAGGGACTTTGTCAGAGCAGAGAGCAGCTTGGCTGAGAGGGGATTCTCACACACACACACACACACACACAAATCCAACCCCTCCACCAGCCATTTTTCCATACCAATTCTTATAACAACAACAACAACAACATTCGATTTATATACTGCCCTTCAAGACAACTTAATGCCCACTCAGAGCATTTTACAAAGTGTGTCATTATTATCCCCACAACAACAAACACCCTGTGAAGGGGTGAGGCTGAGAGAGCTCTGAGAGAGCTGTGACTGACCCAAGGCCACCCAGCTGGCTGCAAGCGGAGGAGTGGGGAATCAAACCCGGCTCTCCAGATTAGAGTCCCGCCACTCTTAACCACGACACCAAACTGGCTCTCTATTCTTGAGAGGGATAGGCAGCAGGAGACTGACGGGGAGGGGGCTGCCCCACACCGAGACTGTCATGGGAAAGCAGGCCTGCCGGGCCAGGGCTGGGGAGGCCTTTCTGCCGTGTGGTTTCCTTCTCCACACTGCCTGCCTAGCCTTGCTCCCAGGCCCCGCCCGTATGGCAGACCGCCCAGCAGGCCCTGCTCTGCAGATGTGCATGAAGCCCAACATCTGGCTTTGGTTCAGGCCAGGAATGAGTGGAGCCCTGGCGCCAGTGTGGTCAGCGATCCCACGCACACTCCCTGCCAGGCGTGCTGCGCAGCCGCCCTCTTTTGCCTGGCACAGCTGTCAAGCAGCTAAACTCAGCTCAAGAGCAGCCAGCCCAGCTATTTCAGGAAATTATTGTTTCCCACTCCCAGGCTGCAGGTCTCCCGGGTCAGCTGGGAGCGGAGGCTGGCCTGCACGGGCCGGGTCAGGAGAGCAAGGCTCCTCGGGGAACTCACTAGTAGCGGTACGCCAAACAGCCCAGCCAGGCTTGGACAGCTGGAAACTAAACTTCTGCATCCCATCAGTGTCTGTCTCTCAAACACACACACACACACACACACACCCCTCAAGCACAGGAGAAGCAAGCGCTCGAGTCCCACATTCTGCTGTGACCTCCAGCACAGTTCCTCAGGACCAGGCACAGATACCTGCTGCAGAGGCAGGATGAATGCTAGGGAAGTGGACTTGGGAAAAGAGATGGAGGAAGGCTTCTTTGCTCACCGCTGGCACAAATCCTGCTCTTCCTTCCTATGCTGTGTTGCACTCACAAGGCCAGCTGTGCTACGGCAGCTCCAGGCATTCGTGCTGGGCAGCTACCATCAGGAGGCCCAAAAGGAGGCAGGGGGAAGGAAAGAAGGAAAAAGAAGACGCCCACAAACAGTGGGAGGCACAACTCGGGAGGAGCTCCGTGGGCAGCTCCTGCCACCACTCTGCCACCCCAACGATCCTGAGAGCTCTACAGCCAAACACAACCATGCATGAGGCAGGCGGCAGCTGTTGGGGGAGGACACATCCAGTTACTCCCCTCCCCGTGGCTTACAGCTGCATCGCTGACAGACGTCTGGGCGAGAACCAAGAATGGGCAGAAACCCCACGGGAAACAGTCTCTCTGGGGAACACGGGGCTGCATCAAGATGCCCATGTTTTCTATCCACCCCACGGCAATTTTATGTTGTAAGCCGCCATGAGTCAGGGAGGGAGGGATATAAATTGAACAAAATAAATAAATGAAATGTAAAGCTCTACCTGTGTAACAGAAGAAGTTAAGATTGCCTCTACGTTCTCAGAGCAAAATCTTCTTTGATCTATTTTTCCCCCATAGTTCAAGAGGAGGCAATAGGAAGGGCTTGGTCATGGTGAACATGAACTGTAATCGAGCAACTATGGGTATAATATATATTGGATCCAGCACTGCTAGCCCGGAGGATGGCCCCCCACCTTGACATGGCTGATCTGGCCACCTGGATTCATGCCACAGTAACATCAAGACCTGGCTACTGTAATGCGCTCTACAGAAGTCTCCCCTTAAAATCAACTTGGAGACTCCAGTTGCTGCAGAATGCCAGAGCTCAATTATTACCAGAAGACACATGGTTAGGGTTTCCGGTTCCCACAGGCTACTGTTGGAAGGGGGGGGTGGTACTCACCGGAGCCATGCTCTTTGCACACACCTTCCTGGCCTTGGCCGAATGACATCACTTCCGGAAACGAAGTCATCACGCCTGCCATGCGAGTGCTCCCACGCTTTGAGCAGGACTGATTCTTTGAGAATCGGCCCCACACAAAGTGTGGGAGCATTCCCACGGCAGTCACACATGACCCCAGGAGTGAGGGCGCTGCGCGTTTGTCCAGGTTGTCTGCTGGTGGTGGGGGATCATGGGGCAGCTTGCCACCTCCCAGTGACTGCCAGTGACTGGCGGGCACTGAGGGGATTTGCTGGGAGTTTCCCAGCCATTAGCGGACACCTGGGAACCCTATACGTGGTGAATGCATATCGCTCCTGTGCCGGAACAGGGCTTTTCCTCCCACGGGTAGACCCCGCTCTGCCTACCCCTCCCTTTCTGCCTCTGGCCAGGCACCTGGAGGGGCCGTCTCCCTTCCCTGTCTCCGGGTATTTGCTGCCACCACTGTCCCTCTATGGGGTCCTGGTTAGGCGGGACAGCCTCCTAACCCCCCTCCTCTGCTAGTGGGCCCAAGCGGTTGGGGGACTATGTGGAACAGAAGAGCTTTCCTCCGTCATCAATTCCAAAACTCATTTATTCAACTGCTAACTGTACACAGGTAAATAAACGGAAGGACTAATAAAACCTACACCGAGACCCCTCCTCTCTCTCCCTCATGCCCTAATTGGATGTTGTGTAGGGCAGGCCCAGTCCTTTGACACCTGGGGTCACACTAGATCTCCCTCTCTCTCCCTCCCCTCCCCTCTCCAGCCACCAACTGTCCACTTCCCACTCCCACTGACTGACTCTCTCTCCCTCCAATCCCCTTCCACTCCAGAACTGGCCCCTCCCCTCGGCAGCCCCTAGAAAGGGAACGCCAGAAACCACCAGGGGCGGCGTTCCTCCACAGCTCCCATTCCGCAGCTACTCCATGAGCTGCCCCTCAGTTACCAGGCTCTGTTCAAGGCTACCATATACGAAGCCCCTCACGGTCTCTCTGCCCATGCTCCTCCAGGGCAGCATCGCTCATCTGAACTGGGGGGCCTTCTTCAGGTGCTGCCCGGCAAGGGAGCAAAATCAACAACTGTCTGGACACCGGCCTACTCTGTGGGGGCCCCCACCTTATGGAACGAACGGGCCTGCCCCTTGAGGTCAGGAAAGCTCCCACTCCCCTGGCCCTCCACAAACTATGCAAAACTGAAGTATTTGGGGGGCCTTTCTCACGCAGATAAGAGGGCTGTACTGCTACAAAACGGTTCAGAAAGGTTCTTTGGTAAAGGGTCAAACTGCTATCCAACTGCCATCTGCTATCTAGTACCTTTTTGCACTGTTTACGGAATGCCCCAGCTGTAGATCATATTGACTTACACAATGTAATCCACCTTGAGTCTCACTGAGAAAGACGGACTGTAAAGAACATAAATAAAACCAATAAATAAAGGCTTGGCCACGGTGAACGTGAACTGAAGTCTCGCGACTCCCAGCATCTCCTCTCCTGTGTCGCCAGCGTCATTTTAAACAGCAAAACTGTCCCTGGGCAAAACTGCCCCTGGGCAAGCAGGGACTCGGTGTGCTGGACGGCATCCCAGAGATATAAATGTGGGGGATTATCTTGGGACTGAAGTACCAGGAAGGAGGGCTGGGATCGGGAGGGGTGGCCTACGGGGAGAGGCGGGGGCCTTGCACAGCATGCCAGGGATGTCCAGCGGGGGCCTGCAGAAGATCCCGCCTCTGTCTAAACGAGGCGGCAGCGGCCCAGGAGCCTAGACGATCCTTCCGGGTAGAAGAACAGTGGACCGCCCAAGGCTGCCTCTTCCACCCAGCCCAAGCGAGCCTCTCCAGGGCCTCAGGCAAAGAACGATCTTGCTCAGCTCCTGCCACCCAGCATGCTCAGACTGGAGGTGCCGGGGCAGGACCCCCGGGGGGGGGGCGGGCTTTCTGCTTAAAAGTATGTGGTCCATCCCTGAGCCATCCCCTTTCCCTGCAGAGAGAAAGAAAACCATAAAGGCTGCATGCACAGAGTGCGTGCACACACTCCCCCACCCCCACACACACACGCAATAGGAAGTCAACACAGATTCCATCACCGCTTTGCTATAGTTCCAGACCATTGTAGGACTGCTGGTCCCCCCCTTGTTTCTGCCCACCACTTTTCCTGCCTCAACGATCTTCTGGAGTTCTTTGAGCATGTTAACAAGCCTGTGGGTAAGACCCATCCAGTAGACACCGTATAGTTGGGATTTCCAAAGGCTTTTGTCAAGATACTTCACCAAAGACTCCTGGGCAAGTTCAGCGGTCCTGGCGTAAGTGGAGGGTCCCTCTTATGGATTCAACTACAGGAAGCAGAAGTGGAATAAGTGGGCAGTTCCTGCAATGGAGGGAAGTGAGCAGTGAGGTCTTACAAGGACCACTACTGAGGAGGGCCTGTGCTGTTTAATCCGTTCATAAATTATTCGGAATTGGGGATGAGCAGTGGAGCGGCCAAGTGAAAACCAAGTCAGATTGTGAAGAACTACAAGAAAATCTCTCTAAATTGGGTGTCTGGGAACATGAATTTTAATATGTGTAAGTGTAAGGTGATACACACTGGAATTAAAAAGCCTACCTTTAAATATCTGTAATGGGTCTGAACAGGGCGAGACTGAGATTGAAAGAGATCTTGTGGTTGCAACAGAAAACTTGATGAAAACGTCAACTCAGCGTGCAACAGGAGTGAAAAGGGCAAGCTCGAGGCTGGAGATTATTAGGAGACTGAAAATAAAGCAGCCAATATTGAAATTGGGTTTAAACTACGTGTGGCCTCATTTGGAATACTGTGGGCCATTCTGGTCACCGTATCCCAAAAAAGATATTGCAGAAAAAGTACTGGTGAGGGCAACCAAGAAGATTAAGGTTATCAGGAAAGGCTGAAGATTTTGGACTTTTTAGTCTAGAAAAAAGATGACTCCTGGGGCACATGATAGAGGTTTATAAAGTTATGCACAGGGGTGGGGGGGGGGAGGCAATTTTTTTCTCCCTTTCCCAAAATACAAGAACTTGGAGGCATCCAGAGATCAGCAGTAGATTCAGGACAGACCAAAGGAAATATTTCTTTACACGATGAGTAAATAAATTGTGGGACTTGCTGCCAGACTTACAGCTTTAAAAGAGATCAGTAAGAGTAATGGTGGAGAGACTGATCAGTAGCTACTAACCATGGTAACTAAAGGGAACCTCCGCATGCAGACACAGCAAACCGCCGATTACCAGTGCAAAGACCAGAGATGTGAACGCCTGGAAAAAATAACTGGAAAAATTCCCTGAGGACTTTTTTCTAATCCCCCGCTGGATCAATCAGAGAAGCTCTGAAAAGCAACTCCTGGGCAATATTTTCTCTTTCGGAATGAGGGACGGGGGTTTTTTCTCATTCAAAATGTATGATATGAAAACATCTGAGGATTTTTTCAATTTGTCTAGTGCAAAATTGATAAATCTAGGGGAAACTTGAAAAAAAAACATGAAATAATTTCTCTTTCAATATGAGTAAAATGTTTTTTAAAACAAGGGTTTTTTACCCTCTCCCAACGTATAGCATGAAAAAGTCTAAAACTCGGTTCCATTTTTCCAAAGGAAAAACTGGGAAATTTGGGGGAGCATTGAATAAAACTCTTTATTTTTTCCGTTTTGGAATTAGTGAAATGTACTCGTTCAAAATGGGTACTATGAAGAGTTATATAGTTCACAATCTACAGCATGAGGCAATAGCCCTATCAACACAGTCCTGGGCAATGCCATGGAAGCGGACTAGGAACCATGCCAGCATGTCTCAGACTAAGGCCACCGCAACCCTCCCCTCTCATGACGGCACAGCGGCCTGGGTCCCCACTGGCAGGCGGAGCGTGAATTAGTAAAGCTCCTAAGCTGTATCAGCTGGAACGCCCCCAGCAGTGGCAGAACGTTACACCATGAAAAACGACGGTATATGCCACAGGTGCCCATAATTGCATGGAGAAAGTCAATCCCTCTGCCCACCCCCACCCCCCATGCCTGGCTCTGCCCACGTGGCCCAGCAGAGCAGAGGAATCATAGAATCATAGGGTTGGAAGGGACCTCTAGGGTCATCTAGTTCAACCCTCTGCACAATGCAGGGAATTCACAACTCCCCCCCCCCCCGACTGCCCCAGTGACCCCCCCACTCCATGCCCAGAAGATGGCAAAACTCCATCAGGATCCCTAGCCAAACTGGCCTGGGGAAAATTGCTACCTGACCCCAAGGTGGCAATCGGCCTTACCCTGGGCATCTAAGAAGGAGCCAGGAGAACTAAGCACTGATGCAACCCTTCCTGCCCTCCCCCTCATGATCTGCCCAGGTTCATAGAATCAGTATTGCTGTCAGGTGGCCATCTAGCCTCTGCTTAGAAATCTCCAAAGAAGGAGAGCCCACCACCTCCCGAGGAAGCCTGTTCCACTGAGGGAACCACTCTCGCTGCCAGGAAGTTCTTCCTAATGTTAACCCGAAAGCTATTTTAATTCAATTTCAAAAAGTTGGTTCAGGTCCGACCTTCTGGGGATGCTGACTCCTGCAGGGACAATCCACTCAGGTCTCTGCAGGGGCCAAGCCCCCTTCCCTGCACCCAATCAGCTCTCCAGGCATCCTCCATAACCTCTGGCAAGGCGCCCACAATCCCAAGTAGGTGGGAAGGTGGCCAGAGGCTCTGCTCGAGAGCCCCCTGCTGTGAGGATTTAGTGCATGAGGCAGTAGAGAGTGCTCACAGTGGCAGGGCAAGAGCACACAGAGGGAACTTAGAGAAATTCAGGGCACACCTCACACTCTCATGTGGGTGAAAAGGCACGACCACAAGTTCTAACTACCACCACCAGGGCTCATTTCGAGGGGGAACGCACTGGAACGGCATTCCGGCAGTTCCCCCAAGTCAGGTGGCCCCACCCACCTGACTTTAGGGCCGTTTAGGCCTTGATTGGGGCCAAAATGGCCCAAATATCGGCCAAAACACCTGGAACTGGATCACTGCTGGGCGGGGGAACCTTCCCCCACCCAGCACTGACCCGATCCCGGCCGTTTCGTCCCCGATCCTGGCCAAAACCGGGCCATTTTCGGCCATTTTGGGCTTGTTTTGGCCAGGATAAGGGCCGAAATGGCCCAGATCTGGGCTGAAACAGCCAGGACTGGGTTGGTGCTGGGTGGGGGAAGCCTCCCCTGCCCAGCACCAACCCGGTCCTGGCCATTTCGGCCAGATCGTGGCCAAAACAGGACCCAAATGGCCATTTTCGGCCATTTTTGGGGCCCAAACAGCCCAGATCGGGTCGGTGCCGGGCAAGGGAAGCTCCCTTGCGATGACAGGCATGTGGCCCCTTGACAGTCTCCCTCACAGGATCAGAGCTCCAAGCAGCCATGGGAGCAGAACAGCTAGATGCAGACGACCAGCCACTTCCTGTTGAAGGAGCATCCCTCATCTGGTTGCTGGCAGCACCTATGACGATGGGGCTACTACTGCTGCCCCTGGCCACGGACACCCTCCCAGAACGTGGCAGACCTGGCTGTGGCTTGTGCGAGGCCCAGCCCCTCATCGCATATGTGCCTCTTTCAGGCAGGTCACAATCCATCAGGGAGGCCATGGAGCATGGCTGTTCCAGCCCCCCCCCAGTGATTCTTCTCAGATGCCATCAGAGCCTGGCTCATGGAGCCACTCCCCAGGAAGCCTGTGACTCAACCCTGCTCCTGAGAAGGCAGCATGAGGAGTGGCGCTTAGTCCCGACTGCTGCACAAACAGGTATAGCTCCCATTCCAGCTTAGGGGAGTTGGCAGCACATGGCCAGACATCTTCTGCACTTTCGGCAGTTCAATAAAGTCTGTGTCAAACAATGATTCCCTTCCCGCCTGTCCGCCTGCAGCTGTCAGCAGCTCCCGCTACCCCGACTCCTCCCTGGGCCAGCCCACAGCACTTCTCTGGATCTCTGGGGATGGTCCCTGGCCGAGGGCACCGGGGAAGCAGAAGCCCCAGGGATCCACCAGGCGCCTCTGCCCCTTGGGACGGCTCAGCCACCAAATGGAGTGGGGGTCCATTGATGCCGTGGGGACTGCCACGTGCCACTTTCCTCCTGCCCAGGCCCCTTTTGCATGCTGGTGTGAAGACGGGGGGTGGGATGGGAACCTCCACCTGTGCTGCTGGGGCCTGAGACGCTTGGCAGACGGCTGTCGTGTCCAGGGGCAGGGCTGCCAGGATGACCGCCCCCCATCCCCCAGGGGCCATCATGGGGTTCTTCTCTTCTCCAATGAAAGCAGAGGTCTGGATAGGTGGCACGACAAGGGTCCAGCTACCCAGGCCACATGGGATAGCTAGGTGCCCCCAGCAGAGCCATGCCTGCTTGGACCACTGTGGGGCCTGCCACCCCAAAACCAGGGCTCCTTCCTATGGATAGCTTTCCCCCACCCACGCGCCTCCATGCAAGTGCTGTGACCATGCCATGGGGGCATGTGGTCCCTAGCTTCCTGCTCTCTGGCGGGGGGGGGGCAGAGGTGTTGGTGGGCAGTGGAGATCGTAACCCGCACATTGGCTGTGCCTCTGGCTTGCCACCTGCTCACCAGCATGGCCACTGGGGATGCTGAAGGGGTTGCTGGGGGAATAGCAGGGCGTGTGCTCCTGGCTGTGGCCTTCCTGGGCTCGCCCCTGGTGTAGCCTTCCTGTAATAGTACTGAGGGAACAGATGAGTTATGCCACAGGAACCTGGGTGCATGGCCGCCGCTGGCAGAGCGGGCATCATAGAATCATAGAGTTGAAAGGGGCCATACAGACCATCTAGTCCAACCCCCTGCCAAGTGCAGGATCAGCCTAAAGCATCTCTGACAAGTATTCGTCCAGCCTCTTCTTGAAAACTGCCAGTGAGGGGGAGCTCGCCACCTCCCTAGGCAGCTGATTCCACTTTTGAACTACTCTGACCGGGAAAAAGTTTTTCCTAATATCCAGCTGGTACCTTTGTGCATGTAATTTAAGTCCATTGCTTTGGGTCCTACCCTCTGCTGCCAACTGGAACAGCTCCTTGCCCCCCTCCAAATGACAGCCTTTCAAATATTTAAAGAGAGCAATCATGTCCCCCCTCAACCTCCTCTTCTCCAAACTAAACATTCCCAAGGCCCTCAGCCTTTCCTCGTAGGGCTCAGTCTCCAGACCCCTGATCATCCTCGTCGCTCTCCTCTGCACCCTCTCGATTTTGGCCACATCCTTTTTGAAGTGAGGCCTCCAGAACTGCACACAATACTCCAGGTGTGGCCTGACCAAGGCAGTATAGAGAGGGGCTATGACCTCCTGCGATTTCGACGCTATGGCCCCTTTGATACAACCCAAGATTGAATTAGCCTTTTTTGCCACCGCATCACACTGACTGCTCATATTCAGTTTACAGTCCATTCTTACCCCAAGATCCCTTTCACATATACTACTGCCCAGAAGTGTATCCCCCATCCAATATTTGTGCTTCCCATTTTTGTGGCCCAGATGTAATACTGTGCACTTGTCTTTGTTGAATTGCATCCTATTCACAGCTGCCCACTTCTCCAGAGTATTCAGGTCTTGTTGAATTTTAATTCTATCTTCTTGGGCGTTTGCTACCCCTCCCAATTTGGTATCATCAGCAAATTTAATGAGCAGCCCTTCCACTCCTTCATCCAGATCATTGATAAAAATATTGAAAAGTACCGGGCCCAAAACCGAGCCCTGCGGCACCCCACTGGACACCTCCCTCCAATCTGATGAAACGCCATTGACCACCACTCTTTGAGTGTGGTCCTCCAACCAGTTCCCTATCCACCGAACTGTCCTATAGTCCAGTCCACAGTCTTCCAGTTTGCCCATCAGAATGTCATGGGGGACCTTATCAAAGGCTTTACTGAAATCCAGATAAATCACGTCAACAGAGTTCTCCCAATCCAGTAAGCTGGTCACTCGATCAAAGAAGGAAACCAGGTTGGTCTGGCAAGATCTGTTTGGAACAAAACCATGCTGACTTCCCCGGATCACTGAGCGGTCCTTCATATGCTTACAGATTGATCCCTTTAAAATCTGTTCTAATATGTTTCCAGCAACAGAAGTCAGACTGACCGGCCTGTAGTTTCCCGGGTCATCCTTCCTCCCTTTCTTACAGATTGGGATAACATTCACTCTTCTCCAATCTTGTGGCACATCCCCAGTCCTCCAGGAGGCCTTGAAGATGATGGACAGGGGTTCTGCAAGTTCTCTGGAAAGTTCTTTCAGCACTCTTGGATGCACCCCATCCGGCCCAGGGGATTTGTATTCATCCAGTGCAGCCAGGTGCCTCTCCACAACCTCTCTGTCAATGTCAATTAGCCACTCAGGTGTCCTGCCACATTTTCTACTATCTCTAGATGTGCCTGAGTTCTTCAGGGAGAAAACAGAGGCAAAAAAGTCATTAAGCCTGTCTGCTTTTTCTCTGTCCTGCATCAGAGTTTCTCCATCTACTCCCAACAGCGGTCCAGTTGCCTCTTTTACCTTGTGTTTGCTTCTCACATATCTGTAGAAGTTTTTCTTATTGTAGCGAGCCCTCCTGGCCAGACCCAGCTCGAACTGAGCTTTGGCCTCTCTGATGGCTGAACTGCAGTACCTAGTAACCCTCATATACTCCTCTTCAGAGGTCTGTCCTTCTCTCCATTTCCTGAACATTTCCTTTTTCTCCCTTAGCTTATTCTGGAGCTCTCTGCGCATCCACATCGGTTTCTTGGAGCCCTTACCATGTTTCCGTCTTGCTGGGATAGTGAGGGCTTGAGCTTGCAAAATTGCGTTGTAAGTTTAGGCTTGAGAGGAAAGTATGCATTTCATATATTTTAATTTCCCCACAAATTTCAGTTTTCTGGGCGGAAAGGGGCAGGATTTTCTGTGGCTTCAATACTTCTGGAAATTTTACATCTCTTCCCTGGAAGGAACAACAGGACAAGGTCTTGCCCTCTATGCGCTGTTTGCTTCGGCCTTGCAGGGCAGCTGGTTGGCCGCTGTGTGAAGCCGAATGCAGAAACAGACTGGCCACTGGCCTGACCCAACAGGGCTCCTCTTACATTTCTTTACAAGGGAGGCTGACAGGGACTGCCCCACAGCCTCCCCAGGAGCTTCATGGCAGAGAGGGGGGATCTGAGCCCAGACTAGCCTACTCAGTCTCCCAACAGTCTCCCAACTACACTGCACGAGCTCTCCCTGCTCAGAAGTTTGCAGTCTACAGAAGATGGATAACATGAGGGTGGAAAGAGACCCTAGGACACCGACAAGGGCACTGGGAGTGGCTTGAGTGTTTGGGGAGGGGGCAGAAGGCGTGAGGGTTCTTCCATTAAAAGGAAGCAGCGAGACAAAAACCGAGTATGAGGAGAACAGGAAAACGGTCAGCACAAGCAGATGCGAGGGATGGAAAAGAGTGGCGGACGGAGGTGGGCAGCCACAGACGTCAGGACTGGCTCCCCTGGGGCAGACTGTGCAGAAAGCAAAACCTTCGTGCTGAGTATGAAGCCAGCACAGGGGCTGAGGACTTCTTGCAAGGCAGAAATGGCTTCCAGGAAATCTGACTTTAAAAGGTATTCTTGGTTATGCAGCCACAGCTAGCTGCAGAGGCAGGCCTACACCAGGCAGGAAATTCCAGTTCCTTATTTTACTCACGGTGATGAGAACCAACACAGACTGTGAAGCGCTCCAAAAGGTCTTCTCCAAATTGGGTGAGGGACAACAGCAGGGCAAATTGGGCTTAGCAGAAGCATAACGCGATGTACAACGGAGTGAACTACCCTAAATTTAAATATTCACTAATAATGACCCAATTGGTGATGACTAACCTGGGGCCGAGGTGCATAGCTCAGTGAAAGAGTCAGCTCAGTGCGTGGCAGTGGTGAACGAGACCAACCTCGGGCAAAGGATGGTTGCACAAGGCAGTGAAGACAAACCATCTAGCGGCATAAGGCCTGTGCATAGCACCCCTGTATCCAAATGACCGCCTCTCCCAAGATGCCCCCTCAAGGAATTGGAAAAAAAATCAAAAGAGCTTTCGGCTAAACGTTAGGAAGAACTTCCTGACAGGTAGACCGGTCCCTCAGTGGAACAGGCTTCCTCGGGAGGTGGTGGGCTCTCCTTCTTTGGAGGTTCTTAAGCAGAGGCCGGAGGGCCACCTGACAGCAGTGCTGATTCTGGGAACCTGCTGGGCAGATCACGAGAGGGAGGGCAGGAAGGGTTGCATCAGTGCTTAGTTCTCACGGCCCCTTCTTACACGCCCAGGGTGAGGCCGATCGCCTCTTTGGGGTCAGGTAGCAATTTTCCACAGGCAGTTTGGCTAGGGATCCTGGAGGTGTTTTGCCATCTTCTGGGCACGGAGCAGGGGTCAGAGGTGGGTAAGGGAGATATTTGTGAACTTCCTGCATTGTGCAGGGGGTTGGACTAGACGACCCTGGAGGTCCCCTCCAGCCCCTATGATTCTACGGCAACCCCACTCGTTTGAGCAGAGTCTCCTGAAGGTGCCACCCTGCCAAGCGGTAAGAACAGCAGCTGCTCATTCTTGTGTGTTCTCAGTGGTGGCCCCCACCACTGAGGGGGGGGGGACTGGTTGTCTGAGGAGGTCAGGAAGGCTCCCCCACTTCTGCAGTTCCTCAGAACGCACAAAACAAGAAAGGTTCAGATGGGCATTTTTATGACAAGAACAGGCCTGCAATTAAACGGAATCGTTTAGGAGGAGGATTTTACAAAGGGACGAAGGCCGTCGTTTATGGCGCTATCTTGTTTTTGCTGCATCGTTTTCTCATTTCTGTAATCCAGTATTTGCATTTCTTATCTATGCCATATCTTATACTGGTTTTACGTTATTGTTTTCTAATTGTGTAATTCAGTCTTGTTAGACTGATCATTATATGTCTTACACTGTTCCTGGTGCATTGTTTTAAATTTTGTAACCCGCCTTGAGTCGGAGCAAGAAAGGCAGACTATAAATAAGCAAGTCTACAGTACGGTTGCACATACAAGACTGTGTACAGTTCCTGATCACCCTATTCCCAAAACAATGTCCGTGTTGGAAAGGGTGCCGAAAAGGGCAACAAAATTATTGATGAGTAACAACAAAATTATTGATGACTTCCATGTCGTCATCATGCAGGCGGAGCGTGCTGCTCGCGTGTCCAGCCAGGTGCCCCGGAGCATCACGGAGTTGGTGGCAGCAGCACGGGGGACTGGAAAGCCGTCCGCGCCATTCGCCTGCCCTGCAGGACAGGGGGCGGCTGGCTTGCAGCGCGCCCCGTCCTGTGGGGCAGGCGAATGGCGCGGGCAGCTTCCCAGCCCCTCACGCTGCCATTCACCTGCCCCACAGGACAGGGGGCATGTGGCAAGCCGGCTGCCCCTTGTCCTGTAGGGCAGGCGAATGGCGTAGGTGGCCTCCCAGCATCCTACGCTGCCTTTTGCCTGCCCCGCAGGATGGGGCGTGCAGCAAGCCGGCCACCCCTTGTCCTGCGGGGCAGGCGAATGGCAGCGTGGGGGACTGGGAGGCTGCCCGCGCGCTCCCGGGGGCTGGCAGCTGCACCCAGCGCCCCCTCCTTGGCGGCGCTGGGGGAAGACTACCCCACCTGCCCCCCCTCGATCCAGCCCTGCCTGGGAGTAAGTCCCATTGAATAAGATGGGACTTACTTCCAAGTAAACCTGCTTGGGACTCCCCTAATTGTGGGATTAATTGCCACAGCATGTAGTAATGGCCACATGATCTGGCTCCAGTGACCATGCCCCGATGACATGCAGGTTAGATTACTGTAACCCTCTCTATGCAGGGCTGTCTTTGCAAACTGCCTGCAAATTTCAGTGGGTCCAAAATGCCATGGGCAGGCTATTGTTTGGGGCTGGGGCTGTGCCGACCCTGTGCCGAAAGATCTACACCAGCTGCCCACCTGTTCCCAAGCGCCATTCAAAGTGCTGGCTCTTACTGTAAAGGCCCCAAGTGGCTTGGGGCAGGGGAACCCGAAGGATCGCTTCCTCCCACACTGTCCCACCCACGAGTTAGGATCTGCTTCCCAAGCCCTGCTCTCCGTACCCCCACCTTTTGAGAGGAGGGGGGGGGAGCAACCAGAGAACGGGCTTTTTCAGTAGTGGCCCCTCACCCGGCACTTCTCCTTCAGGCACTAAGCCAAAACATTTCTCTTCCCTAAGAGAAGATTGTCTCTTAAAGCTGTTTTTAATGGCTTGCCTCTAGTTTTATAGAACTGTTTTATTTTAATATTGATAATTTTATGGATGCTATTTTGTGACTGTGGTATTGTTTTACTTTGTGGGCTACCTTGAACAATCCTCTGGAGACGTGGCATCAGCATTCCACAAAGAAACAAGTGGGCTCGAGCCCATGAAAGCTCGAGCCCACTTGACCCATCAAGTCATCTTTCCAAGGCACCACTCTAAAATGATGGTGCTCTGCGATGAAGCTGAGAGGGATTCTGAAAAAGCCCCGACGCAGATCTGCCCTGACCCCCCTGGAGTCGTGCTTCTAACTTGCCGGGAAGCCCCAGTGCTGAATAAAGGGGAGAGGGCCCATTCAGGAGTGGGGGCCACGAAGGATTGGTTTTGAATGGAAAACAGCAACAACAACAACGATTTATATACCACCTTTCAGGATGACTTAAACACCCACTCAGAGCAGTTTACAAAGTATGTCATTATTATCCCCACAACAATAATCACCCTGTGAGGTGGGTGGGGCTGAGAGAGCTTTGAAAGAGCTGTGGCTGACCCAAGATCACCCAGCTGGCTTCAAGCGGAGGAGTGAGGAATCAAACCCGGCTCTCCAGATTAGAGTCCCGCCCTCTTAACCACTGCACCAAACTGGCTCTCAGGCCCAAGCAGCAACAGCAGCTCGGTGAAGTATACGTGGCTCATTTACACATCTTTGCCCTTCCTCCTTGGGTGACGCCTCTGTGAAGGAACGGACTCATCTGCCCCTGTCCCTTCGGGTCTCCGGATGTTAGGAAAACCTTCCGGCCATCCCATGCCTCCACTCGGTGATGCTGCCTCTTTCCCTTACTCCCAGGCATCATTTGAGATCGACTGGCTACCCCCTGCTCCCACCAGCTGCTCTGAGAGGATCTCCCACTCGACAGAGTCTGCACGGCCATTTCAAGGCTCCGCCCAATTGCCGCATCTCCCATTTCACTTCTCCAAACTAGTGCAGGGACAATCTATTGCAACTGCACACTCCAGGGAGGGTGACCTTACCCATTGCCCCTGGTATATTTACAGAGATCAGGCAGGAAGCATTCAAAATGCACATTTAATAAATGAATAAAAAGAATACACGTGGTCTGTTCAAGGATTCCGGCTGAGCAAGGGTACAAAGAAAAGCTGAAACCAAGCAGCCTCTTTTCCCTACACTCCGTACTTGTCCTAAATGATGTTTAAATAAGACAGACTAGTTTTACTTGAAGCTGCAGTAGTTTAAAGGTCAGCGTTACCTTAGTTCTCATGGCTGGGAGTTCTCCCCATTGCCTCTGGACATGTGCACAAGACGGAGTCCCTAGGTACAAATTTAGTCCTTCATGCCTTGAATGAAGGAGAAATTCAAGACGGAAGAGCAAGAGAGCTCTTTTCTCCGTATCCAGAGAGTTTATAATCTCCACATGGAAGAGTCTGTCCCCTCCCCCTCCATATCTTCCTGCCTCTCCCAGAAGAAGAAAAAACGTTCTAGCCATTTGGCTGTTTTCGTCTCTGTCCCATGAGGCGCAACCATCTTTGTGGCAAGTGGACTTACATTCTGACTTACAGTGATGGTTTGATCTTCGCATGTGAGAATGCAGATGACAGCAAGGAAATAGAGCGACATCTGCATAAACTCATCAAAAGACATCAGCTAGGCGATGTTACACACTATTCAGGCCTGCAAGTGCACAGAGGAGAAGATGGAAGAGACTGTGGAAGAGGAGACTTGAAAAGCACAGAAGCCAAGGTACGCTGGTCAAGCAAAAGCAAGACATAGCAGCATTATCCAACACTTTAGTTGAATACATCTCAGTTGTACTAGGACGTCAGGAAATCGAACGGCTACTTTGACTTCTATCAGATCTAGGAATAGATGTTTCACAAGTCATACAGATCTAGGAAGACAACCAAAGCTTCATTCAGTTCTCACAACAAGACATAAACAGGCATCCCAAGCATACTGAGATGAAGAATCACCCGGTAAGAAAGCTGCCTAAGAGAGAAGTACTGCTCTTCAGAAGAAATGAGGGCGAGCGCTCTCACCAGGCCTCTCCCAAGCACACACTTTGAAGCCCTACGAGTGGGCCTATGAGAGCTGAGCCCTGCCACAGACAGTGAGAGGGAGGGAGAGCTGCCCCCTACTCTCAGGTTGCAGAGGACGGCCACACAGCGTCAGGGATGGGGCAGAGCCAGAACCTTTCCATGCTCCCGCTCCCTGGCCTGGCACTACCCCTTGGAAGTGCAGACTGCCACTCTCCGGGACTTCCCTCCTTCCGTCTTCACCTTCCTCTCCTCACTTCTTTCGTCCGCATCTTGCAGCCGCGAGGGCAGGACGTGCTTCCTGCATCTCTCGCCATCCGAGCCTAGATAGTTAGAACGGAATGCTACTTCTGATCCTTTCCTATCCTAAGCGGAATTCCTTAGCTAAAGGACTCTTTCTTTGCAAAAAACAAAATGGGCTCCATGTGGATATTTGTTCCTCCCCAAGCAAGCACATGCGTTGCTGTACCCGCTAGGCAACTCTGCAATACTTACCTCACAAGGCTGTTGTTGTGAAGATAAAAAGGAAGATACAAGAACAAAGTTATAACTTGGTCTGTGTCCCCACTGGGGTAAACGGTGGGCTATAAATACCTACACAGATAATCATATGCCTCAATATGGAGGCATTTATGCCCAACTTTTCTTCCCAGGGGGGACCCAAAGTGGTTTACAACGTTCTTCCCTCCTCCATTTTATGCTCACCACAACCCTGCGAGGTAGGTTAGGCTAAGTGGGCGTGACTGGCCCAAGGCCACCCAGCAACCTCCCGTGGCAGAGTGGGGATTCGAACCCAGGTCTCCCAGATCCTAGTCTGACACTCCAACCACTACTCCACATGGCTCTTATGCCAGGATTTCCCTTCAGCTGGATTTAGGCAAAAACTACCCTGATTTTAGTAGGGAGCTCTTGGAAGCCCCCAGTAAGACCCTCCCACTCTGATGAGTTCCAGCAGAACACCCTGGCACGAGTGAACCTGTTTTCTTTATCAAGATTTTTATTCAAAGGTCAATGAGAGGATAATTAAGAAAAACATTTCTCAGAAGCTGAGGGGGAAAGGCTGAGGGCACCGCCCCACCATCAAAGGGGCAGGAAGCTCAAAAGAAACAGCCACTGCAGAGGGCCATTCGCTGAGCAGGGCAGCTTCGTGGGTCCGGCAATGGAGAAACTGCCATCTGGAAGCAGGTGGTGAGGGGCAGGAACAGGGGCCAGAGGAACACAGGCAGGGACGATGGCGTGGGCATGAAGAAGTGCGCAGGGCAGGGCCAAAGGAGAGGGGAGGCAGGAGAGCTCACAAGGGCTGATGGGCAGCGCTTAATTTCAAGAGAGGTCTTTGCCTGCTGGGCAATCGTGCCACGTGCCCAGCAAATGCCATGCTCGAGAGTCGATTCAGAATCACAGGGAGGCAAGGCACTCTGCACATATCCAGAGGCACTACTTAATGACAGCTCATTTGTCCAGCCCACACTTCCCACTTGATGCTGCTGAAAACAGGCTCTCGGGCCCAGCTTTTGTGACTCTTGCTACAGACTGAGCCCTGTCTGAGAGGGACGGAAGGTGGGAACTGAGAGGAGAGGCAAAAAGCCAGGAGGGAATGGAGCCAGAGGAGTTAAGTGTTGAGACTGGACGTGAAGAGGCACATTTCGGGTGGGTGGGAGAGAATTACGGGGAAGCTGAGAAAATGGGGGTGGGAAACAAGACAAAGACAAAAGCTTGCTGAGTTCGAGGGCCTTTCCAAATCCAGGCAACCTTCCCTAAGAGAACTTCTGCACCGGACAGAAAACTCCTTCAGCTGCTCGCATCCAAACCACAGTGGCACTTTGCCCCAACAAACTGTGTGCCTCCAGCCACAGCGTTTGTTCAAAAGGGGAAGGAAGGAGGAGTGTGGCTGGGGAGGAAGGTCAGTGTGTGAGGGAGGCAGCTCCGGCCCCTCTGATAATACCCCCGCCACCCACCCCCCACCCCACCCCACCCCACATACATGCACGAACCTTCGTTCTGGGACCTTTCAGAGGTCTACGTTCACTGAGTGACTTTCGGCCTCTCTCTCTCTCAGCCCAACCAACCTCACAGGCTCTGGCCAGGAGCAAAATGGAAGAAGGGACTGGCCTGCGGCAAGCTGCTTTGAATCTCCCACTGGAGGGAAAGCAGGATAGAAATGGCTAAATAAATACAACACAAAAATGCATTTTTCTTCCATACAGGCTGCTGATCTCCATTGCCTCAAGCTCTGTAAAGCAGCAAAATAGAAAAGAGTCCAGTAGCACCTTTAAGACTAACCAACTTTACTGTAGCATAAGCTTTCAAGAATCACAGTTCTCTTCGTCTGACGAACTGTGGCTCTTGAAAGCTTATGCTACAGTAAAGTTGGTTAGTCTTAAAGGTGCTACTGGACTCTTTTCTGTTTTGCTACTACAGACTAACACGGCTAACTCCTCTGGATGTGTAAAGCAGCACACTCCAGTGGTGTTGTATAATATAATATAAATAAGGAACAATAATAACGAAAGCGCATTTTAAAATGAATGTCTAAAGAGTGCATGAGCCCCCTTTCCTGTGGTCAACTGTGCCCTCCCCTTTTTTAAAAAAGAAGAGGCAGCCATGACGGTGGAGGCAGCCACTCCACCCTCCTTGAAAGAGCAGCTGCAGCCATTGCAGAACCTGGGGGGGGGCACCTGGGGGTTTTCTTCTATCTCACAGATGACAGGAGCAAACACACCACACCAGCAGCAGCCAACAGCAAAAGGTTTTCTAGAGGTGGCCACTGGCCAGGGTAAAACAGCGAGCTTTTATAACCTATAAAAAGAAGCAAAGAATGCACGCGAAATGTTTTGAAAAAGTCGAGGAAAACACACCAGACACTTTGGGGAGGTCAAGCCCAACTGGAAGGGCACAAGGGAGCCACACAAACCTCCTGCAGTCTTTCCTTTCCAGTTCCACAAGTTAACCGCTTATTCTTCCAGAAATCTTTCTGGAAATCTTGGTTTGGACCAAGCACCCCCCCCCCCCCAACTGCAAGTCACAAGATCAGTGCTGGACATGCCCCCAGCCAGCTCCCGCGCATGTGCTCCCTACTGTTGCCTTGGCTGGGGCCACCACCAAGGCCCAGGGCGCACCAACGCCCCTTTCCGGGCTGGACTCTAAAGCCAGACCTGCCCTGGTGAGTCCACTGCATGGGGGAAGCTCTCTCTCTTCACTCCGGGGTGCCTTTTTCAACAGAAATGGGCGACTGTTCTCACCACATCTGACCCGGATGAAAGCAGCGGGCATCGTCGGAGGCAACAGCGATACCAGCTGGTCATTATATAGGGCTGCCGTTCCCTTTTTCTTTCTCCATTCAAAGCACCACCAGCCGTACACCACCCCCACCTCCGACACACCCTCCAAAGGCCCCATCCTGCCCTTTCTCCAGAGAGCAAGAGAGGCCCTCACCTCCCTCGGGGCCAGCGGGAGGTTGCAGGATCAGCCACACCAGCAGGCCTTGCAAGGATATCCCGTGAGCCTCTGCTAAAAGAGACGAGGCAAGGCACCAAGCGAGCTCCGTTCTGTGAGGCAGAGCAGGGGCAGGGCGCACTCCCCCTGCCCCACTGCGGACCCTTGGTCCTCCCACTCCAGCCACACGCCCCTCCCTCCTCCGCTCCAAGCTCCTCGCAGCCCCTGTGCATTCACAGCTGAGCAAGCGGACGGGGCTGCAGCTGCTTCCTGCAGGCCCCGGCCATCATGCTGCGAAGGGAGGCAACGAGGGCGAGCAGCCCCTCAGGCACCAGGAGCCAGCGGCAAAGAAAGTTACCCAACCCTCCCCCCAACTAAAGCATGCCCCCCCTTGCCCAGAGGAGTAGAGATTCTCCACAGATCTCTCCAGTTAGACAGCACACTTCCCCCAAAGACAGGAGAATGCAGAGGCAGACCCCTCCACAGACTCTCCCGCCACAACCCCCACTTCATGCCCCCTCCCTGCGGCTTCTGAGGCAGGCCGTTGCAGTGGCTTCCCAATGACGGTGATTCCAACAGTTTCCTTCCCCCAGCCCCCAGCCCCCTCCCCCCAGCCCCTCACTCACCTGGAGGAAGCAGGTCCCCAGAGGCACGTTCTCCTTCAGGGAGACGTTGTAGAAGGTGCTCTCAAAGATGGGCTCGTTGTCATTGACGTCTTGCAGGACCACACGGACCACTGCAGTGGAGGACAGCGTGGGCTTGCCCTGGTCTGTGGCCAGCACGGTCAGCTGGGGCTGGGGGTTGATCTCATAGTCCAGGGGGGAGGTGGTCGTGACAATGCCTGTTGCGGGATCAATGGCAAACCAATGGGAATGGGTGTGGGGAGTGTGTAGGATGCTGTAGCGGACCTCCCCATTGGGCCCCTGATCTTTGTCCCGTGCTGTCACCTGCAGCACAAAACTGCCCGGATAAACCACCTCTGGGACATTCTGCTCGTACTCCTGAGCGTCAAAGAGAGGGGGGTTGTCATTGACATCCATCACCTGGAGCACAAACGCTGACTCTGCGCGCAGTGGAGGCGTCCCTGCATCGGTAGCGGTTACTCGCAACTCGTAGGAGTCCCGTTCCTCCCGGTCCAGCAGCTGGTCCACGCAGATCAAATAAATGATGTTGTCTTTGGTGGTGAGGGCAAATTTGCCCTCCCCCCCCTCCAGGGAGACGTTGACATTGGCGTACTCCCCGTAGTCGGGGTCTGACACAGAGATGCGTGCCACGAACTGCCCGGGCTGGGCCCCCTCCGAGATGCGAGGGGAACCATCCTCGCTGAGGAAGATGATGGTCATGGTGGGCTGGTTGTCATTGTAGTCTCGTACCTGGATGGTGACG
Source organism: Eublepharis macularius (assembly GCF_028583425.1). NCBI lineage: Eukaryota > Metazoa > Chordata > Lepidosauria > Squamata > Eublepharidae > Eublepharis > Eublepharis macularius. The sequence continues at coordinate 188,965,223 of NC_072792.1, forward strand.
AAGGCCGTGGAGACCTCTGGGTGCAGTGCCTTGTCCCGGGCCTGCACCACCAGTTCGTGCACCTTCCGCAACTCATAATCCAGACCCTTGTTGAGCTTGATGACCCCCGTTGCAGCGTCAATAATGAAGTACTGCTCAGGGTCGCTCTGGCGACGGTTGATCTCATACACCACGGCGCCATTCTCCCCCTCGTCCACGTCCAAGGCGAAGACCTGCATGATGCTGCTGCCCGGCTGGAGATTCTCCGGGATTAGTGTGTGATAGCGACTCTGATTGAAAGAGGGGGCGTTGTCATTGATGTCCTGGAGAGACACATTCAGGGTCATCTGGGAGCTCCGAGGAGGGGATCCGCCATCGTAGGCTTCTAGAAGCAGAGCATAGGCAGAGCGGGCCTCCCGGTCTAGGACGCTGGCCACCACCAGCTCCGGGTGCAGGACTCCGTTGGGCCCACGACGTGTCTCCAGCCGGAAAGCCTGGCCCAGATTTCCACCCTTGAGGGCATACCCCTGGGTACTGAGCAGGCCGCTGTCTGCATCGAAGGCGGGTTCAAGGGGGAAGCGGCTGCCCAGAGGCGTGTGCTCCGGGATCTGGAGGGACCCACGCCGCTTGGGAAAGGTGGGAGGGTGGTCATTGATGTCACTGACCTGCACGCGGACCTCTACCGTGGCCCCTTCTGGGGTGACAGCGATGAAACTGTAGTGGTCACGGCTCTCGTGGTCCAGGATTCGCGCCGTCTTGATAATCCCAGTGTTCTCATTGATCTCTAGGTCAGTAGTCACACCGCTACCCTCTTGGGCAGAAATGAAGTACATGTAGGTGGCGGTGCCGGGGGGCAGGCCCGCGCTGATGTCCCCGATGATCGTTCCCGCAGGCTGCTCTTCGTCTATCTGCAGGTCGAGGGTGCCCACGGCGGCTGAGCCCTGCCCCAGTGCCAGGTCCCCCAGCAGCAAGAGCAGCAAGACAAGCTGGACCATGTCTGGCTGTTCTGCAAAGCCCCTCCGAGGGACGCAGGTGCAGGACCGGGGCCTCTCCCCTGCCAAACAGGCGCCTTAGCCCTGCAAGGAAAGCAGACGGAAGGCAGGTCAGGAGGGGAGCGGGAGAGGGAGGGGGAGAAGCAAGCCAGGCCAGCGGACCCTCCTCGCCCCCTTTAGCTGCTACCTGCAACTGATGGAAGGGAACAACCTGGGGGGCGGGGGGGGGGAATCTGGGGCGTGGAGGAAGTGGAGGAGGGCGGGGGCCTGTGTCCAGTGGAGGTGGGGAGGAGGCATGCCCCCCTCCCCCACTGGGCACAGGCCCCCGCCCCCCTTCACTTCCTCCACGCCCCAGGCTGGCAGCCCAGAGCGCCAGGATTGCTGGGATGGGTTAGGGTCTTGCCAGTTAGAGCAGGAAGGCCTTAGCAACCCCAGAGGGGGGCTGGGGGGTTCCTTGCCCGCCTGACGGGAGCGCCACATGGCTCTCTTCAACTTCACCTTGAGAGCCAATGCGGTGGGGCAGTTGTGTCTCGGGGCAGCTGGCTGGGTGGCCTTGGGCCCGTCACAGGCTCTCAGCCTAACCTACCTCACCGGGTGGGGGGGGGCACGTGTTGTGAGCATAAAAGGAAGCAGGGGGCGAGGGAAGCTCCCCTTGGTCCCCACTGGGAAGAAGCAAAAGAATAAATAAGTTCTTTCGCCCAGACTGGGACCCCCAGGCCAGGGCCCTGGGGGTTCCCGGGCACAACCTGAAGGCTTGAGGGCCTCCACGGGGGTGGCAGCACTGGCTCTGGGGCATGCCACCCCCTCACCTGGCTTTCCCGTGGCACTCCGCGAGAGACTCTGGGCGGGTGGGGGGGGCATGTCACTGCCGCTCTGCCTGTACAGAACACGGTCGCCAGCCTGAGGGAGGAGCCGCGACTTCTCCTGGGGCTGCAACTACTCTCCACACCAGGGAGACCCCCGGGGGAGAAAAGGCCGCTGGGGGTGGGGCGCAGCCGGCGAGGGCTTCCCCCGCTAGAGGAGGCAACCCAGCGGAGTGCCTCCCCCACCCACCCCCGGGAGCCCCGCGCTGCCACAGGCGCGCCCGCACAGGGCACAGGCGGGCGGGCGAGGCGCGGGGAGCGGCGGCCACAGCCCCGCTTTGTCTCCGCACCCGCCTGTCTCCGTCTCCTCCGCCTTTGTCTCCTGCGCCTTGGCTGCGGCTCCTCCGGCTCCTTGGCTGCCGCCCCACGGCTCGCTCCCCCTGCCGCAGCCGCCTTCCTTGCTCGGGGGGCGGGAGCGGGGCTGGCTTCGGCCCAGAAGCCGCCCCGGGGAAGGGGCCAGAGCCCAGCCGGCGGCTGCGGCTCCCCTCGCGGGCAGGGCAGGGCAGGGCCGCTTGGGCTCATCCTCGGGGAGAAGCAGACCCGGGCGGTGCGCCCGGGAAGGTCCGACGGAGCCCGGCCCGCGGAACCCTCGACAGCAGCGCCCGCCCCTCCCCTCCCCTCCCCTCCGCTCCCCCCTCCCCGCGCGCACCCACCGCGGGATCCGCCGGTCCTCCTTTCGACGGGCCGGGCCGGGCCGGGCCAGGCGGCGCGACCTCGGCGACGTTGGAGCGCAGTCCCCACAGCTGCTTCCAATTTGCACAGCGCCCGGCGCGGGGGGAGCGAGGCGGGGCCAGCCGGCCTCTGAAACGCGAGCCGTCCGGAGCCCCCCGCCCCGGAGCCCCTCCGGCAGGCGCCACCCCGGCCCTCCCCGCCCGCTGCCGCCGCCGCCCCCCGGGAACCCGCCCGGGGTGGGGGTGGCGGTGGGGGTACAGCTCGGAGCCGCTCCCGCTCCCGGCACGAGCGGAGAAAGCAAAGCGGGCCGGGCCGTCCTCTCCTCCCCCCTCCTCTCCCGGCGGCTTCGCGCATCTCCTCCCGCTCCGGACAAAGCGAGCCGGGGCGCGGCGCGGGGGCGCGCTCGGCCGGTTCGGCCACCTACGTCCATCCGCCCTGCTGGCCATCCGACGGGCGAGCGCGGTCTCCCGGGCAGCCGAGGACGGTCCGAGCGCTGCTGGGCTCTGCTGGGAGGCTGGACTGGGCGGACGAGCGAGCCGAGGCGCCGCTGAAACCCGAGCCGGGCGGGCGGGCTGGCGCTCCCGCGCCCGCTCCCGCGCCCGCTCCGCACGGCCCGTCCTGCGCCGCGCGCCCTCCCCGCTCCCTCTCTCCCCGCGGCGCGTCCCCGCCAGCCCCTCTCCCCGCCGCCGGCCGGTCGGCGAGCACGAGCGCGGCCGCGCTTCTCTCACCTCCTGGCTCCGCCGAGCTGAGATGGCGGCGGACGCGCGCCCCTGGCACGCGCTCGGAGCCCCCCGCCCCCGTTAACCAGCTGGAGCCGGAGGGGCGCCGAGGCCCGATCCCCGGGCTGGCCCAGCTCGTCGCGCGGCCGCGCCCGCCTCGCTCGGGGCTGCCTGGGGCGATGCCTGGCCGTCCAAGAAAGTTTTGCGAAGCGAGGCCAGAGCGCCAAGCGCCGAAGCGGCCCTGCAGGCGTGGCTCGAGGGTCCGGCTGAGCCGCGTCCAGGCTCCAAGGCGCTGCCCGTCCTGCCCCCGCCTCGGACCCCAGAGGCTGCCTGGCAGCCCTGGGCACGGGCGCCTCTTGCTTCGCTGCATGCCTCGCCCGGCTTCGCCTAGTGGCCCGCTCGGCTTTACCCTCACCCCGGCCCCGAGGGAGGCCTTGGCCTAGGAAGGCGCGACCGGCCCGGGTCACCCCCCAAGCTGCCCTGGCGGGCGGAGAACCCGGACCCGCCGCGTCCCTCTGATTCGAGGCCAGCGCTGCCGCCCCTCTTAGCATCGCGGCGGCTGAGCACACTCGGGCAGCTCCCTCCGTGGCCGCATTTAGCCCCCTTGGAAACTGTCCTGGGAGGGGGCGGGTTCAAATCGGTTCGGGAGAGACCTTCTTCACGTGCTCCATGTCCTGGTCTCCTGATGTCAGGTTGCATTCCAAAGATCTGTTCGAGGGGACGGGAGGGGAGGGAAGGGAAGGGGCAGGGCTGTCCCCCCACCCACCCCTCTCTGCTCACAGGGCCTCAGGGGCAAGAGGCAGAACTGCTGCCCCAAGAGTCAGAGAGAGCCTTTCCCTCCACCCCCACCAGGCTGCTGGTCTCTCTCTCTCTCTCTCTCCCCCCTCTCCCTGGTATACAAAGTGTGTTGCTGCCTTTCCTGTAGCCCTGGAGGGGTCTTCAGAAGGAATGGAGGGAGCTTGAGCCAGGTCTGCTCAGGATCCGCCCCCTGGATTCTGTTTCCCATTTGCCCTCTTTAGTCTGGGCCTAAGCCCCGCTTCACAGGTTTCTGAAGTGAGCTGTGACTCACGAGAGCTCCTTCCCGGCCACAGATTCTGTTAGTCTTCTAGATGCCACCGGACTCCTCGCTCTTTCCCGCTGCTCCAGAAAAACTAACAGGGCTCCCAATTTCAACCTACCTCCTGCTTCACAGGAAGCCGGAGGGGGCCTCCCTGCCCTGTAGAACCCCCCCCTTTTGCCTAGGCACACCACCTGCTATGCCGCATCCTGGCCGGAGACTGATGCTCTCTGCTCTCTCAACTTCAAGGGACAAAAGCTTGCTCGGCCTAGCAAGGTAGGCAAGCGTTCTTGCCAGTTTCCGCCCCGCCTCTTCTGGAGGGAGTCCGATTCCCTGGAGCTGTGTCTGGATCCTGAAAGAAAAGTCCCAGGGATGCCATAAAAAGTTGCACCATCTCCAGCCTTACGCTGCAGCAGGAGGTCCACTGGGGAAGAGGCATTCAGGTGGGAGGAAACCTTCCAACTGCTTGGTTGAAGGGGGGGTGGGGCCACTGCCCCCCTCCCCCTCCCTGGCCTCCCCCTTGCTGTCCTTTCTGAGAGGGGCTGGCTGCCCTGTGTTGTGATGGAGATGCCCCCTTGGGAATGAGCAAGAAAGAGCTTTGCGGCTTATTTCTTAGAATGTTGTGCAAGTTCCTGAATTCCACAGTGACCGGTGAGAGATACCAAGAAGCTCTAGCCTTACAGGGGAAGATGAAAACAAGAAGACCACAGAGGGTGAAGCCCACCTGGCTGGCCGTGGCTTGGTGGGTGATGGCTGACCTGCTTTGATGCTTCAGTCCTTTTTCAAAGTCCACCTTTCTAGGAGAGGACAGCATCGGCAAGAGCCGTTTACGCCTGGACCTTTGGCTGCCTCCTTGGGCACTCCCGTCAAGCTGGGCCCTAGGAGGCAAATTAGGATGGAGTCTCTGGAGAAATGAAAAACACTCACGCCCCGGGATCTCTCTCTGTGTTTGTGTAGCAGGAAGGCAGGCCGGAATCCGCGGGAAGTAGTGGCCGTCCCCTCCTTGGTATGCCAATCAATCAAGCCTCCTCTGGCAAGATCATTAAACCTGGGAAAATACAAAGCCCCTGGCAAGAGATCTTGGCCAGCTTTTTACAGACCCAGGACGAATGGCACAGGCTGTTAATCCCTGCAAGAAACCTGCAGAGCGGAGAGAATTCCCTCTCAAGAGGGAGGGGGAGGATTTATGAATTTGTGGCGGGCGGGGGGGGGGCGCGGGGGGGAGAGAATTTCTTCTTGAAATGCATCTGGAGGGGCTCTTTGCCGACACATCACCGCTGGGGACTTTATCCAAACAAAGGAGGGAAGGTTACTTTACTAATAGGAACCTGTAAAATTTAGCTGCTTGCCTGTCAACCATCCAAGGACATGTCAGAACCTGCAAGGAGATGCGTGTATATCCTGCTTAGACCTTTACATGGCCCAGAGGCCTGCATTCTGACCAAATCTTCCTTATTAAACTGTATCATTTGGAAGCTGCTGGTCTGATTTATGTAGATACAACTAGCCTGTAACCTGGACCTGGTTTACCAGGGCAAGGTGGCGGGGGGGGGGGGGTGCGGGAGGGAGCAATTAATTCCTCAAGAGAATGCGGAGAGGGGGAGTGGAGGGAAGCTTTGGCAGAGCCCTGGAAAGGCAAAACCATCCGGAGTGCTGCAGTGCTGTAGCAACTCAGCAGGGAGGCTCCTTACAAGCTAGATAAAGGCGGAGGCATTCCCAGGGGGGAGGGGAGGGGGGGCTGGAGGGAGGTCCAGGAAGGCCAAACCGTGTCTCTCCCCCCACCGTTGCAGGGACAGTCCACGCCGGCCAGGGCTGTTATGCTGCAGGAGCAAATCCCCACTGATACGGAGCTCGCTGGGCGATCTTAGGCCTGTTAAAACCTCCTCACCTGAAGCCACCTTGCAGGGTGGTTGAGAGGATAAAAGGGAGTAGGGGGGACCACTAGCATTGCCTGCTCTGGGTGGGGACATTCCTAGAAATTGGCGGCAGAGCGTGGGGTGGAGCTCAGCAAATACGTGATGTCACAGAGCCTGCCCACCAAAGCTGCCATTTTCTCCTGAAGTGTGGAGATCAATTGTAATTACAGTCGTAATCCTACCTGGAGGTTTCCAGGCAGCACCTGGAGGTTGGCAAGCCTATGGACCACTCCATGCTCCTTAGAGGAAGGACGTGATAAAAATGTGTCAAATACATGTTTGAGAGAGAGGTGAACACCTGGGTGGTCTTTAAGATGCTTTAACCACAAAGACTCTTCACGGCCTTGGTCTGGCATATCTATAGGACTATTTCTTTCCCTGTGTTCCACCATGGCAGTTTCGCTCTTCTGAACAGGGCCTTCTGCAGGTGTCACCCGGCACATGGGCAAAATCAACCGCTGCCTGCACACATACATTCTTTGTGGGGGGCCCCATCTTTTGGAACGGCCTGTCTGAAAAACAGGAAAGTCCCCACTCTCCTGGCCTTCTGCAAACCATGCAAAACTGAATTATTCAAGAGGGCTTTATGCTCAGATAGGAGGGCTGCATTGTAAAGAAGTGATCTCAAGGAGACCCATCTGTAAAGAAACAGGGACCATAGACTTTACTACTATGTACTATCTGTTGCTTAAAGTTTGATTCTGCTGGGTTGTTTAGAGTGTCATTCTTAGAATTGCTTATACTCTGTTCCAGCATTTCCTCAACTCTCTTTGTCAGTCCTTGGCAAGTAAATCCCCAAGTTCTCCACAGAAATCACACAGGCGATTTGGTTGAAGTAACTTTTATTAGAGATCTATCCGGTTCAAGGTGCTCAGACAGTGGAATTGGCAGAAGTGACGCATTGAGGGAAATCATGGTTAGTTATAGGTTAATGTCCTGCCCCCAGGTTAGTTGCCCGTTGAAATTCTGGCGCGAACACCAGAGACAAAAAGTATCCGAGTTTAGACTACAATACACAACAATAGCAAATTGGGTATGAAATCATCCCCGTTCTCAGGGAAGATACAATTCAGACTGGCTGCATCTGGCCTCAAGGCTACAGAAGTGAAAGTGTTTAACTTCAAGGCAGAGATCCTTCCACTGAACTTCCAAACAGCAGGCACTGAAAGGCACTCAGACCTCTCCATAGGGTCAGAGGATTAATAGGTTGCCCATAACATACACACCTTCATATGGAAGTAATTGACAAATCAAAGAGGGATATGGAAGGTTAACTATGATGAATCTTTGACATCTGTGCTCTTTGAGAAAGAAGCTTGGAAACGGACCTTACAAGGATCTGGACCGTCCGTTAGAGAATGCAGTCACAGAACCAACTACGTGAACCTATGATTATAGGTCCTTTTGATCTGTGACATTCACAGTGTCTGGAATTACCCTTATACTGTACCTGTATTGTACCTGTATGCAAGGCAAATCGAGTTCTATATGAGAAATAGTGTCATAAGATGCCAAAAGCAATTGCACTTTAATAACATCCATGATAGCACTTTGAGCACGGGACACTTTAATGAATTGTTTTTAGAACGCATAAGATGCCTGTATAATTGAGGTCTAGGGAGGTTGCAATATATGGTGTAGTATATGGTTGTGTCAAGAGAAACAAAAGAATATACAAATTGTTTATTACATCCCTTACTCTGTATAAACAAATTTGTGAAACAGTACTCAATTAATATATCCTTTATTAAAACAATTGTGAAGACATAATACCACACGGGAGATTCTCTGTTGTGACACATAACATACACACGGCATGTACTGCAGGCAGGCGTACATGACACTGTTTTGGATTCCTGCTGGTTTAAATCTTTGTGAATTTGCATTTATATACCCAATTACAGAGTTTATTGAAATTTCCTTGAAACTGTGTGTACTAGCTCACACTGTGTAATCTGTCTTGGGTCTCAGTGAGAAAGGCTGACTATAAACAACCTAAATAAATAAAAGGGCAGGTCTGCAAAACTCCTAATAATTTTTAAGGGACTCTGAGACCAGATACATTAATACTTGCCTTCCTTCTTGTGTTGAGCTGGTATTTAAGAGAGGCTTATATCCCACCTGTTCCCCCTCCCCTGCACGTCTGGATGAGATCTATTCAATACATTTTTGCATAATCTCCAAATTCCAGAATATGCACATACAGCGGCAGCTGCGATTGGGCACCGACTGGCATTAACCAAGCAGTAACAGGAGGGTGTGCTGAGCAGATGGACAGCTAGGCAGATAGATGATATTCAAGGTACGAGGGCACTGTAGCAAATGAGAAGGTATCACAGATTAGGTGGAGAGGAGGGTTAGGGTTATAGAGGGGTCTGGGGGAGGCTAGCGGACCCCAGCTGGCTCCAGAGTTCTTCCGGGGTGGGGGAGGTGCAGCTTGCTCACAGTGCTGACATCATCTATGGTCTCTTTGCCCCACACAAGGTTTTGATTAAAATATTAGCACTGGAATAGCTTAGTGTAGCACATTATTGGGCAATCGCCCAACAGTCAGGGCAAACCAGCCGGCATTTCCCAATAAATAGTGAGCTTGTGAAGGTCCCTAGAGGATCTTCTTTTGTGTTAAATGTCAGGAAGATAAACAATGTGTGTGAACAACTTTAATGAAATCAGGCAGCTTTGTTTTAGAGTATTCAAGGGCTGATGGGTGAGTTGCAATGGTTAGTATCCATGGCTACGTGGTTAAACCTGAGAACTGATGGGGTGCCCCTCACTAAATCGGAGGCACTGTTTTGCTCTTGGAAGGTCCATCTTCCTGCTACGGTCTAGCCTGCAAGACTGGCCCTGAAGTGGCCAATTTGGCCACCTGGATCCATTCCATGGTAACATCTAGAATACACTACTGTAATGCACTCTATATAGGTTCACCCTCAAAATCAGTTCAGAGACTCCATTTGGTGTAGAAAGCTGCAGCTCAGTTATTTCCAGGGGCTAGTTATTCCCATTCTGCAGTCACTCGATTGGCTACTCATCCGTTAGTGGGCTCAGTTCAAGGTTTTGGCCCTCCAGGGCCTTGGCTCCTCAGATCTGCCCCTCAGGACCTGCTCTGTCCCTGTGCTCTGCTATGTCCGCTTCACTTATCTGAGCAGGGCCTTCTGCAGGTGCCTCTCTGCAAATGAGCAAACCAACAGCTGCCTGTACACACACATTCTCTGTAGTGGCCCTGATGTGGTGGAACAGCCTCCCTCTTCTGAGGGCACCGGGAAAGGTCCCACTTTCCTGGTTTCCCACAAACTATGCCAAACCGAGTTATTCAAGAGGGCTGTGTTGTAAGGAAAGAGTTAAGAGAGATGGTCAAGGGGTTGGGACTGTAGACTCTATGATGTGTGCTGTCTGTTGCTGTAAACATGCTCCCACTAGATCATTTCTGCATAATTTAACGTGTCATCTTTACTAGGGATATGCCAAATGAAACAATAAAATCTTCATTCTCTGGCAGAAGACAATGACAAAGGGAGACGAGTGAGTCTCCCTTGGGAAAGAGTTCCAAAGTTTTGGCCCCGTGACTCAAAAGGGCCTTTCTCCGGTTGCCACTGTTCCAGCCTCCAGTGGCTGGACCTCCAAAGATGACCAGAGCGTAGGGGCAGGTCCGTACAGGAGAAAGCGGTCCTCAAAGTATGCTTATCGCAAGATGTATTTTTATCGTTATTTTTCATTTTACATCATTTATACTCCAGCTTTCTCACTGAGACTCAAGGAGGATTATTCAGTATGAGTCAGTACAGTCAATATCAAAGATATATCAATAAACATGTAATGAGTATATACATACATGGGTTTACATACAAATTTGCAAAGATTTAAATAACCAGCAGAAATCCTGTACAGAGCTGAAGAAATATTGAAACAGAGCATGAGCAATTCTATGACTGACATATTAAACAACATAAGATCTACCCAGTTGGATTAGACTTATAGCAACGGCAGTGAAGACTGCTATTCTCGATATTTACAGCGATAACGGTAATGCCTGTGGTCCCTCCCTATCCCTTTACTGTGGGATTTCTTGAGACGGCTTCCTGACAGTGCAGCCCTCCCACTTGAGCACAAAGTCCTCTTGAATAATTCAGTTTTGCATTGTTTGCAGAAGGCCAGGAGAGAGAGAGCTTTCCTAACCTTCTCAGATAGACCATTCCACAAAGCGACGGCCACCGCAGAGAATACAGGTGTATGGGCAGCTGCTGATGGTGCCCAGCTGCAAGGTGGTGTCTGCCAAAGGCCCCGTTCAGATGAGCAAAGCTTTTGTATCAGAGCGTGTGGGCGGGGGGCGGGAGGTGTTCTTGCAGATACGAGGGGCCGAGGCCATGCAGGGCTTTGTATATGATGGCCAGGACCTTGAGCTGAGCCCAGTAACCGATGGAGCAACTGCAGAATAGGAGTAATATGCATGCTCTGCCCAGTTCCTAATAGCAAACAAGCTGCAGCATTCTGCACCATTTGCAATCTCTTGAGTTGACTTTGAGGGGAGACCTATGTAGCATGCACTACAGTAGTCGAGTCTTGATGTGAATTAAGGTAGGAGGCCGGTGGTGGTGGTGGTGGTGGTGGTGGTGGTGGTGGTGGGGTTATGTGCAGGGCAACACTCTTGGATGTGAGTGTTGCGTAACTGTTCCTTACCTACTGATTCTCTCCTGCACAGCCACCACTCATTTAATGTTAAAATATTCCCCACTCCATCCTTGAAACTGGAAGATATCGCAGATGGAGGGAAAAGAAAATTGTCTCAGGATTCACAGCGTTTCAGTGTCTAATACCCCCCACCAACTCATCTTGCAAACCTGCACCCTGTATTCCTTGTCCTACATCTTTTCCATTCTATACAACACAGCAGCAATTTCCTAGGATTCTATGAAAGAGGAAGAATGGAAGAGAGTATTCAGCGAAGTTCCTGACATTTGTAGCAACCCTGAAAAGAGCTTTGGTTTGCGTCATGGAGCCCAAATGAAAGCAGATGTTCCAAACCTAAAATAGATGACTATATACAAAACAGATGCTAATACAAGCCAAGACTCCATTACCAAACCCAGACTTTAAATGTAAAAATAGTCTGAGGAGACTTTGTCACACACCTGAAGTACTCAACCCTTTTTATCACCTATTTATTTCATCACTTATTAATTAATGTATTTATTTACATTATCTCATCTGCTTTTCACACTGACAGTCAAGGCAGATTCCATGGTATAAAAGAACATAAACAAATAGCATGAGAGATCTAATAAGCAATGCAATAGAACTAGGATTACAAAAATTACAGCAGCCCTAAAAAGGATCAGACATGATATGTCAAAAGATGCAGAAACTGGAATTACAAAAATGGAAAACAGTGCAGTAATAGCATAATAAAACATACAAGAAATAGATAATACAAGGGAGTTACCCACAAGGATTTAGGAGGGGCATTTCATTTTCCCCACCCCCATTATTTTCTCTTTCCCTTTCCTAAACCCCTCCCCCCCCATAGCCTCTCCCCTTTTCCTACTTCTCTCATTCTTTCCTTCCCACCCAGTTTCCAACTGATAATGAAGCTCTCAGCAGTCCCTGATATTGCCTGCTGCTTTCTGGCAGGCTCCAGCCCTGGGGAGTTCAGGACCTGGACTGGCCAGGACTACTTTTGATGCTCTTGGTGAGGGTGTGGGGGATCGAAAAGGAGTGGTTTGCTCGGTGGGTGTGCGTGCGTGCATCTGTGTGTGACAACCAGGCAGCATCATCTGTACATAGGCCCATTTGCTTCAACCTGATTGGGGTGAGGGGGGAGAAAGCAAGTGCCCAATAACTGTAGTTTCCCAAGTTATGTTAGAAATCTTTCTCTGTTTTTATTTTCTTTCTTAGAACCTGCACCCTCATTTTTGTCACCTGTGCCATGCGGGTAGCAGTGCCGGTCTGCAGAAAAACAGCAGGATTCCAGTCCAGTGCCACCTTAATCACCTACTGCAAGATTTCCAGGGCATAAGCTTTCAAGAGTCAAAGCTCCCTGCATCAAGTATGAACGGAGATCCGTGAGTCCTTATATCCCAGCCAGAAGGTGGGAAGCGGTGTTGCAAAGAAAGGCATCGGGATACCAAGTGTAGGGGGGATTCTACTGGGCTTGAAATCTCTTAACACAAAGGTACAATGCAGTTTGATTATGGCAGGGGAGAAATGCTTTGGGGTAGGAAATGCAGAAAACTAGCATCTGTAGTGAGATGATATTCCCACGTCCCTATTCAGCCCCGAGGTGTGGTGGGTATTGTTCAGAATTTGTGAATGAACTCAAGCCCAGCAACCTCACATTGTATTCTCTCCTTGAAGCGCCTCTGTTTGAGGACAGCCACTTTTAGGTCAGCAGTGGCATGTCCTGGAAGATTAAAAAGTTCTCCCACTGTTTTTTGAGTGTTCTGACTTTTTAAAAAGGTGATGGCCCCCACCTTGGGGAATGTCCTGCCTCAAGAGGTGGAGGAAAGCTCTCACTCCCCTGGCTTTCCAGAAACTAAGCAAAACTGAAAAATTCAGGTGGGCTTTTTTATACAGGTAATAGGATTGTGTTGTAAGGAAATGGTTAGAGAAATGTGTTGGTATAGGGACAGGGACCGTAGACTAGATGCATATCACTTTTGCAGTCACTCCATTGGCTTCCCATCAGTGACTGGGTATATTTCATAATCATGATCATCACATTCCACCCCCTTCACGGCCTTGGCACTTCATATTCTATGCGACTGCCTCTCCCCCTATGTTCCATCACGGCTTATCTGAACAGGGCCTTCCACGGTGGGGCTAAATCAACAACTGCCCAAGTAGCGCATTCTGGCAAGCCTGCCTGGGTCCTGGGGTGGGGGGGTGGGGGCTGCCAGTCACCTGTTGATGTCAAAAGGCAAAGTTCCAAAAGGGCTGGCAAGTGCGCCCTCCCTGCCAGGGTGGAAAGCTGCCACCAGCTTCTCTTAACTAAACTTTCCGCTGTGGAACCGAGAGGCAAGTGCTCAGTCGCACCAGGTTTTAAACCAGAAGCCAGCCCTGTGAGGTAGGCACTCGACAGGCTGAGTCCAGAAACAAACGAACAGGGTAGCATGTGGCAAAAAGGCCAAAGAACTGGATTTGGATTGAAGGCACAACTCTCAAGGACTCCACAACAAATTAAGAAAAAATCTGCGAAAGCAAACAAAATAAACACAGAAGTAGGTGAAGAAGCACAAAACAGCAACTGTTTAAGTTAGACTAGATTCACTAAAAGTCCCTGAACTTGTTGCAGGCGTTACCAACAGCAAGCTTCAGAGTCCAAAAGGGAGCTTTAGCTCTTAAGTCCAGAGGTCCCAAAGACAAAAGCACAAAGGTTGCTAGCACAGGGCCGTTTCCAGATGGCTTAACTGCACCCGGAACGTCATGCCACGTTGCGGGGAAAACGCGAAATATCGCATTTTCTCGCGCGAGTTTTGTGCGACGTCACGCAAAACTCGCGCAAAACTCGCGCGAGAAAACGTGATATTTCGCGTTTTCCCTGCAATGTGGTGCGACATTCCGGGTGCAGTTAAGCCATCTGGAAATGGCCCAGGTTGCCAATGGCGTAGCATTCAGGAACAGACCCTCTTTCTCTCCTTCTTGCTTTCCCTGATCATTTCCTGACCCTTCCTGACACTAACAGTACAATCCTAACAATGGGCTTAGACTGGAGTAACTCTTCTTAGGATTGCAATGTAAGAGACTGAAGAAACAACTCTTTTCAAGACCAGCTGCCTGCAGCGGGCCTAAACTCTTAGCTGATCAGAAGAGTAAAAAACCTCTGATGATAGACTCAGCGATGGGCTGTCCTCACAGGTAAGGGATGGGGGGGGGAGAATTCATCAACCCCCCCCTCCATAAGGCTACCTGCTAACAAGCCAGGAGGCAGGTGCCAGCCTCCCTCAAGTTTTGTCCTTGAAAGCTGTCTCAGTTTTGCACCTGTGGCTCAAGCAGTGCCAGATCTAGTGTTCCCAGTGCCGGGGACAAGCGCAGTTTGGCTGCCCTCGTGCGTGCGCACAGTGCATGCGTGCCCCAAGTGCTGTGTGATGACATCACTTCATGACATCATCACGTGGGGCAGGCATGCCGCTAGCAGAGCGGCGGCAGCGACGGTGGCTGGGAGGCCGCCTGCGCCACTCGTCTGCCCTGCTGAGGGGGTGGCCAGCTTGCCACGGGCGCTCCCTGTCCTGCGGGGCAGGTGAATGGCGCGGGCGGCCTCCCAGCCCTCCATGCCATTTGCTTGCCCTGCAGGACAGGGAGTGTGTGGCAAGCTGGCCGCCCCCTCAGCGGGGCAGGCGAGTGGCACGGGCGGCCTCCCAGCTCTCCATGCCATTCGCCTGCCTGGCTGAGGGAACAGCCAGCTCACTGCGCGCTCCCTGTGTCCTGCGGGGCAAGCGAATGGCACGGGCGGCCACTCAGCCGCCCGCACTGCCACTGGTGCACTCCCAGTGGCTGGCAGCTGTGCCCGGTGCCCCCTCTTTGGCGGCACTGGGGGCAGACTACCCCCCTGCCCCCCCTCGATCCAGTCCTGGGCTCAAGACCTCTTATCTGGCTGGAATAAACAATGCTGTCCAGCCCCAATCTCCTAAAAGGAAATAAAGTCTAAAAGCCTGACCCAAGATGTTTTAACTCAAGAAGAAATGAATTGGGTAAGTTAATTTCACTACAGCCCATACCTGCGCTTTCTCTGTGGTAGCCCCACCTTGTGGAATGGACCTGCCTGAGGCGGTCAGAAGAGTTTCCGTTCTCCTGGCTTTCTGTAAACTATGCAAAACAGAATTATTCAGGAGGGCTTTCTGTTATGTGCTGGGCTAGCGTCGAGTAAAGCAGGGCTCCGCAGGTATCCAGTCCCATTGAGAAATAGGATTAGCAGCAGCCAATCGTTCCTACGGGATAGGAGCCAATTGCTGCCTTGTAAAGATGTTGCCTTTTGTTCAGTGCATGCAAAGGAAGGATCCATGCGGGCCTGCGCTCTTATTGGGGGGGGGCGGGGGGGGGCACTGAAAGGGGGCGTAGTTGAAGTGTGTATATTTGGCTCTTTTGGGAGCCACACTGTAGTGATTACTTTGCAATGAAGTTACCCTCATGAGCTGAAATCACTAGAGCCCATGGCTCACTACTGAATACTTTCTCCCCAGAATATTTTATTTATTTATTTATTTATTTACTTAGATTTATAGTCCGCCCTCCCCAACCAAGTGAGCTGTGTCCTAAGAAGCAGCTCAGAGAGATGCTTTGGTGGGGAGTAGGGTTGCCAGGTCCCTCAACATGCCCCCCCCCCGGTGGGAGATCTGGGGCCTGACTCCTACGTTCTCCTTCTCCGGGCTTGCACCATGACATCACTTCTGGGAAATGAAGTCATTGCGCAGGTCATGGCCCACCCTGGGAGTGCTCCTGCACTCCCCAGGGGGCAGAATTGGGTGCAACTCAGCCCAATTTGGGCCTGAGTCAGCATGGTTTGGGCCCAAATTGGGCCGCTGCGGAGCATGACAGTGCTCCTGTGTTACACAGTGCCCCGATTTGGCCCAAATCAGCCCAGATCTGGTCACTGCAGAGCACAGCAGCGCTCCCACGCTATGTAGTGGCCCAATTTGGCCAGTTTCAGGCCAAATCAGGCCCAGTTCAAGCTGCTGTGGTGTGTGGGAGCACGCCTTGCCACCCTGAAGCCTGCTGCGCTGCCCAGGGGCATGCCCCGGGAGGCGCATCCCCCCTGGCTGGCCAGGTAAGCAGGGGCAGGGGGTGGAGGGTGGGAGTGGGGCGGAAGCGGGGCATCTCCCACCCCTGGTGGGGGACTGGCACCCCTAGTGGAAAGAGGGATACACTACTCTGTTGAGTACTGTCTGCTGATGTAGATATGCGCCTACTAGGAAGTCTCCATGTTGCTATTATGTCATGTAAATTAGTGTTGCTTTGTTTCAGAAAGTTTTCATTTTTATGCTCAGATTTATGCTTGTCTTTCCAAATCTTCTGCTACCATACCCTATTCTATCTGTTCATTGAATGTCCTAACTGTTGTTCATAATTTTTGTACTTTGCTCAGCCCAAGCTGTTGATTATATTGTATTTTCACTCGCATTGTGTAATCTGTCTTGAATCTCAGTAAGAAGGAAAACTATAAATAATAATAATCCACTTTAACTCCAAGAAGTAGTTATCAACACATGACCAATTGATATTGAAACCAAAGTAATGGATGATTTCTAAACATTTCAGTAGCAATATGGAAAACATCGCACATCAAATCATTTATGCCACTCCAGCGCTGACCTTGCTAAAATTTTTGGGGGGAACAAAATGGAAAAGGGAGATCTAAGGGATTAATAGTATCCAGTGGGGTGCCGCAGGGCTCGGTTTTGGGCCCGGTACTTTTCAATATTTTTATCGACGATCTGGATGAAGGAGTGGAAGGGCTGCTCATTAAATTTGCTGACGATACCAAATTGGGAGGGGTAGCAAACACCCAAGAAGATAGAATTAAAATTCAACAAGACCTGAATACTCTGGAGAAGTGGGCAGCTGTGAATTGGATGCAATTCAACAAAGACAAGTGCACAGTATGACATCTGGGCCACAAAAATGGGAAGCACAAATACTGGATGGGGGATACACTTCTGGGCAGTAGTCTATGTGAAAGGGATCTTGGGGTAAGAGTGGACTGTAAACTGAATATGAGCAGTCAGTGTGATGCGGTGGCAAAAAAGGCTAATTCAATCCTGGGTTGTATCAAAGGGGCCATAGCGTCGAAATCGCAGGAGGTCATAGCCCCTCTCTATACTGCCTTGGTCAGGCCACACCTGGAGTATTGTGTGCAGTTCTGGAGGCCTCACTTCAAAAAGGATGTGGACAAAATCAAGAGGGTGCAGAGGAGAGCGACGAGGATGATCAGGGGTCTGGAGACTGAGCCCTACGAGGAAAGGCTGAGGGCCTTGGGAATGTTTAGTTTGGAGAAGAGGAGGTTGAGGGGGGACATGATTGCTCTCTTTAAATATTTGAAAGGCTGTCATTTGGAGGAGGGCAGGGAGCTGTTCCAGTTGGCAGCAGAGGGTAGGACACGAAGCAATGGGCTAAAACTACATGCACAAAGGTACCGACTGGATATTAGGAAAAACTTTTTCACGGTCAGAGTAGTTCAAAAGTGGAATCAGCTGCCTAGGGAGGTGGTGAGCTCCCCTTCACTGTCAGTTTTCAAGAAGAGGCTGGATGAATACTTGTCAGAGATGCTTTAGGCTGATCCTGCACTGGGCAGGGGGTTGGACTAGATGGTCTGTATGGCCCCTTCCAACTCTATGATTCTATGATTCTATAATAGTGTTTTATGTCGACGGCAGCCCATGGGATAATAGCAAAGTGTTGGAAATCTCTATCACTACTTTATTGGTACTCCCCATTATGGCAAATAGCTATGGCAGAAAAAATTACATAACTTAGAGTAGTTAAAGGTAATGCTAAAATGTCAGTTTTCTATGAAACGGCATGATTTTATTTAATGTATGAATCAGAAAGGTATCCAACATCAACATCTATCTGAACCCTTCCTCAAATTATAGAAAAGGAATTAGATATGAAGTACATAAAGAAATACTTTGAAAAAAGCCCCTGTGCCATTAATGATTTCCTTTCTTCTGTTATAACTTGTAAGATATATTTGAAAAAAATGTGTCAAATATTAGGCCCTCTGTCACAACAACTTGATTTAAAGTTGCCTACTTTTTAAAATGTTTTTTTTCTTTTTGTAATCTTGTTTGTTATGTCTGTAATTCAGATGGTGGTTGTTCTTTTTTGTTGGAAAAACTAATAATAAATTTAAAAAATAAAAGCTGCAGTAGCATAGTGGTTAAATGGTTGGGCTGCAAATCAACATTCTGCTGGTTCAAATCCCAATGCTGTCATGAGTTCAGTAGGTGGCCTTGGGTAACAACTACAGCAACAACAACATTTAATTTATATACCGCCCTTCAAAACAACTGAAGACTGCTCAGACTGGTTTACAAAGTATGTTATTATGAGCTGCCCCTCTCAGTCCAGCTCCCCAGATGTATTGTGCATTGACTTTATTCAGTGTTCTGAATGGACACTAATCTGTCAAGAAGCGTAGTATATAAGCACAGTAATTACTGCTGATGTTCTTGTTACTGCAGCTCCAAGAATTATAGCGCCTACATGTAAGAGTCAGCATTTAGCAGGCTATGTTTAATTTTCACTGAGAGATCACTAAGGAGGGGGCAATTAAGAAGCAACAGGGGTGGGGCACAATAGTGGTTTATAAAATTCTGCATGGAGTAAAGCAAAGTGGACAGAGAGAACTTTTTCTCTGTCTCACCAAATACTACGTAGGGTTGCCAGCCCTTGGCTGGGAAATTCCTGGAGATTTTGGGGGGTACAGCCTGGGGAGGGGGCTCAACAGGGTGTGATGCCCTAGAGTCCACCCTTCAAAGCAGCCATTTCCTTCAGGGGAACTGATTTCCGTAGCCTGTAGATCAGTTGTAATTCCAGGAGATCTCCAGCCACCACCTGGAGGATGACAACCCTAAATTCCCCACTCCTCCGCTTGAAGCCAGCTGGGTGACCTTGGACTAGTCACAGCTCTCTGGAGCAATTTCAGCCCCACCCACCTCACAGGGTGGTTGTTGTTGTTGGGATAATATTAACATACTTTGTAAACCGCTCTGAGTGGGCATTAAGTTGTCCTGAAGGGCAGTATATAAATCAAATGTTGTTGTTGTTGTTGTTGTTATAAATACTAGAACCTGAAGGCATTCAATGGAGCCAAAGGGCAGTAGATTCAGGAGAGACAAAAGGAAACCCGTCTTATTCTTTAAGTGGGATTCCCTGTCAGAGGATGTCTTGATAGCTACAGGCAAAGGGGAATAAGACAGATTCATGGAGGAAAGGTCTACTGGTGGCTTCAAGCCATGGTGACTAAAGGAGGCCTCCACATTTGGATGCAGTAAATCTCTGAATCCCAGTGCCAGGAGACATGGGGGGGAAGGCCACGGCCTCTGTGCCCTGTGGTTGGCCCTTCGGAGTGACTGTTTGGCCTCTGTGTGGGACAGGATGCTGGACTGGAGCCCCATTTCCTCACAGCATGTAAAGTTTTTTCTCAAATGTCCCCTTTCAAAATGAGGCCAAAAAAGAGACGACTCTCAATTAGAGATGGGCACAAACAGAAAAAAAATGCGAACATGATGTTCATTGGATTGTCGAAGGCTTTCACGGCCGGAGAACGATGGTTGTTGTGGGTTTTCCGGGCTGTATTGCCGTGGTCTTGGCACTGTAGTTCCTGACGTTTCGCCAGCAGCTGTGGCTGGCATCTTCAGAGGTGTAGCACCAAAAGACAGAGATCTCTCAGTGTCACAGTGAGAGATCTCAGTGCCACTGTGACACTGAGAGATCTCTGCCTTTTGGTGCTACACCTCTGAAGATGCCAGCCACAGCTGCTGGCGAAACGTCAGGAACTACAATGCCAAGACCACGGCAATAGAGCCCGGAAAACCCACAACAACCATGATGTTCATTGTTTGTTGCCATTCACGAACAGGGACTCACGAACATTTATGAACATGACCTGTTCACGAACATGTTTGTGGTTGAATGTTCGTGGGGGCCAGCAGGCTCTCCTCCAGCCATCACCCAAGTTTGGTCAAGATCCCTACTCACCACTCCCAGAAACCTGATCTGAGCAGGCACCAGGAAAGGTGCCAATAATAAATAATAGCTTGGCACCAGAGCCTGGCAGCAGCCCTGGAACCTGAAGGGGTAGATCCCTATCCCACCACACACAAAGAAAATTCAAGCTCCAATGCACTCTCCCTGTCTCTCTATCAAAATGCCAACAGCAGCTGTCTCTCCCTCGCCACTGTCTGCAAAGACTGAAAGCCAGAGCTGGGAGTCCCCCCCCCCCCGGTCTTTGCTCTCTTGTAATAAATTTGGAACTCCACACTTGGAAGGAAGACCTACCTATCAAGCTAAACTGGGCTTAGATTGGGATTTCCAGGGCAACAGCAGGAGTTCAGACAGAGTTCAGACAATCCCTGCCTATGTTGCCAAGGAAATTGATTGCAGGTGCCAGACTGTCTGTCTTGATGAGCAGCAACGAATGAGGCTTGCAATGAACACCTGTTCGTTTAGAATGGGGCCTCACGAACAGCTTGTTCTCGAACAACAGATTGGGCTGTTCGTGGCTTTTTTTGGTTCGTATTGCTGTTCGTGCCCACCTCTACTCTCAATGACATTGGAAGCAGTGGGCCCACTAGGAATAGCGGAGATATCCTAGTTCTTATTGTTGTACTAATTTGGGTTACATTTGTTAGATGCCATGTGTGGTCCTGCTCCATAGAATTTACTCCAATATTTCAACCATTGGAGCTGCACTCTCTTTGAGGGCTGGAGCTCAACTGCAAACTAGCAGCTGGCAGGAAAGAGGGGAGCAGGGTTGAGCCACCCAGCTCCAACCACACTGCAGGGCTTATGTATGCTGATGGCCCTGTCTGAGTCAGGACAGGGTAAGGACGGAGGGCAGGGAAGGGGCATCAAGTATTTTCACCTTTTCTTTGTACACTTGCTCAGCCTGCATCCTTGAACAGAGCACACATATCCTTTTTATTCATTTCTACAACTTTCTTACATGCTGATTTATTTAAGCCTGATCTCAGTAAACAAACCTTGCCTATTTGGCCTTGCTGCCTGAAGCTTGGTGATGGGGAGGGGCAGTGGCTAAGCTTGCCATTCCTGGAGTGCCATAGTGCAAAAAAGCAAAGTGGCCGTTGGTCCTCCCTGCACTAGCTTGTAGGAAGAAAAAGGGAGGTGCGGCAACTTGGGGTAGCCTCTAAATGGCAATGCAGGCGCACTGAGCTAAAGGTGGCAGCTGGTGACAGTTTGGTTGTGGTAACCTTGGGGATGAAGGGAAAGGGTTGGAGTGGTGACTCCAGCCGGCCCCTGGGGTTTCACGGCCTGCCAGGGACTGGCCCAGAGGAGCAGGGAGGGGCTTGCCAGTCTGTTCCTTTACAGTATGTACGAAGGATCCAATTATGTTGTTGCCTCCAAAAGGGGCACCAGGAGGACGGTCCTGAAACCTGCAGTGCTGACCTAGTCTGGCCACATGTGCTGAGAAGCAGCCTAAGAGGCGCCCCATACGTGGAAACAAGTTTCACTGGTAGGAGATGAAGGACGCTCTGAGAAACGCCCTGTCCCTCCACCGCTCTGCAAACAGAGCTCCGGGGGGCCGAATACAACCAAGGAAGCTCAAAGCCAATGATTGTGGGCCAAAGATGGACACATTTGAATTCATTCACGTTGCTGTGCGCTGGGGTGTGGGCAGCAGAAGAATTCTTTCATTTTTAGGTTACAGATGCATGCTGGTTGCCTTCTGCAGCTGAAAGCATTGACAGGAGTTTGATGCCGTATGGTGTAGGGAGGAGATTCCTCGGCTTGGAAACTCAGCCGTTCTCAGCAAAGCCGCTCCTCCTGCCCTGGGATTCTCCAGTTTCAGCAACTGAACTGTGAAGAAGAAAGGAAGTGATGAGGAAACCATCCAGTGACTTTTACGCCATCCCCCATTTCCAGAACGGAAGGTGAAGGCAGCCAAGCCCTTTCCTGCTTCTCCTTTCCTCTCTGAGTATTCCCTTGGCAGAGCCCCTAGAACGCAGACAGGCCTCACGGCCTTCTGGCTGTCAGTGCAACGCAGGGCTGCACATGAATGGTTTTAAGTTTCCTGGATGCAGCCGAGAGAAAACAAGAAGGGTGACGGGTTCCTCAGCAGCTGAAACCACTGCTTCGGTTCTAGAGGAAGAAATGCTGGGCGGGACGCACATGTAGTGCTAGGAGGGTTTTTATACCCAGGTCTTAGTGCAGTTACTCAGAAGCACAGGCTAGGAGCTCCGTGCCTGCTCGAGTATGTCTCATTTCATCTGTAACTGCATTGATATGGAGCAACAGATGTGTCTGGAGCCCCGGGTGTTCTGTTGCAGGCAGCCTCTAGTTTGCTTCTAAGGAGCTGGGTCCAAGAGTCTGCCAAGGGAAAGACGGGTGGTGGTATCCAGCAGTGCAGGGAACAGTCTTGCCCAGGAACAGGCGGATGCCTCCTAAATAGAGCAAGGGGGGTGCTGCAGGTTGGCAAACATTTTGGTCGGAAGGGAGAGCCAGTGAGGTCAGCCAGTTGGAAGAGACTCCCACAAAAGATGCTGCAGCCTGAAATGGTAGCCCCTCTCAGCATCTCCTTGGAATCCATCTGGAGTACCAGGATGGAAGAAGAAAGGTGCAACGGTAAACACCATTATGCCATAGGAACCAGACTACATACAGGGGCCAAACTCACAGCGAGGAAAGCTTATTTTTCCTGAACACAGATTCAGGTGTTCACCAGCTCTGTGAAGAAAGAGGCAGAAAGTCAACACATCCAGTTTTTGCCACCATGAACTCTCTTTGATTTCCACTGGAATGTTCCTCAGTCTCCCTGTGCGAGGCACTACCATCTAGTGGCTGCATTTGAAAAGTTATTTATAGGCAGCAGAAATGCTTGAGCTCTTTCTGACGCACAGTTGTGTGTTGTGGTAAATATCAGAAAAAGAGAAGTCACTGCGACCCAAAACAGGCCCTGTGTGAAGGCACACACCACTGAGAGGCCTGACACGGACAGGACTGGAACTAAGTCCTAGAGGATCTTTTGTTGTGTGAACGCCTCTGGGCTACAGTGTTAGTGGGGGAAAGAAAGATGACGTATTCCAAAAACAACTTTATGGTCCTGACCAAGATACAGAATAGTAAAAAAAAGTAAAACAAGTGCAATTTAAGATAGTGACACTAAACTGTTTAATGATAAAAGACAGTAACAATTTACTTTTGACAAACCAATAAAACAATTGCTTTGCAAAATCCTACGGTTCAATTGTACTTCTGCCCAATGAGTTTCTCTAACACAAAAATGTATTGCTCCCCAGTGGCTATTTCAAAGGGAGACAAAAAAGATGCAGAGCATGCAGACATGTGAATGGCATTCCTTTGCCTTGAATGGCAGCGTCCAAGGTGGACTACAGCAGCCCAGCTCTAAGGCCTGACCCAGCACCTGCACCCACATGTTGATGCAAAAGCCACGCCGCTCCGCCACTCCCTATGGGCTTCCACGGGAGAGCCATGCCAGTGCCCGAGCTCAGCAAGGCGAGGCACGACTGCCACCCAGAGCACCCGCCCAGTTTGGTGTAGTGGTTAAGAGCACGGGACTCTAATCTGGAGAGCTGGGTTTGATTCCCCACTCCTCCACCTGAAGCCAGCTGGGTGACCTTGGCTCAGTCACAGCTCTCTCAGAGCTCTCTCAGTCCCACCCACCTCACAGGGTGATTGTTGTGGGGTAATAATAACACTTTGTAAACCACTCTGAGTGGGCATTAAGTTGTCCTGAAGGGCGGTATATAAATAATGTTGTTATTATCGTTCCCCTGACAGCCCTGCCCGCAGCAGCCAATGGCTGCACTGCTTCCCTGAGAGGCACGTGAAGTGTGAGCAGTGGTGCAGACAAAGGGGAGGCTGCAATCTCCACTGCCCACCAAGACCCCCGTCAGTGAGCAGGTATCCCTGCCGGGGGTGGGGGAGAAAGGCAAAGGTAACACTGAAGGTGCAGACAGGGCACCCACCTTCTCACCTCCAATCCCCATTTCTGATGAGGGCCAGGCTGGTGGCTGCAGCTCCCTGCCCCCGCCCCTGCTGCAAGAAACAGGTTCTCCCTACCTGAAAAGTGGGACCAGAAAGGCTACAAAGAGTGAAGAGGGACCCAGCACCCAGAATCAGCCCCCCAAGGTCCAGAAGAGGCAGCTATCTAGAGGTGGGCGGTGGTGGGTGCCACAACAACTGACTGCACTGCCTGTTGGAGACTGTTGGACACACTGGAAGGACCATTTGATGTGATGGGAGCAACCAATGTCCCTCGACTTGCAGTGGCTCCCTCACACAGCACCGCGTTGAGAAAGTGCAAGGAGAATGTGGGGTGGGCCTTGCAAACCATGCTCCAGTCCCAGGATGACGCTCCCCAGAATGGAATGATGCCTGTGGAACTGGGGGACCTGCTCCAGGGTCTGCCGGCCCACTCTCCAGCACAAGATTCCTGGAGTCCATCCCTGCCTCTGCACAGAGCAAACGGGAGAGGTGTCCGGCCTTGCAAGGGAAAAGCCCCTGAGATCCCAGGATGTCGCTCCATATCCCCCCCCCCCACCAACTCTCTTGCTCCCCGCGTACGGAGGTCCTCTGCCTGGCTTACTAGATGCCAGGAGAGCTGTTGGAGAACAGAAGTCCTCTGTGGCACCACCACCACTCTGCCAGGCACACAGAGGCTGCACTCCAAGTCCCACCTTGCTGCATGCCATGACCCTGGGTGGGGGAAGGGGGAGGGAAGCTGGCCGGGGCTGGGGTCTCCAAGGGGCAACTGGACACCTGCTCCTTTGACCTGCAGAGCCATATAGAGACATGGAGCCCCCTAGAGTCTCCTTGGAGCCGCCCCAGCCCAGAGCCAGAGACCACCCTCTTCGAAGTGTAGAACGGCAGCCCTTCGGGGAGGCAGAGAGGGGCTCCTGTCACCCAAAGGCAAGGAAACAGATGGGAGGTTGTTGCTGTTCAAAACAAATTTTATTGAACTGCGGAACGTGAAGAGGGTTTCTGGACACACGGTTTCCCAATCTCGCCAGGCCAGGAAGGGAGGAAAGTCAGCCTGTGCAGCAGTCAGAGCCGTGAGAGTAAATCCTCACGAGGGGCTCACAGGAGCGAGCTTGAGAGGTGGGCTGCTTGGGGGAATGCTCCCTGGGCTGGACTTGAATGGCAGTCGAGGGGGGCGGGGATCGCTGCCGGTGTCAGGAATGGGCTGCGACCTGCCTGAAAGGGAAATGGACACGTGTGGCAA
This sequence comes from Eublepharis macularius, assembly GCF_028583425.1. NCBI lineage: Eukaryota > Metazoa > Chordata > Lepidosauria > Squamata > Eublepharidae > Eublepharis > Eublepharis macularius. Next base: position 188,990,337 of record NC_072792.1, read on the forward strand.
GGGGTGGGTGGGCGGGAGCCTGGCCCAGTCTGCGACGTCCTGGGTGTCCATGGCGGGGGGAGCAGTGGCAGAACCGGCTCCATTGTCACGGCCACTGCCAGAGACCAGAGGCTGCATGCCCCTCCAGTGAGAAAGTTCCCCTCACATGCATGGCTGCTGGAAGCTCTGATCCCGGGAGGGAGGGAGTCTGGGGGTCGTGTGGCTGCCATTGACACTTCCACCTGCGTCAGCGCTCTCTCCCCCCTGCCTGAGGGGGGGCTTGGCTGAGGGTGTTTGCTCGGAGACAAGGTGTGGGCCCTTGGAATCCACCTACCCCAGGACAGCTGGGCCAGGCCTCTGCTTCCTTGGCAAGCATGGGCCGCGCTGGTTCACAGGCAGGGGCCAGCCGCCCTCCCACTGGCGAGCTTCGCCCGCAGAGGCTGCCCTTTGGGAGGGTGCAGGAGAGGGGAGGCAGGCGTGACCGAGTGAGTTGGGGTGGCGTCCACCCCAACTCCTCCTTACCTGTCAGTGTCCTCACCCTTCCTGGAGCCACGACTTGGGCCGCTAAGGTACGACCATTTTTCACAAAGTTTGCACAGCACACCCTAACCCCCCCCCCGCCCCAATTTTTGGGTGCCCTGGACTGACATTATGAAGGGCGCCTGGGGAACTGATTGGGTGGGTGGAGGGGTGGGCACGGCTGCCATATGGCTGCATGCTGATTGGTCCCAGTGGTAGTCGGCATCCTGTGTTCTGCCAAGCTGCTTGGGCAGGGCTGGGTGTTAGGCCAACGAGCGAGTTTCCCCCGTAGAATGAGCGCCAATGGACTATGCCACCGTTTTTATGGTGTAATTTTTTGCTGCTGCAGTGGGCGTGCCTGGGCCTGGAGTGGCTTTGGGAGCCAACTAAGTTGTGCCCCCCTGTCCCCTCCCCGATGCTGCACCTCGCTTATGCATCCATCCAGCCGCTTGCCCTGGCTGCCGCCGCCAAACTGCAGCAGGGGTGTGCCTTGCCCAGCTGCTGGCGGCGGGCGGGGGGGGGTATGCCCTGTAAGTGCTAGTTACAACTATTTAGTCCACTAAAAGGTGCTTTCAACCCACCCCTTAGGACTGTGCAGTAAATGCAGTAAATAAACAAACAGCAGGAAGATAAACCCAGTTTTAACTAATGTATATAATTTAGGATTTTTAGCCCCCCCCCCCCAAATCTGGTTGTTAAGGAGTGCAATAATCATAATACTTCTATGTAAATTTATGGTGTGATTCTATTTACAATGCAGTCCACTGACCCACTTAGAGGAAGCAGAAGAACCTTTAATAAGTAGAAAACAAAGGGAGAAGGGAGGTGGGAGGAAAACTGTGGCAGTTTGAGAACTACTGAAGTACAATAAAAGTATAAAAGAGAGGGGTGACTTTACCGGGGGAGGAAGAGAAATGTGAATTTATAAGCAGTTAGATTAATTAATTGATTGAGATATATATAGATATGTAAAGGTTAATTGATAGAATATTGATAGAGAATAATTAACGGTTTAAACATGAGGATTGAGTAATTAACAATATTTTTTTTTTTACTTGATAAGACTTATATGCACCAAACTGAATGTATAGAAGAGTTAAAACGACTGACTATGTGATGAGTTATATAGAAATACTATAAAAAGAAGAAATGATTAATATATAGAGAACAAATCAAATTGTTTGATTTAAATGTGGGAAATTTTTATGGTTTATGATATATAGAAATATTCAAAACTGGAAAATGGGATAAATTGTTTATCTAAACAAGTATAGTTTGGATGTATAATAAGTAAAAGAGTTAAAGATGTACTGCTTAATATAATGGAGAATATATATTTGTTTTAGACAGAGGAAGTTAATAGAAGTAAGGGAAAAGGGACAGAGGGTGGGAAAGCTGTTGGAAGTCAACAAAAGGGGGGGAAAGGGAGGGGGTTAGAAACGAAAAATTAGGGGAAAATTGAATGTAATGTAATGTAAAAATATTAATGTTCTAACCCAATAAAAATTTTTAAAAAAAAAAAAAAAAATAAGTAGAAAACAAACAAACAAATAAAAATATGCTTTTATTCTGTACTGGAGAAAGGTCAAAATAAAGAGAACTGCACAGATACAAATGCTGCATCAGGAACACAAAAAGAAAAAAAAACAGTAAAACAGTAGCAGAATTAAAACTGCTCACACATCCAGTCTGGGATCATCAGCAAAATGCTGGCTGATGTCGCACACCGAGGTGCCTGGTGGCGCCCGGTGGATTTCTTTAGGGGCTGTATGGACCGTCCAGCTCTCTTGTTGATGCTCGAGGGAGGGAGACTCCTTGCGCAGCGATCGTATGGGGCGGGACGGGGAGCGCTCGGGGCGCGGACCAGCCCTTATGCCCGCGTCAGCCCGAGCGGCTCCAGCACCACTCCCTGGCAGTGCCCGCCAGGCCGGGGCACCAACCGCGCCCTGCTGCAGCTGGCCGCTGAGAGGCAGAGACTGACTGCGCGCTAGACGGCTGCGGGCTGGCTGCCCGCTTGTCGGGGCTTCCGACGGAGCAGCTTCCGTGCTGTTCGGCGTGCGGCTTCTCTTTCGCGCCTGCAACGCGTCCGCCCTGTGGGGCATTTCTGCCCGCTTTCAGTCTCCCGCCGCCTCTGCCCTGCTGCGGGCGGCCGCCGTGCGGGGCGAGAGTCCAGGGCGTCCAACGTGCCCTTCCTCTGAAGCGGGGGCGCTCCTGGGCGCGGCCTCGCTGCGGCCCATTCCTGCTCCGAGGCCCCCGGGGGGGGGGAGGGGAGGGGAGGGGGGCGAGCCGCGCCGCTGTCGCCGCGCCCTCCCGCCAGCAGGGGGCGCAGGCGCCCGGGCCCGGCCGGCAGGAGGGGCGGAAGCGGAAGCCGCGGCGGGGCGCTCTGGGCCGGCGTCTCTGTGGCGCGGCGCCCTCGCGGCTCCTCGTCCTCCCGCTCCTGATGGGCCCCGGCCGGGAGGCGGCGGTGAGTCCCCCTCGACCCCTCCGGCGGGGCTGGGCCTGGGCCCGGGCCTGGGCCGGGGAGTGGGGCCTGGGATTGGGCCCGGGGCTCCGGCTCCTCCCCGGCCGGCCTGACCGCCTCTCTGCTCCGCTCCTCTCGCCGGGCAGGTGCGGGGCACCGGGGGCAGCAGCGCCGCCAGCAAGAGCTCGGCCGCCCGCGCGGGCTACACGCAGGACCGCTTCGTGCTCCGCCTCGTCCCCCGGCCCGGCCGCCGCGCGCCCCTCATCCACCGGTAAGCGCCGGGGCAGGGGCCGGGGCCGGGCGGGCGAGGGGGCCCTTCCCGGCCGAGCCTCCTTCCTTCCCTCCTTCCCCGCAGGGGCTACTACGTCCGGGCGAGAGCGGTGGGCCACTGCGCGGAGGCCTTCCTGCGGGGCGGCGGCGGCGGCGGGCGGCGCAGGCAGGTGAGCCGGGCGGGGCCGGGGCGGGCGCGGGGCCGGGGCCAAGGGCCTCCTTGCCCTCCCTCCTTGCCCGCCTTCCCTCCTTCCTTCCCTCCGCGCAGGTGCTGTCGCTAGGCGCCGGGCTGGACGCGCTCTTCTTCGGCCTGCGGGGCGAGGGCCGGCTGGGGCGCGCCGCCTACTTCGAGGTGGACTTCCCGCAGGTGGCGGCCCGGAAGGCGGCCCTGATCGCGGCGGACGAAGCGCTGGCCGCGCTGGCGGGGCCCCGGGCGGCGGAGCGCGAGTCGGGTAGGTGGACGCCGGCAGGGCAGGGCAGGGCCAGAGCCTCCCCTCGCCCGGCACCCTGGGCCAAGGAAGCCGGGACCGAGCCGGGGTGCTGCAGTCTCCTGGCGGCGCTGGGGCAGCTGGCCAGGGGCTGGGGGGGGGGTCCACCGGCTCCCCCCCCCCCGGTATGGAGTGGGAGTCTCCGGCCGCTTTGAGTGGCCAAGGTGGCAGGGCCAGGCCGGGTGGGGTGGGGGAGCTCAGGGACACTCAGGTCTGCGACGAAGGAGCCCCTCCCCAGGCCCTTGCAGAAGGCCGGTGGCTCTGGGCAGCCCTTCTCCTGCCCAGCCCAGGTGCTGCTGCCGCTGCCCTGGAACTTGACCCGCTCTGGCCCCTCTTCCTAGGAGCTGTTTGTTATGCGGGGGAAGATTACTGGCTGTTGGGACTGGACCTGGCCGACCTTCCAAAGCTCGAGGAAGCCTTGCGTGGCGCTGGCTTGGACCCCCAGGCACCAACAATGCTGCTGGCAGAAGTGGTCCTCACGTACATGGAGGTGGAAAGGTACAGGGGCCGCCCTGGCCTGCCTGGCTCGTATTCCCCGTGTTGTTCAACCTCTGTGAAAAGCCTTTTGGAGAAACATTTCATAGCTATGGAATTGGACGTCATCAATACGCAGATGACACCCAACTCTGTTTCTCTCTGTCCAAACTCCCGGGCGTTGCAGTAGCAGCCTTGTGTCACTGCCTGACAGCTTTGGTCGAGTGACTGAAAGCAAACAGATTGAAACTGAACTCAGAAGAGATGGAAGTGGTGCTCGTTGGGAAGGAGGAGATCTTGGAGGACATTGTGCTCCCCACTTTTGATGGGGCTCACTTGGCCCTTGCAGACTCAGTCAAGAACCTGGGGTTATATTGGATCCAGCCGCTAGAGAAGCAAATTAATGCAGCTGCAAAAAAGTCCAGCTTCCAACTCAGTCTAGCCCAGAAGATGGTCCCTTCCATTGACGCAGCTGATCTGGCCTCCTGGATCTATGCCACAGTAAAATTGATCCTAGACTACTGTAATACACTGCTTAGGGCTCCCCTTGAACTCAACTCGGAGACTCTACTGGGTGCAGAACATGGCAGCTTGATGATCATTAGAGGCTAGGCAGAGCACACGTGCTACTCCCATTCTGCAGTCACGCCACAAGCTACTGATCGGTTACTGGGTTCAATCCCAAGTTTTGGTTATCACATACAGTTCTATTGTAAGGAGATTTCTTCAGGATAGTTTTTTCATTTTTAATATGTTGTGTTTGATTGCTTATACTTTGTTTCAGCTCTGTCAGATTTCTGCTTGTTTTTAGATCACTCAAACTTGGTTTGCATACCCTATTGAATTGTTTAATCAATGTCTCAACTGTTGATCATTTTGATTTACACCGTGTAATCTGCTTTGAGCCTCAGTGAGAAAGGTGGACTATTAATGTAACTGAATAAATAGGAAGCCCCCCTTACCCTTTAACCATCTTGGTTGTCCTCTTCTGTACTTATTCCAGCTCTGAGATGTCCTTTTGAGATCCAGTGACAAGAAAGATCCCCACGTAGTATCTGTAAAAGATACTACTGGTTTCAAGTACAATTATAGTTAGAGAGCTGGGCACAGAATATTCTTAACTTGCAGTTCAACGGTGCCTTCTGGGCTGGGGAGAATTCCCCACCCCCAGCTACATGTATTCTAGGATGCCTGTGGCCATTTCCAGTGTATCTGTGGCCTTGTGTGGTGTGATGGATGACGTATGGCTTGGCATGGTTATTTTGCAGTGTTTTCTCGAGCTTTTAGTAGTTAGTTCTTTAATTAACACGTGGCTAATTTTGTGTTCTTTAAATTGCCTTGGTTTATTTGTGCTGTTCTCTACCTGACTATTTGTATTTGCTCCTGATAAAAGTGTTTTAGATTTAATGCTGCTATTCTTTATTATTATTATTTGTGTTGCTGTTACTGCTTTATTAGATTTTGGAGGTTATAAATAATTTAAATGTTGCTGCATCTCTTCTCTTGATGATCTCTTCCAGATCTGATGCTCTGATTCAATGGGCAGCCAAGCATTTCTCACAAGCGTGGTTTGTTCTCTATGAGCAGATCCACCCCGATGATCCTTTTGGACGTGTTATGCAAAATCATTTTACCCAGTGCCGTTCTCCTCTCTGTTCCTTGGCCCAGTACCCTACCCTCAAGGCCCAGCATGTACGCTTCCTGCAGAAGGTGGGTGCAGGGCTCAGGATTTGGGAGGGGAAATGGGGAGTGAAGAGGGTGCCATTTTCATAAGAGACATATTATTTAGTTACAAGGTTTTTATACTGCTTTTGAATTAGTGGTGAGCAAACCAGTCCACAATAATAACGTTAATGTAAGGCGAAAGTGTTGCTCTGATGAGGAGGAAACCTGTTGACATTGTGTGCACAACATGACGGGGTGGGGAGAAGAACGCTTGCATCCTCCTACATTACGTAATTCATCTTTGATCACTAAAACTATGAAATGAATTCAAGCCCGGGAAAGGAAAGGGGCTCCAACCCCCAGTCATCTTGGTTGCACTCTTCAGTGCTTGTTCCAGCTCTGCAGTGCCCTTTTTGAGATACGGTGACCAAATTGACATGCAGAATACCAAATGAGGCCCTCCATAGATCTACACAAAGGCATTATAATGTTGGCTGTTTTATTTGTTTTCAGTTCCTTTCCTAATAATCGCCAGCATAGAGTTTGCCATTTTCATTGCTGTTGTACATGGATTAAACATTTTAATCAAGCTGTCCACTATAACTTCCAGTTATCTCCCTTTCAGTTTCTTCCAGTTCAGACCCCATCAGTATATATTTAAAGCTGGGATTTTTTGTTCCAACTTGCATCATGGCACACTTGCCAGCATTGAACTTCACCTGCCACATTGCTGTCCACGCATCCAAGTTGAAGAGATCCCTCTGGAGTTCTTCATAATCTGCCTTGGTTTTCTCCATCCTGAATAATTTGGTATTAGCCACAAACCTGGCTACTACGTGCCTCACCCTCAATTCAAGATCATTTATGAAAAAACTGGCTTTTGTGGGACCCCTTTGCAAGAACTGTTGATTTAATTTTACTCTGCTGTTGTTTAATGTGTTTCCAAGCCATAAGAGGATTTGCTTGCTGGTGCTGCACACATGCCAAGTCCATATTTTCATTGAGCTCTCCACTGCGACCCCAGGATCTCTTACTGACCATCTCTCTCTTCATATTCCCTGAGTCTTTTGGTGTGAGCAACCTTGTCAAAATGTTTCTGGAAGTTCAAGTATCCGAGGGAGGCAGGACTTCCCTTTGCAGGAGCCATGCTGGCTTTTCCCTGCACAGGCATTTCTGTATTTTCCCCTCTTTTTTTTTGATCATACAGGCAAGGGTCGATTTGTATGTGGCCCACTGTGTCCAGCTAAGTTGTGTGCCCCAGCTTTGAAGCGTATCTGAGTACTGGAGAAGATATGCTCTGGAGATTGCAGATCTCAAGACGATCTGCTTTTGGGACACTGATGGTTGTTGATAGAGTTGGACAGGCCCAGAGCGACATCCGGGCACTCTGGCTCCCAGCTCCGCTCCCTCAGTGTCTGGCGTAAAGTAGGGACGGCGTTCTTCAGAGTCGCATCCACTTCCTTCCAGCTGTTCCCAATCTCTGCTCATGGCAGATGGCATCTGTGGCACCCGGCTTTCAGCGCGCTCTCTGCTGGTGTCTTGAATGCAGTGGTGGGCAGAGTTGTCTTCACGGTCCTCTTACTGGTGCTGGCTCCTCAGCGAGGCTGTAGCACTGGCTTTGGGAAAATAGTCCTTTTCTTTTCCTCCCTACCCCCAGCCCTGCTTAGATTTGCCTGAGGGGGACTAGGATGGAGCTTGCTTGAGCGGGGGGTGCTTCTAGTGCAGGGGGCTGACTTGCAGCTGGGGGGGGTGTGTACTTTGAAAGGAGGCTGGTTTTTCGAACCCAAGTGTTCTCTTTGCAGGGCTGGACGGCGTGCCATGCCATTGACATGAATGAGTTCTATGCACGCTTTGTCTGTGGAGATGAGCGACGGAGGATCCAGGCCTTGGAGCCCTTTGATGAGTTTGAGGTAGTCCAGGCTCTTCCATCCCTGCTGCCACTGAGGCTGGACTTCAGGGCTTTGGAGAGGTTCCCAGGGAGGTCTGGCCAAAGTCGTGCTGGCTGAGGCTGCAGTTGCTAACAGAGCGGCTGCTTCCAGAGAGGGGAGGCAGACCATCAGCCTGTTTGTCAACACTAGCTGCAAAACTCAGCTCTTGGCTGTGGCCAGCCCGCCCTCCCTTGCCTATCTTTTGTTGTGTCAGCTGCATGTTTCCTGAGCTCCAGAGAGTCCTGGCTGCATAGCTGTCCAGAGAGGCAGCCTCAGTGAGTCCTGATGACCCTGTGTCTGGATTGTGGGATGGGGTGGGGGTGGTTATGACAACGCCAGGCAACTTGCTGCGCAAGGGCTCCAGCTCTGGCCACTGACCCTGTGTTTGCCCTTTTCTGACTGTCTTGCAGAGCGGGCCTGAGGCTCCCTGACTGCTGTTATGGGCCTGGGAAGGTGGGGGTGGGTGGGGATGTTTCTGCCTTCTTGGCTTTCTCTCTCAGCCATCTACGGCAGGGGTCTGGCAAGCTCATGCCCTGTTCCTGTTCGAAGTTTCCTAGCACTGCCAGTGACTCCCTCCTTGAGTTGTTGCATCGCATTTGCCACTGTTTGTGGCAGAGGGTGTCTGGGCCGTTGCTGCCAGCAGTAACTAGATGCAGCGAGGGTGCACGGGTCAGCTGCAGAGGGTGTATGTTGTACAATGGGAGGGTAGTTTTGGGGGTCTGTGTTTCGGAAGAGGCTGGGGGGGGGAGTGTCACAGAAACAAGCTACCAGCTTACTCATTTGTGGCTGGGGGAGCGTTCTCTGAGGCAGTTGGGGCCACTGCTGGGGGAATGTGGTGGCTGAGAAACTGGAAGCAAATACGTGGAAGTGACTCTCCACCTGCTGGTGTTTCCCTTCCCCTCTCTTTTGGCAGGAATGGCACTTGAAATGTTCCCATTATTTTGTCCTTGTGGCCTTGAAAGGGGATGAGCTGTGCCAGACGCCGGTGTTTCCCGGGGTGGAAGAGAAAGGTGCGGTATGCCTCCTGCTACTAAACTGGGTTGGTGAGAACTGCAAAAGATAGCACCTGGGGCGGGGGGGGGGAGCTGTTCTCATCCCAGCAGCCCCCCCAGTGTTTTTGGCACCTTAGGCAGACTCTGACTCTGGCATCCTGTTCTCATTCAGTAGAGGAAAAAAACGAGGTCCTGAAAGAATGTTTGCCTGTATTTACTTGGCGTTCCAATGAACAGTGGGAAAAAACATTTTTAAGATCCATTAATTCGTCAGTAGTGGTCTCTTGCCCCAGTTTATCCAGTGCGATCTCCCCTTCATGCGCGTGTGCTCAGAAATAAGTCCCAGTCTGTTCAGTGGGCTTTACTCCAGGTAAGTTGCACAGGATTGCATTGTAAGGCCATAACCCTCCGCACAGTGGCCAGGTAGCGTAAGCCCCGTTGAACAGGCAGGCCTCACCCCTCCGCATGCAGGCATAGCATTGTGCTGTTCTCTAACAGCAGAGTAGCCTTGCAGGGCATAGGCTGCAAAATAATCCTAGCAGAAGGGGAAGATAGAGAGCCTGATCTTTATGTAAAAATGAATGACAAGGGAGGAGCACGTAACTTTTCAAAAGAAGAACCCTGTCTTCTTGAAAAGTTCAAAAGCCAGCTCAAGCAGAGTTTTAACTAAAGGAGGGTTAGGGTTAGGGTTAGAGAATCAGGCCAATCCCTCTCCTGTGTAGACGGATCTGGCCCTTGAAGTCCTGCTGCTCCACCTGCCTCTGCAGAATAGAGATGGAGAAGCAAGTGGAACAACCTGGGGCAGCAGACATGATGCAGCCAGGATGGGAAAGGCTGGCCTGCAGCCCCGTCGTCAGGCTGAAGAGCCGGCTGGAGGTGGCAGAGGCAGGCAGAGTTGCTCCCTGGCAGCTCTGGGTGCAAAGGTAGGGGTGGCTGTGTTGACTAGTTTTTGCTGTCCTGCACAAAGGCCAAAGAGTGAGTGGCGGCTGTGGGGGGAGGCACAGCCCCCACCTTTAAAACACTTCTCTTTGGACGAGAGAGAATTTCCTGGGGAAGTTAAATGGCTGATCCCCTCCCCCAGTTCCCTCCCCCCTGAAGTTGTTGCTGTTGGGACACGAGGGAGGGAGGCGGGCAAAGAATTCCATTTACTTATTTGCATTATTAATTACGGACTACACAGTGTGAGACAATACAGTCAGCTACAGAGACATTTTAATCAACAATAACAGTATATAAATGCAAATTTACAAAGATTTGAAAACAATCAGAAATCTAGTACAGAGCTGAGGAAATGCTGAAACAGAGCATAAGCAAGTTCTAAGCCTGACTTATTAAACAACACAAAAATTACCCTGAAGGATCATATTTACCTCAACAAAGAGCACGTAGTAGTACAGTCCACAGTTCCTACCCATTTATTAATGCATTTCTTTGAGACCGTCTCATTACAGAACAGCCTTCCTATCTGAGTAAAAAGCCCTCTTGAATAATTCAATTTTGTGTAGTTTGTAGACAGCCAGGAGAGTGGGACCTTTCCTGACCTCTTCAGGTAGTCTTCTTCACAAAGCAGGAATCGCCACAGACAATGCACACGTATGGGCACTTAATGGTTTTGCCTGTGTGCAAGATGGCACCTGCAGGAGGCCCGATTTGGACGCAGAACATACGGAGAGATGCAGGTCTTACATATGATGGACCAAGGCCGTGAACTGCTTTGTATGTGATAGCCGATACCTTTAATTGGACCTAGTAACTAATGGGTAGCCAGTGGAGTGACTACAGAATGGGACACCCAGGGACAGCTTGCTACAAGACAAGCCCAAAGAGAATAACAGCAGAACAGCGCTGGTGGTCACCTACAGCCCACAACTCAAGCCAGTCCAACGCATTATCAATGACCTACAACCCAGGCTGGATTGTGACACTTCCCTTGCACAGGCCCTGGGGGGGGGGGGGCTGACCTTTTCTGGCTTACAGACAATCTGCTAACCAAAAACTACTCGCCCGAAATGATAAACTACTTAACAGTAACATGGATCCTGGTACCAAGACCTGCAACAAACCAAGATGCCAGCTTTGCTCACATAGAGATCCTAGCAACACCTTCAGTGGACCCAACAACATCAGCCGTACCATTTCAGTTTCATACTCCTGCTCATTCTCTAATGCGATTTATGCCATCATGTGTCAGCAATGCCCCTCCACTCTCTCCATTGGACAAACTGGCCAGTCCCTTCGACAAAGAATTGATGGACATAAGTCTGACATCAGAAACCAAAACATTCAGAAACCAGTGGGGGAACATTGTAACCTTCCAGGACATTCGGTTGATAACCTAAAAGTAGCAGTTATCCTGCAGAGACATTTCAAAGGGAGATTAGAAAGAGAGACTGCTGAATTGCAACTGATAATGAAACTCAAGACAATGCAACCCCTGGACTGAACTGGGACATTGGCTTCCTGTCTCATTACCAATGCTGATTTCTCCACACCCATTACTCCTCTGCATACTACACCCTATTCAATCATACCAGCTATTGTCATTCACCGGCTATTGGCGTTACCTGCTGTTGTTATTCAGCATGTGAAATCACTCCACTCTCCAAGATAAAAGGACAGATGGACTCACATTCAAGCTGTATATGAAGAAGTGAGCTATGACTCCTGAAAGTTCATACCCTACTACAAATGTTGTTAGTCATATAGGTTCTACTGAACTCTTGCTCTTTTCTGTTGCAGAATGGGTATAACGGGCATGCTCTGCCTAGCTCCCAATAATAATCGAGCTCTGGTGTTCTGCACCAACTGGAGTCTCCGAGATGACTTTGAAGAGAGACCTGTATAGAATGTAGACTCATAGAATCTTAGGGTTGGAAAGGACCTCTAGGGTCATCTAGTCCAACCCCCTGCACACTGCAGGAAATTCATGACTACCCCCTGACTGTCCCAGTGACTTCTGCTCCATGCCCAGAAGATGGCAAAACACCTCCAGGATCCCTAGCCAAACTGGCCTGGGGAAAATTGCTACCTGACCCCAAGGTGGTGATCTGCATTACCCTTGGCATGTAAGAAGGCCACGACAACTAAGCGCTGATGTAACCCTTCCTGCCCTCCCCCTCACGTTAGGCCCAGGTTTGCAAAATAAGCATTGCTGTCAGATGGTCATCTAGCCTTTGCTTTAAAAACTCCAAAGAAGGAGAGCCCACCACCTCCCGAGGAAGCCTGTTCCACTGTCAGGAAGTTCTTCCTAATGTTTAGCCAAAAACTTTTGATTTAATTTCAACCTGTTCTGTTCCGATCTACTGGGAAAGCGGAAAACAACTCTGCACCATCCTCTATATGACAGCCCTTCAAGTACTTGAAGATGGTTATCCTATCGCGCCTCAGCTTTCTCCTCTTCAAGCTAAACATTCTGAGCTCTTCAACCTTCCCTCATAGGACTTGGTCTTCAGACCCCTCACCATCTTCATTGCCCACCTCTGGACATGTTCCAACTTGTCTATATCCTTCTGAAATTGTGGTCCCCAGAACTGAACACAATACTCTAGGTGAGGTCTAACCAGAGCAGAGTAGAGCAATACCATCACTTCTTGTGGTCTAGACACTATGCTTCTGTTGATACAGCCCCAAACCGCATTTGGCTTTTTAGCTACCACATCACATTGCTGACTCACGTTCAGTGTATGGTCTACTAAGACCCCTAGATCCTTTTCACACATACTACTGCCAAGACAAGTCTCCCCCATCCTATAATTATGCATTTGATTTTTCCTTCCTAAACGCAGAACTTTGCATTTCTCTCTGTTGATATTCATTTTATTTGTTATGGTCCAGTTTTCCAGCTTGTCAGGATCATCCTGTAAAACAACCAAGGGAGCAACCTTGCTCAAGGAAGTGTATAACGGACAAAGAAAAAAAACAACACAGCGTGTGGTCAAGATATAACACCGAAGAGTGTGTATTTCAACCTTGTTACCATGTGACATTAAATAATCATCCAGACTCACGCTCCTTATAAAGCGTGCATAATGAACAGAAAAGAGTCTTAGAGTAAGTCCGGTGTTGGAGATTGTAGTAAGATACGCCCCGCTAGATTCTCTGCTGGCATCCGTAAATTCGCTGCAGTGCTCTGGGCTGCTTGCGTTATCAGCTACTAGATTGTTACACGTGAGAAGACGAAGCTGCTGTGAAGGTCAGCTACAAAGCTGTGAACTAGTTGGAAAGGCAACGAGCCGGCGCGGCTCGTTATGTCAACCAATTACAGATCCACCTAATAGTAATAGGATCCAAGCCCCATTTTACCAACTTGTTGACAAGGATATTATGTGGAACCTTACCAAAAGCCTTACTGAAGTCAAACTATGTCTACAGCATTCACCTGATACAGCAAGGTAGCTACTTCCTCAAAGAAAGAGAGATTAGTCTGACATGACTTGTTCTTGAGGAACCCCTGCTGCCTCTTAGTAATCACAGCCATCCTTTCCAAATGCTCAAGGACTGACTGATTGATGATTTGTTCTAAGACTTTTTCAGGTATAGATGTCAAGCTGATGGGTTGCTAGTTATCCTGGATCCTCCTTTTCCCCCTTTCTGAAGAATGGGACAACATTTGCCCACGTCTAATCTTCTGGCACCTCACCTGATCTCAAAGAATTCTAAAAAAATAATGGACAGAGGCTCAGAAATTACATCTGCGAGTTATTTTAGTACCCTTGAATGCAATTCATCTGGCCCTGAGGACTTAGTACCGTTTAAAGAAACTAGGTGTTTACGTACTACCTCTATGCTCATCCTAGGCTGTAACTCCCCCCCCCCATCATGTGTTCTGTTAATGCCATGTTGAGCACATCTTCCTCGCAGGAGAAGACTGAGGAAAAGTAGGAATTGAGCAGTTCTGCCCTCTCTTCACCACCTGTTACAATTTCACTTCCCTGTCCCTACAATGGGCCTACCCTGTCCTTGCTCTTTTTCTTACTTTGAACATAAGCAAAGAACCCTTTTTTGTTGTTTTTAGCATCTCTTGGTAGCCTAAGCTCATACTGAGCTTTAGCCTTTCTAACACTCCCTACACGGATTGGTTATTTGTTTACATTCATGCTTATAAGGCCCTCCTTCAGTTTCCTAAATGAGTCTTTTTTATTTCTCAATTCATTAGAAAGCTGTTTATGAAGCCACTGTGGCTTTTTTAAGTTTGTCCCGTTTTTCCTTCTCATAGGAATCGTTTGTGATGTGCTTTCAATATTTCGCTTTTAAGAAACTCCCACCACTCTTGAACTCCCTTCTCCTTAAATATTTCTGAACATGTGATTCTACCCAGCATAGCTTTCAGTTTGTTAAAATTTGCTTTCTTGAAGTCCAACCTATATGTCTGACTGCGTACAGCTTTTCCCTTCCCCAAGGCTGTAAATTCCAAAGTTACATGGTCACTGCTGCCCAGGGTGCCCACTACTTCTGCCTCAACCAGTTCTTCCCTGTTGGTGAGAATCAAGTCCAAAGTAGCAGAACTCCTTGTTTCCCTCTCTACTTCCTGAAAAATGAAGTTGTCAGCAAGACAAGTCAGAACTTTATTTGACCTTTCATTTTTAGCAGAGTTAGACTTCCAACAGATATCCGGGTAATTGAAATCTCCCGTGACTACTGTGTCCCGTCTCTTTTTGGACTTTGTAATTTGTTCTAAGAGTTTCTCATCCAAGTCCTCTGCTTAGCTTGGAGGTCTGTAGGAGACCTCCACCATAGTATCACTATTATTTCTTATTCCTTTTATCTTTTACCCAGAGACTCTCAACTGTATTTCCATCCTCGGATACATGTATTTCCTCACAAGTATATACATCCTTTACATATTATGCTACTCCTCCCCCCTTCCTTACTTGTCTATCTCTTTTGAACAAGTTGTATCCCTCAATCCTAGTATTCCAATTGTGAGTGTCATTCCACAAAGTTTCAGCAATGCCTATTATGTCATAGTCCCCTTCCTATATTAGGACTTCAAGTTCCTCCTGCTTGTTTCCCATACCCTGGTCATTAGTGTAGAGACATCAGAAGCCATGAGTTTTATGCCCTGAGGTTTTTGTTTCTGTGCTTACCTGTGAATTAATGTTTCCTAGCATATGTTCCGCTCCCTGCAGGTCTTCATTGCTCCCTTCTCCAGCTATAGGTTTTGAATTTTTGTCTCTCTCCCCCACAGGATTTAGTTTAAAGCCCTCATCAGATTTGCAAGGCTCTTACCAAACACATTTTCCTACTCTTACGAGTTGCAAACCATCTCTCGATAGAAGAGCTTCATCTCAAAAGCCTAAGCCATCCAAAAAACCAAACCGCTCCTCTTGACACCATCTATGTAGTCAGTCATTTATTTGCAGCATTCTTCTTTCCCTTCATAAACCATATCCTATGACAGGAAGAACTGACAAAAACAACCTGTGGTCTCAGGTTCTTAATGTTTTTACCCAGAGCCACGTAATCTCTTTTAATGTGTTCTGGATTGTGCCGGGCAATATCATTTCTTCCCTCATGTATCAGGAAGAAGAGATAATAATCTGTGGGTTTGATGAGTCTTCCTACCCTTTCTGTCACATCCTGGATGTGTGCACCTGGTAGACAGCATTCCTCTCAAGATGGCACACTTTACCCTCTACTCCTCTCATAGGGTGTCCCCAATTACTAGCACATGCCTTGTTCTATAATGAGGGATGGAAGCTCGAGTCTTCTCATCCGCAGGGGCCTGAGAAATTTCTTTCAAGGTTCGAGGAGTCTGGGGGAGTAGCTCTTGATCCAGTGGTCCAGAAACAATATCCATGGGCAGATCCTTGAGCAATTGCTTAGCATCAGAGGCTCAGAATGTCTCCTGATTATCCTGCTCCTGTGGGTTACTTTCTTCCATGTGCCCGCCTCTTGAATTTGGTGCTCCTCCAAATCCTTTCTCTCGTTCTCATGTTGCCCTCTGAAAAAGTGCTTCATGTATTCTGTCCATGTACTCTTCACCTTCCCTTATTAAATTGAGTGTGGACAAGCGTGCCTCAAGTCCCTGTGTCGTCTTCTCCAGTAGGGCTACCAGCTTACCCTCAGGAAAGAATAAAAACATACCACTGACTGTACATGTCACTGCCTCGGCTCTCTCGCCAGCCATGCTGCTGCAATCCATTTCAAAGGTGGTTCAGGTTTTATGGTATTTCCCTGACAGTTCCCCTGCCAAACTGCTTTAGAAGACAACTTGTGAAAAGTTGGCAGAAGGAGGGGGAAAAGCCTTGCGCCTATAAGATGTAAGAGATACTCCGCCTCTAACAGGGCCCACAGGCTAAGAGCCAAAGGGAAGAGCGAAGAGGAGCCTAATTCAATTCAAAGCTCACCCAGCAGAGGCCGGGGCCAGCAGTCAGCCCCAGGCAAAACAGACGTTCTTCAATTAGCAACAATCAGCCTCAATTATTTCCAACCCAGGGAAGAGACCTAGTAGTATAATCTTTAGTCCTTATCTCTTTACCAGTGCATCTCTTTGAAACATTCCTTTACTCCGGGCGGTGAGTTGGGAGCCAGTTCCTGGCTCAGCTGAGTTGGGGGAAGGCCTGTTTTGCAGCTGCATTCACTTGCTTCTCTAGCAGCAGTGCTGGATCCAGTAGGACTCCATGGCTCTTAACCGAGTCTTCCAGGGTCAGCTGAACCCCATTGGAAGTGGGGAGCAGAATATCCTTCAAGATTTCCATCTTCCATCCTATACACATCATTCCTATTCTACCTAAATTGACAAAGAAAGAAATCAAAGTTCTAATTAGCTTACCCAGCGTTTTGACGAAATGCGGGATAACAGATTTCTCTGAATTCCAGACCAGAGATGATAGCGACGTCTAGTCCAACCGCCTGTACAATGCAGGGAGATCACAGCTACACCCCCATGACTCATGCTCATACGTGACCAGCTTTTATTGAAGCTGTTGTACAGGCCAGCACCTGACTTTACCAAGACTTCCGATTCGGGCCCACAAAAGGCATGATCTGTGATGGTGCTCTGAGCGTGCTCTGGGAGACGTTCTTTCCAATAGGGGGATTTTTTTCTGAGCATCAGACCAAGTGTGTGGCATTGGTCTTTGTGTTGAGAGCTGGTTTGGTAGAAGATCAACCGTTCATAACTCAATCAATACATCACCTCAGACGGCTTGTTCAAGGCTGAAGAAGGGAAGATTAGCTTTTACTGGAATCCTGAAAGAAGCCTGTAAGCAAGATGCAGTTGCCTTGCACGTCAGATACTTATAAATCCCACATAAATGCACTATGTATCATTCGTGTTTGAAGCGACATTCCATCTTGGCAGGAGGTAGCCCAACCTGCTGATGGAAAATAGCATGGGGGTCTGTCCCAGTTTGTATGTAAAATATTTAATACCCTGCTTTCTATGTAGAAATGCTGACCAATTAACAATATGCATACTGCTGCAGTCATCTCCTTCCCAGGGGGCTGTTTTTAAGAAAGGTTGGGGGACAGTAGAAATTGGATCCCCGCAAATCTGCCTCCCTTTCCCACGTAAATGGATAGCATTACTAGAATTGTTAAAGTCCAGAGAAGAAGGCTTTTTTGTTTTAAGGTGGTGGTTATAAACTGCCATGAGCACTAAAAACATACTCGGGAGGTCTCGTGCCTGGATACAGCTGCCTTTCCTGGTCTTTAGAGCAATGTCTGTGGAAGATGGCAGGGTTATAGCGGCCGTATCAGAAACGTGGAACTGTGAAAGTCGGCAGGATGCCGCCGTCCCTGCCCCTTCCTTCAGACTATATGCGGGGAATAGCGTGTGCAGGGCAGGCAGCGTTCTGTTTGTTGAATGGGGTCCAGTAGCTTAGAAAAGTGAAGGCTAACAATCTACAGAATCAGTTTTGGTGAAAATACAAGGCTTGGAAATGAACTTTGGACTGGGGGAGGGGCCATACTGGAAAACCCACGTTGACCAGAACTGTGGATGATTTTGAGGGGGAGTCAAAGGAGTTATAACAGGTTCTCCTTTGACTCCCTCTCAAATGAGTTACAATGAGTTACTTCAACTGCCCTACCATATTGACTGAGTAAATGCATATTTTAGGCTGTGATTGAGATGAAATGTCATAACCCCCCCCCAAAACCCCCACACAGTTTCCTTTGCTTTGAAAAGTAAACAGTGATGGGGCTTGTGCTTGATGGGTCTGGGTAGAGGTCAAGCAGGGCGTTCCTCCAAGGACTCAGTTCCTCTGGTGGCAGAGACGTCAAGCCTGTGACACGGACTCCGTCCTCTTGCTTGCAGCGTTCCTGCCTCTCGCGCCCCCTTGTTTTGCTGGGACTGTTGCTACATCGGTCTGCGCTGCAGACTTGGGAATCACCGACCTGAGACGATACGGCCATCGGTCTGTGCGCATTGCACCTCATGCGATCCTTACCACAGGAGGGTTTGGTGACTGCCGTGGCCGTCACTGCCGCCTGACTGAACTGCATGTCCTGATCAAATATGGAGACGGGTGGAGAAGTGACAATGTCTGCTTGGCCAAGTCTGGGGGAGCCTGGGGTAAGCTCTGGGGGCCTAGTTGTGCTGGCGGTAGCATGGCACCTGATTGTGGGCCACTGTCACAGTTTCTCTCGGAGATCATCTTTCATCGGGGGGGGCGCCCCTTTTCTGCCAAGAGGTGCAAGTGGCTGCCTGTTCTGCACACGGCACCAGCCATTTGTCACTCCACTGGTCTGATTCCCTGGGATAGCACCCTGAGACGTTCCCCTTCCAAGAGCCCCGGGTGTGCCTGGTGGAGAGGGGCTGGAGGCTGATGGGGAGGAGGAGGAGGAGGAGAAAGGGGGGGCTCAGAGGGGTGGGATGGGAAGGGAGGTAGATGGGGCAGCCAGCCTGCAGGGCTTCCTGGACATTCCCATTGTAAGCCTGGTGAAGTATTAGGGGTGGAAGAACCCTAACAACCTCAGTGATCAAACTTGGGGAATACCTGTAAACTGAAGCAGAAGTAAGGTAGGTAAAGGTGGTCACCTGTGCAAGCACCGAGGCATTACTGACCCATGGGGGGGACGTCGCATCACATTTTCTTGGCAGACTTTTTGTTATGTGGTGGTTTGCCATTGCCTTCCCCGGTCATCTACAATTTACCCCCAGGAAACTGGGTACTCATTTTACCGACCTTGGAAGGATGGAAGGCTGAGTCAACCTTGAGCTGGGTGCTTGAACCCAGCTTCCGCCAGGATCAAACTCAGGTCATGAGCAGAGCTTGGCCTGCAGTACTGCTGCTTACCACTCTGTGCCACGGAGCTCTACCTTTTACCTGGTTTCCATGTCAGTTGCTGTGCATGGTGTCTCATTACCCCATTGGAGATATCACAGTGACTAACCCAGCTTCTCCTTGGTGCCTGGGTGAAACCTGAGCTTTCTCCTTACAGATGGACGGTTATTCCACACAGTGACCCTTCTGCAGGCAGGCTGGGCTATAGTGGTGGGGGGACGTCTGTCTCCAGTGAGCCCTGCCCTGGAGGTCTGTGGCTTGCGAATGTTGGGGGCTGATGGCTCCTCGACCCCCCACAGCTGTCCTGTGATGGAGATCATTCGACTGCCTCCTGTGGAGGATCTGGCTTTGCCACGCTGGAGACATACAGCCACTGAAGTTGTTCATCAAGGTAAAAGTGGCACCTTTGCCATCTGGAGGAGGGACCGAATGGCCAAGAGGCCCCTCTGAAGTGAAGTGAGATGCGTTAAATGCCTGGCAGGGCAGCATTTAAAGTCCTGCTGTATGTTGCTGCCTGCTCACTAGGGGAAGGGATGTGAATAACATGAAGGGGTGGGGCCAGTTGGGTCTATCCCCGCCCCCCCTCCAGTAATACCTTGCCAGTTGTCCATAAGCACAGCACAGTCCCCAAGCACTCCTTGGTTGGGGCAGTGCTTTAGCAGGAGAGCAGCACCTGCTTGGCATGCAGAGGGGCCCAGGTTCAGTCCCTGGCGCTTCCCGCTGAAAGGGTCAGGGAACAGATGATGCGGAAGAAGCCTCTGCCCGAGATCCTGGGGAGAGCCTGTCAGTCAGAGGAGACAAGACTGGTCTTGACAGCCCCAGAGTTTGACTCCGTCATGAATCCATTAGTCCCAGATTCATAAAATATTGGCAGGAACTATAATAATAACATTCGCTCGATATACTACCCTTCAGGTTGGCTTAACACCCATTCAGAGCGGTTTACAAAGTATGCCATTATTATCCCCACAACAACAAAACACCCTTGTGAGGTGGGTGGGGCTGAGAGAGCTCCGAGAGAGCTGTGACTGACCCAAGGTCATAGAATCATAGAGTTGGAAGGGGCCATACAGACCATCTAGTCCAACCCCCTGCCCAGTGCAGGATCAGCCTAAAGCATCTCTGACAAGTATTCATCCAGCCTCTTCTTGAAAACTGACAGTGAAGGGGAGCTCACCACCTCCCTAGGCAGCTGATTCCACTTTTGAACTACTCTGACCGTGAAAAAGTTTTTCCTAATATCCAGCCGGTACCTTTGTACATATAGTTTTAGCCCATTGCTTCGCGTCCTAGCCTCTGCTGCCAACTGGAACAGCTCTTTGCCCTCCTCCAAATGACAGCCTTTCAAATATTTAAAGAGAGCAATCATGTCCCCCCTCAACCTCCTCTTCTCCAAACTAAACATTCCCAAGGCCCTCAGCCTTTCCTCGTAGGGCTCAGTCTCCAGACCCCTGATCATTCTCGTTGCTCTCCTCTGCACCCTCTCGATTTTGTCCACATCCTTTTTGAAGTGAGGCCTCCAGAACTGCACACAATACTCCAGGTGTGGCCTGACCAAGGCAGTATAGAGAGGGGCTATGACCTCCAGCGATTTCGATGCTATGGCCCCTTTGATACAACCACTTCTCCAGAGTATTCAGGTCTTGTTGAATTTTAATTCTATCTTCTTGGGTGTTTGCTACCGCTCCCAATTTGGTATCATCAGCAAATTTAATGAGCAGCCCTTCCACTCCTTCATCCAGATCATTGATAAAAATACTGAAAAGTACCGGGCCCAAAACCGAGCCCTGCGGCACCCCACTGGACACCTCCCTCCAATCTGATGAAACGCTGTTGACCACCACTCTTTGAGTGCGGTCCTCCAACCAGTTCCCTATCCACTGAACTGTCCTATAGTCCAGTCCACAGTCTTCCAGTTTGCCCATCAGAATGTCATGGGGGACCTTATCAAAAGCTTTACTGAAATCCAGATAAATCACGTCAACAGAGTTCCCCCGATCCAGTAAGCTGGTCACTCGATCAAAGAAGGAAACCAGGTTGGTCTGGCAAGATCTGTTAGGAACAAAACCATGCTGACTTCCCCGGATCACTGAGCGGTCCTTCATATGCTTACAGATTGATCCCTTTAAAATCTGCTCTAATATGTTCCCAGCAACAGAAGTCAGACTGACCGGCCTGTAGTTTCCTGGGTCATCCTTCCTCCCTTTCTTAAAGATTGGGATAATATTCGCTCTTCTCCAATCTTGTGGCACATCCCCAGTCCTCCAGGAGGCCTTGAAGATGATGGACAGGGGTTCTGCAAGTTCTCTGGAAAGTTCTTTCAGCACTCTTGGGTGCACCCCATCTGGCCCAGGGGATTTGTATTCATCCAGTGCAGCCAGATGCCTCTCCACTACCTCTCTGTCAATGTCAATTAGCCACTCACGTGTCCTGCCACATTTTCTACTATCTTGAGATGTGCCTGAGTTCTTCAGGGAGAAAACAGAGGCAAAAAAGTCATTAAGCCTGTCTGCTTTTTCTCCGTCCTGCATCAGAGTTTCTCCATCTACTCCCAACAGCGGTCCAATTTCCTCTTTTACCTTGCGTTTGCTTCTCACATATCTGTAGAAGTTTTTCTTATTGTAGCGAGCCCTCCTGGCCAGACCCAGCTCCTACTGAGCTTTGGCCTCTCTGATGGCTGATCTGCAGTACCTAGTAACCCTTGGCTTCAAGCAGAGGAGTGGGGAATCAAACCCGGTTCTCCAGATTAGAGTCCCATGCTCTTAACCACTACACCAAACTGGCTCTCCAGGCATTGTGGGACTTGGGTGCATGTGGTTGGTGTGTATGGGTTCGCAGACACAAAAGGGGAGTGGAAAATGCCTTGGTCTGTGCTGTCATTCCAATTGGACTCTGAGAGGGTCTTAATAGTTTCCTGTTGCTTTAAGAACAGTGGATTTTTTAATGTCCTTCTAGGTGAGGCACACCTGTTCATTTATGGTGGCTGTAGCCGTGGGCAGGCTGTTCTGGCAGACTGGTGCTTCCTGCACTTGGAGGGGCTCTGTTGCCGGCAGGTATGGGGCAGACTGAACCAGCTTCTGGCTGGAAGGACACGGGGGGCCTGCCGTCAGGGCCAGTGCTAGGGACCCTCAGCTCTCCTGACGGTGCTGGCTCTGGCACTCACTTGCTAGTGGCTGGCAGGCAGCTCAGTGGGGGATGTCTTCCGGCCGCCCTTGGGAGTGCAGGTGCCCCCTGCTGCTTCCTTCCTCAGGGGAAGGGGGGCTTGGGCGGGGGCTGGCCCTTCTTTCACTTGAGCAGTGAAAGCAGCTGGTTCACTTCTTCCACCTTGCCAGGTTCCTGTGGAGGGTCCTGTTCCGGTCGGCCGCCATTCTCACAGTGCCTGTGGGTGGGAAGGCGGCGCTCTCATTGCAGGTGGTCTAGAAGCAACTGAACAGGCCCTGGGCACTGTCCTGTATTTGAAGCCAACAGAGAGTGGCTTCCAGTGGTGTCCTATTGAGACGTGTCCACCACTTACTCCTAGGTAAGTGACTGTTGCCAGAGGCATCCCTCCCTTCTCAAGGTGCTTTGTATTATCCACAGTTCTATGTATTGTCGAAGGCTTTCACGGCCGGAGAACGATGGTTGTTGTGGGTTTTCCGGGCTGTATTGCCGTGGTCTTGGCATTGTAGTTCCTGACGTTTCGCCAGCAGCTGTGGTTGGCATCTTCAGAGGTGCAGCACCAAAAGACAGAGATCTCTCAGTGTCACAGTGTGGAAAAGATGTAGGTCATTTGTATCTACTCAGGAGGGGTGGGGTTGAGCTGAGTCATCCTGTAAGAGTTTCCCAGGGTGTGGAATGCTAATGGCGGGAGGCTTCACTGTATCCTGAGGAGGTTCTTTTGCATATGGATTGGTACTTGATGTGCTAATCTTCTCTGCAGGGCTATTGTCGGGGATAGAATGTTTTGTTAGCCTGGTGTTTTTCAGAACTGGAAACCATGCTCTGTTCATTCTGAAGGTTTCTTCTTTCCTGTTGAAGTTTTGCTTATGCTTGTGAATTTCAATGGCTTCCCTGTGCAGTCTGACAAAGTAGTTGGAAGTGTTGTCCAGTATTTTGGTGTCCTGGAATAAGATCCTGTGCCCTGTTTGAGTTAGGCTATGTTCAGCCACTGCTGATTTTTCCGGTTGTCCAAGTCTGCAGTGTCTTTCATGTTCTTTTATTCTTGTCTGGAATAAAAGAACATGAAAGACACTGCAGACTTGGACAACCTGAAAAATCAGCAGTGGCTGAACATAGCCTAACTCAAACAGGGCACAGTATCTTATTCCAGGACACCAAAATACTGGACAACACTTCCAACTACTTTGTCAGACTGCACAGGGAAGCCATTGAAATTCACAAGCATAAGCAAAACTTCAACAGGAAAGAAGAAACCTTAAGAATGAACAGAGCATGGTTTCCAGTTCTGAAAAACACCAGGCCAACAAAACACTCCACACCCGACAATAGCCCTGCAGAGAAGATTAGCACATCAAGTACCAATCCATATGCAAAAGAACCTCCTCAGGATACAGTGAAGCCTCCCGCCATTAGCATTCCACACCCTGGGAAACTCTTACAGGATGACTCAGCTCAACCCCACCCCTCCTGAGTAGATACAAATGACCTACATCTTTTCCACACTGTGACACTGAGAGATCTCTGTCTTTTGGTGCTGCACCTCTGAAGATGCCAACCACAGCTGCTGGCGAAACGTCAGGAACTACAATGCCAAGACCACGGCAATACAGCCCGGAAAACCCACAACAACCATCCACAGTTCTCTTTGTCAGATGCATCTGGCAGGGAGAGCTGTGGTTATCGAAGGCTTATACTACATAGGAATTGGACGCTTTTACTGCTGCAAACTAACACGGCAAACTGACTCCACACCAAAAGGAGATGTTTACATTTACTAGCAAAGGAATGTTTTGGTTGCCTCCCCGCTAATTGCATCCTGTCCCCTTCTGATATATGTCTCCTTCTCTCCCCTATCTCCCCTCCTCTTCTGTATTTGACCAGTTTGGATCATGCATCTGACGAAGAGAACTTGATTCTTGAAAGCTTATGCTACAATAAAATTGGTTAGTCTTAAAGGTGCTACTGGACTCTTTGATTTTGCTACTACAGACTAACACGGCTAGCTCCTCTGGTTGTATTATCCATGTGATGGTTGCCATCTGAATGAGTAGAATGCCTGTCGGATGAGATTGGGAGCCAGACTTATTTATTTATTTATTTATTTTATCATATTTATATTCTGCCCTCCCCGCAAGCAGGCTCAGGGCGGATAACAACATTAAAACATTTAAAACATTTCTTTAAACATTAAACATAAAACATTAAAAACATTGTACAAAGATATTAAAAATAGCAGCACTCTTAGGCGAGATGTCCTTTTCTCCCCCTTCCGTGTCTGTCCTAGGTACTCGCACACAGCTCACGTGCACCGTGGGAAGCTGTTGCTGGTGGGTGGAGTCTGGTTTCATGGCCCTTCAGTGCCCGGTGTGGCTGTGATAGATCTGGCAACAGGGTTCACCACAGAATATCACATCGACACAGTAAGTGTGTGGGGGGGGGAACCCTTGGCTCTCCCTGGACCTTCCTTTCCCAGACCTGACAGGTGCTCAGCCACCTTCTCCCTTAAGAACAAATCCCTCAGATCCCTGGCTTTGTAGACTTAACTTGCTCCTTTGCTTGATCCCAAGAATCGACTAGGGTGGTGGGGTTTGATCTGAGAGTGCCTCCCTGCTTGCAGCCGTTCACTTCCTGCTGTTTTTGAGGCTCATCGGATCGACTCCAGCTGCCTGCTGAAGCCATATTTCTTACTACTTGGGGAGTCTTTTTTTTCCTTCAAAGGGTCCTCATACAGAAATGGAAGTGTCTGTGGGAGAGAAGGGGGGATGTACTAGTATTTCCCCCTGCTGCCTCGGTGCTGCCTGGCTAGTCTGCTTTCTCTGGTCTGTTCAACTTTCACTGTTCTCTTCCAGGCTTCGTTGGAATGGCCTCTGATGCTACACAACCACAGCAGTGTCTTTATGGCAGAGGAGGAGGAGGCTCTTCTGATCGGTGGTGGTGGCAACTGCTTCTCCTTTGGGAGTCACCTTAACCGGCATCCAGTCCACCTGGCCCTTGGTGACCTCTTGAGTGGGCAGTGAGGCTTCTGCAGAGAGGATCTCGGGCGTGCCTGCATTGGCAACACCTTGGGCTTTTCAGTTGTGGGAAGCATCTTCTGATCTACGCCAGCGTCCTCGGAGGATAATAAGTGGACTTTGACAGAGATGAGAGAGCATTGTTTGCCTCTTGGAGGATATTCTTGCAGGAATAGCCAGGGCTGCCTTCTGCAGAGGAGGAGCTACAAGCAGCCACAAACACCCCGTAGCAGTTAATAAGCGGAAGGAAAGAGGCGGCAGAGAAACACAGAGTGGGCAGCTGCTGCAGCTGCTGGCACCTGTTTAAGGGCCCCTGCCTGAAGAGGTGTCGCTCCAGTAACTTGTGGTTCTGCTGTCATGGCAGGGGGAGGCCAAGGTGGTGGAATTCTGATCTTTGTCATGGTAGTTTATTGTGATAAATGCGTAGTGCTATCTGATAACCAAGGAAGTTATTTTTCACAAAATATTTTTTTAAGAAAGATAAGCAGCCTTTTCTTAATGTCATACATTGTTGTATGAGATTATTTTATTGCTTTAAATCAAAATTTGGTCTTTACCTAAGTTGTTTAAAAAGAAACTAGCTGTTTTAAATTATATTTATTTTTCAGCAGTTTTTATCCATCCAGGCACATTCCTTTTCATGAGGGGATGAACATAGGCTTATATGACTGACACATTTCTTAAGTTACTTGCAAGAAAGCCTAACTAGAACTAACAGGGCTTGCTTCAAGGAAATGTATTGAGTTGAGGCTGATGTCCTACTTCTGCTTTGTGCATCGCTACCCTCTGCAGAAGTGGTCCCCTTGCACATCTTTCTCAGGCAGGATATATTCTTGTGTTGAGTGGAAAGCACCTAGTACCAAGGGACCGCCTCCCCAACAGAAGACAACACTGGTTAGGCAGAAGAAAAGCATGGGAGAGCCAAGCCATGAAGAGGTGTGTGTAGCACACGATTGCCCTACAAAGGCAGCAAGATTCCAGTGCACCTGAAATGAATGCCCAAATTTTAATTGAAAAGAATATACCATTATAGTCGTGGCAAAAGTATAATGAAAACATATTGAGATGGGAGGAGGGAGTTGGAAGTCTATTGCATCTGCCCCTTCTGTCTAATATGCTGTACTCAAGTTTGGTTTTCCAATAACCGGTGGAATGTATCCATATGGATATAGAGTACAGTGTTTGGGTGTTATAATTTCTAATAAAAGAATTGTTATACCAGAATATATACGGGAAGGTGAGAGTTAGGGGGAAAGGGGGGGATAGAGAGGGAGTAGGGAGGCTATTAGTTAAACTGAATGGAGGAGGAGGAGGAAGAGTTAGATTAAAATTGGGGAAGGGGCAGCCCAATCTGCAACTTCTGGAAAGTAGGAGTGTGCACCGGGAAAAAATTCTTTTTTCCCACTATGAGTTTAACGGAAGCGGGGAAATGATCTGTAATACCCCGAAAGCCAAAGGGGGCAAGCTGCTTCGACTTCGGGTATGTAAATTTCTTCGGTATGCTCCGTAAAGATTCAGAGCATAATGAAGTGAGGGGGAAAGCTGCCTGTCTCTCAGCCCAGAAATTGCTCCCCCATCCTCCTTACCCCTACCCCACCCCACCTACTTGGCTGTGGAGCCAGGAAGATCAGCTGGGCGGTGGGAAAGCCTGGAGCCAGATCCTCCGCCACCTTAGCAGCCAGCTGGGCGGCGGGGAAGCATAGAGTCGGCTTCTCCACCGCTTTAGCAGCCAGCTGGGCAGCGGGGAAGCCCAGAGCTGGCTCCTCCGCCACCCGTGCCAACTTTTCCGATACCGCAGCAGCCAGCTGGTCGGTGGGGAAGGCTGGAACCAGATCTCCAGGCCCGCGCTGCCTTTGCTGCCGCTGCAGCAGCCAGCTGGGTGGTGGGGAAGCTTGGAGCCAGATCTTCCATGGCCTGCGCTGCTTTCTCTGCCACCACAGCAGCCAGCTGTCCCATGGGCAAGGCTGGAGCTGCCTCCTCTGGCCCTTTCTGCCCCTCAAATGGCCGCCGCAGCAGCCATTTGAGGGGCAGGAAGGGCCTCTTTCACCACTGTGGCAGCCGTTTAAGGGGCAGGAAGGACCGGAGCTGGCTCCTCTTCCGCCATGCCACCTCCTCCAGGGCCCACAGTGGCCAGCGGGGAAGGCTGGGGCAGCCTCCTCCCACCCTTTCTGCCACTTGCACACCCATATTGGGAAGGTGTCCATTTGTTAAGAGCTGTGGTGGCAGCCCCACAGGTGTAGCTTGCAACCACATGATGCATGACTCTGGCAAATCAGCACTGTGCCTTGGGATGGTCTTACCCATGAGGGAGAAAGTCAAGTGGCTGAGCACTCTCCACCAACAGGGTGTTACAACACCCAGTCAACCCAACCACTGGCTGTGCTTCCTTCTCTGCTGGGAGGGTCCCCAGCTGAGGGAGTTTGAACACAGCTCCCACGTGGATAGCAGCCCCCCTAATTGGCTGTGTCAAGAGTAGTTTTCTGGGCAACCGCGTCTGGGGCAAGTAGGGGCTGCTGCCACCGCCCCCTCCCCCACAGAGCCGCACCTGAAGAGGCTGGTGGTCAGGCGAGTTCAAGTGAGGGGGGCAGCTGGCACAAATCAGCGAGCTGGGTTAGCCGCTGCCCCAGCTACCTCTTACCTGTCGGTGCTCCCTTGCTCCTTACCGAGCTGGAACTCCAGAGTCAGACAACCTGCAAGGAGACTTGGGTGGTCATCCTTAGTCAGACATTCTGGATGTCACCCTTCTCAAGGCAACATCACCGTGAGGGCCCACTTTTCTGCCTCACGCACAAAGTCCCTACAGCAGGAGGCTGACGTTCTGCTAACATAGATTGAACCGTGATGGAAGTGGTTGCCCCGTTCGGGGAATACAGCTTTTTGATTAGTTAACCCTAGTTCCTGAGACAGTTCCGTAATCCTTCAGGTGTCTTTGGACCACAGCGAGGTCTTCTTTGTCACGAAGCCAAAGGTACATGTCGTCTGCATGGGCAGGGGCTGACAGTCTCAGACTCCTGCTACCCATGGACTCGAATCCCTTTATGGGAGGATTGGCCTTAATAGAGCTTAAGGGTTCGAGTGACTTAGGTCATGGGCAGCCCAATCCTAGGGGTGGGGGTGAAAACGTACAGGAAGCGAACTAAGGCTTGCACGGGCGTGAATGGGTCTTACGTCAACCAGCACCTCTCTGCTGGTGCCCGTCCGAAGTGCGCTACTGCAGATGTGTCACCGCTGGCAGGCACACTTGGCAGCCAAGCAGAGGTGCAAGTGTGGCACAAGTTCCTGCGCCAGCATGGGAGGGGGCGTGGGGCGGACCGCAAGTTAGTCCACTTCCAAAGCCCCTTCAGGCTTGGGAATGCCCCAAGCAGCGGCAGAAAGTTATGCCACAAAAGAGGAGGCGTAGCCCATAGGCACCCATTGAATGGGAAAACTGGCCCCTCTCCCTGTGTCCAGCCCTGCCCCCGCGGCCCTAAGGAGCATAGGATGGGAACTACTATGGGGGGGGGGCAATCCGCATGTGCTTCTGGGGTGGGCAAGCCCCCCCCATGCCCAATCATCTGCCTATGCACCTTTTGAAACCTCATGGCCTCTGGTAGGTGAGCACGCGGCCGTAGGCTCTGCCTGTCAGCTTCCTGCCATGGGAACTTTGTGCATGAGGCAGGAGAGTGGGTATTCACTGTGGCGGGCCATGAGTGCATGGTGGGGGTGCACTTCGCGGGAAAACTGGGAGAACTTTGCACTCACTTGAGGGAAGAAGGGCAAAGTCCAGAATCTCTGACTAACGTACAATAACCACCTAAGTCCTCTTACAGGTTATCTGACTCTCGAGTCCCAGCTCAGGAAGGAGCGAGGGCGTGGACTGCCAACAGAGCTGGAGGTTCCATTTAGTTGCTGCAGCTGTTGACAGAGCAGACCATCGTGACGGTGTCCACTCTTTTTTAAAGGCATCTGACTCAGCAAGCCAGCAAAAGCATTTCTTGGGCCCCCCCATCTGAAGCCAATGCAGAAGAGGCCACTACAGAGCGCATCCATAGGCTGTGAGAAAGGAGTGTCTGTGCCGTTGTGTGTGGGTTTTTTCTCTCTCCAAATGTCTCTTCCTAGCAATAGAATATTAGAGGGCTTGCGATACTTCTCTCCACACTGGCTGTAAGGGATTCCCAGTTCATTCTGTGACCCTGAGCACCAAGCTGAGCAGCACCACGTATTCCTTAGCAACTCCCAGATGCAGAGTGCAAGGCCTGGATGTGGTATGTAAATGCTCACTCAGGGCACAGGGTATCTTAATTCAGGTCTAACACCAGCTAAACCTTTTGCCAGCCTCCTCCTATGTTATTGTCTGTATTTTCATGCTGTATGAACTAAAAACACAGCAGTGTCTTAGCAATCCTTACAACACACACACCAGGCACATCACTGTACTATCATATTGCACGTAGGCTCAAAGTCAGGGCTCTTGGAGGGAGGGCTATCAGGAGGTGGCTAGGCACGAAACAAAAAAAATATGTACACAGCCCTTCAACAATATACTGTCACTAGAAACAAAGCCCGTTGTGGGAAAAAATACAACAGGCTCTAGAAAGGGGAGAGCGGGCAGGCAAGCATTCCCTCCTCCATCACTGATCCTGACTGGTGAAGGAGGGGGGTGGGCATTGCTACCTTCTCCACACCTGATCTCAGCAATGTGAAGGGGTGGTGGGCTTTGCTGCCTGCTGCATGCCTGATACAGGCCGGGTAAAGGGGAACAGGCATTGCCACCTGCTTCAGTTCTGATCCTAGCCAGGTAAAGGGAAAACGGGCATTGCCTTCTGCTCTGTGCCTGATTATGGCTGTCAGTCTATGGAAAGCAGGATACTCTGATTTAGTCTCCCACCCCTTGCAGCAAGAAATCCAAGGTCTCATGAGTCAAAGGTTCTTTATTGAGAGATTATATATTCAGAAAGTACAAGTGTCCATAGGTTATCCAAAGACCAAAGTAAGCTTGTGGCTGTACATAGATCTCTTGTTGATAATGACGTGTTAAGGGCTTGCTACAGTATATCAAACCCTCTAAACCATCCCCCACCCTCGGTATCTACCCAGCTAGTACAGAAGGTGGGAAAGTGAAAGGAAGGAGCTGTCCCAAGGGCGCTGTGGTGAGCCATCTCAGATAAGGCTGTCTCAGGAATCAAGCTGCTCCTGCTAATATACACACAGAAACATTACTGGAAAAATACAGCATGAAAGCAATACGGAAGGACTGTGGGCAACAGACCTGAGATTTCTGCCCCTCCAAAGACTTCCCCTCACCCACCAAACCCCGCCTTGTCCAGGTATTTTTTGTGGAATTTGGCCGTGAGTCTAGGGGCATTCATGTGGGAGGCTGCTATCCACTCCCTAAAGCTTTCATCAAAGTCTTTCCATCTGATAAGGTAATAGTTTTTTGTTTTTTATCTTGGAATCCAAGATTTCTTCTATCTCATAATGGACTTGTCCATCGATGAGAGTAGGAAGTGGGATTCCCCTTTCTGGGTGCCACTCATCAGGTTGAGGTGCTTTCTTTAATAGGCTGAAGTGGAATGTTGAGTGCGTTTGGCGTAGGTTCTTTGGTAGTTCAAGTTCCACTGTCACATCGTTAATTACTCTTTTGACTGGGAAAGGTCCCATGTATTTAAGTCCCAACTTTTTACATGGTTGTTCACTTTTGAAATGTTTGGTGGAAACATATACTCTATCTCCTGGTTGTAGTTTCCATTGCTCTGTATGGTGGCGGTCGGCATATTTTTTATAGTCTTCCTTGGCCTTTTAAAAAGTTTTGTGGATAATTTCCCATTGCTCTGTAAGAGAGGACCACCATTCTCCCAGGTCTCCCGGTTTCTTTGAATCTGGAGTTGAGTCAAATGGTAGGGCTTGTCCCTCGTATCCTTGTGCCATTTTGAAGGGGGAGGCTCCTGTGGAACTCTGTATTGTGTTGTTATATGCATATTCGGCATAATGGATAAAGTCTGTCCAGGTGTCTTGTTGATAATTGAAATAGCATCTGAGAAACTGTTCTAGAACTTGATTAGTTCTTTCCGTTTGCCCGTCGGTTTGCAGATGGTGGGCAGAGCCTGTTCCCTGTTCAATCCCCGCAACTTGCAGGAGCTCCCACCACAAGTTGGCAATGAATTGTATGCCTCTGTCTGAGATCACTTTGAGTGGAAACGAATGTAGCCTTAATATGTGTTTCATGAACAAGGTTGCCAGCTTTTTTGCAGTGGGAATAGTAGTACACGGAATGAAATGTGCCTGTTTAGAAAACAAGTCCACCACTACTAAAATACACGTGCACCCTTTTGAGGGTGGTAGATCTGTTATAAAGTCCATTGAAATGATGGCCCATGGTCGAGGGGGAGTTTCTAATGGTTGCAACAGTCCAGGTGGTTTTCCCCTTCTCAGTTTGGCCATAATGCAAATGGAACAGGAAGAAACATATTGGGAGACGTCCTGTCTCATGTTTGGCCACCAGAATTGACGTTGGACTAAATAGAGGGTTTTAAGGTAGCCAAAGTGTCCAGCTAGTTTGGAGTCATGGCATTGCTGGAGAATTTCTTTTCTTAAGCTAACTGGTATGTAGAGTTTGGAGCCCTGGCACCACTCTCCTGCTTCTGTTTGCGTGAGCTCGACTTTGGGCGCTTCCTCCCCCTCCTTTTCCACTTCGCTTTTCACTCTTCCCTTCTATTCCGTCAGCTCAGGTTTCAAGCTGCTTTGCATTTTTGCTGCCTTACTGTGCATTGTCACCGCCCCTCCCAATTGGGAGGGCGAAAATACTGTGTTGATGACTTCCTCTTTTTGGCTGTCATGCTGGGGCATGTGTGAAAGGGCGTCCGCCAGGAAATTGGCCCTCCCTGGGAGATAATTCAGAGTGAAATCAAATTTAGAGAAGAATTCTGCCAATCGGAGTTGCTTGGCATTTAGTCTCTGGGGTGTGTGTAGGGCTTCTAAGTTTTTATGATCTGTCCAAGCTTTGAATGGATGACAGGCTTCCTCCAACCATTGTCTCCAGGTAGTGAGAGCAAGTTTAACTGCAATAGCTGCTTTCTCCCACACACTCCAATTTCTCTCAGTATCTAAAATTTTTTTTGATAGATAGGCACATGGGCACATGGGCTGCAGTAGCACCCCTCCTATTGCTGTGTCTCTCGCATCGACCTGTACAATAAATTTACGATGGTTGTTGTGGGTTTTCCGGGCTGTATTGCCGTGGTCTTGGCATTGTAGTTCCTGATGTTTCGCCAGCAGCTGTGGCTGGCATCTTCAGAGGTGTAGCACCAAAAGACAGAGATCTCTCAGTGATCTGAGAGATCTCTGAGAGATCTCTGTCTTTTGGTGATCTGAGAGATCTCTGAGAGATCTCTGTCACCAAAAGACAGAGATCTCTCAGTGTCACAGTGTGGAAAAGATGTAGGTCATTTGTATCTACTCAGGAGGGGTGGGGTTGAGCTGAGTCATTCTGTAAGAGTTTCCCAGGGTGTGGAATGCTCCTGGACCCCTCCACCTACAAAAAACTAAAACGAGATCCCACTTGCAAAATCACCAGGCTAACAAATGCGCTGATCAAGAATTCCTCACTACATCCCGACACGCACAGCAAACTATGCAAGACTGAAGCACAGCCACCTAGACTATATGGACTCCCCAAAATACATATTCAGTCCCACTCCGACCCATTGTGAGTGCCATTGGTTCACCGACATATGAATTAGCTAGACATCTGGCAGATCTCCTGCAGGACCACATCGGGAAAACCTCGTCTTACATCAAAGATTCAGCAGATTTCATCAACAAAATCAGTTCTCTGAAACTCAATCCACAAGACATACTTGTCAGTTTTGATGTTGTATCCCTGTTTACCAAGGTTCCAGTAAAAGACACTATTGCACTGATTAATCAGATTTTCCCAGAGGATGTAACAGCCTTATTCCATCATTGTCTGACAACCAGTTACTTCCAATGGGACAACGAATTCTATGAACAGATGGATGGGGTGGCCATGGGGAGCCCACTCAGCCCAGTTATAGCAAACTTCTACATGGAACATTTTGAAAAAACAACTCTAGAATCAGCACCCCACAAACCCAGTGTATGGTTCCGGTTTGTGGATGATACATTCATCATTTGGAGCCATGGGGAGGAAGAATTGATGGAGTTTTTGAATCATCTCAACAACATCCACCTGAACATACAATTCACAATGGAGAAAGAAAGTGAGGGAAAACTCTCATTCCTGGATACCTTGGTCATCCGCAAAGCAAACTCTCAGTTAGGTCACAAGGTCTACAGGAAACCAACTCACACTGATCGGTACTTACACAAAAACTCCAATCACCACCCCCGACAGAAAAGAGGCATAATGAAAACATTAGTGGATCGTGCAAGACGGATATGTGAGCCGCGCTTTCTCAATGAGGAAATTAATCATCTAAACCACGCACTTCAGGCAAATGGCTACTCCAGAAATGAAATCCGAAGAGCAATCAAACCCAGGATGAATCAAACAACCAAGGAAAAACAGTCACCTACAGGAAAAGTGTTTTTGCCATATATCAAAGGAATTACTGATCAGATGGGAAAGCTTATGAAAAAGCATAACCTTCAAGCAGTATTCAGACCCACCCGAAAAATACAACAGATGCTACGATCAGCAAAAGACAGCAGAGACCCCCTCACCTCTGCAGGAGTATACCGTATACCCTGCAGCTGTGGACAAGTTTACATCGGGACCACAAAGCGTAGCATCCAGACAAGAATAAAAGAACATGAAAGACACTGCAGACTTGGACAGCCTGAAAAATCAGCAGTGGCTGAACATAGCCTAACTCAAACAGGGCACAGTATCTTATTCCAGGACACCAAAATACTGGACAACACTTCCAACTACTTTGTCAGACTGCACAGGGAAGCCATTGAAATTCACAAGCATAAGCAAAACTTCAACAGGAAAGAAGAAACCTTAAGAATGAACAGAGCATGGGCTCCAGTTCTGAAAAACACCAGGCCAACAAAACACTCCACACCCGACAATAGCCCTGCAGAGAAGATTAGCACATCAAGCACCAATCCATATGCAAAAGAACCTCCTCAGGATACAGTGAAGCCTCCCGCCATTAGCATTCCATACCCTGGGAAACTCTTACAGAATGACTCAGTGAAGCCTCCCGCCATTAGCATTCCACACCCTGGGAAACTCTTACAGAATGACTCAGCTCAACCCCACCCCTCCTGAGTAGATACAAATGACCTACATCTTTTCCACACTGTGACACTGAGAGATCTCTGTCTTTTGGTGCTACACCTCTGAAGATGCCAGCCACAGCTGCTGGCGAAACGTCAGGAACTACAATGCCAAGACCACGGCAATACAGCCCGGAAAACCCCCAACAACCATCGTTCTCCGGCCGTGAAAGCCTTCGACAATACAATAAAGAACATTAAAACTTTGCACTTTGCACTTTACACTTTGAAATTTGAACGTTACAGTAACGAAGAATGCAGTAATGAAGAAAACAGTACTGAAGAAAAACAAGGTACATAAAGAAAGTACATAAAGACTTCAACACTTGTAAGAATAAACTTACTTTACTTTAAATGTATTTTCTGCTTCTGTCTCTTTATTTCCACCCCCTACTAAATCATAGCAGGTGTGGCCTAACATAAAGGAGTAAAGGGTAAAAGGTAAAGTTAAGTTCCAGGGGGGTTACCAAGCGGTTCCCCTGTCTTACGGGGGGGAGGCGAGGGTCCGAACTTCACCGTATAGTCCTTTTGTAAATTACCAGAGGGGGAAGACTCCTGGGACGACACTGCTGAGGCACCTCTTTGCTCCCTTTCCTCTCCTTTACTTGGTTTCTTGTCTTTACTTTGTTCCTTGTTTCCACCTCTCTTCTGTTCCTCCCCCTGTTCCTCTACTACCATCTCTGAATCCACTTCCTGTGTCTGTGAAGATTCACCTTCTCTCGCCCCTCGTTCCATTCTTTTTTCTATTTCACATGCTAAAAAATTGATCTCCCTCCAAAATTTCTGTTTGTCCTTCAACCTCTTTCCTTCCTCCTGAGACCCTCCAGATTCCTCCCACTGCCGAAGCTTCTGAGTCACTCCCTCCAACTTCTCCTTAGTCTCATTACGCTACACCTCGAGTTCCTTCTCACTCATATCCTCCATGGTACGGAAAAGTGACTTCTTTGCCTCAGTCTGAGCCTCCCTTTTTGTCTCCCTTTTTGTCTCCCTTCTAGCTTTGGGCCTCACCGTCTGAATCTCACCACCTCCTCCTCCTTCTGCTTGTGACTCAGTCTCCATCTCCTCGCACTCTCCCAGTATTCCAAATCTATTTCTGTTATTAGGTGCTAACTTCTGGGTAACAGAGTATATCCCTCTCCTCACCTTACCTCGGGATGATCCTCTCACCTGTGTCCATCCTCCCTCCTCCCTGTCATCCTGCCTCTGTTTTTGCATTGTGCTTTCCTGATTCACAGGGGGTCCTTCCTCCTCAGTAGCTGTATCCCGAGGGGACTTCCGTTTATGGACATGGGCCAGCCTAAGTTTTCCGTAAGCCTCAGGGTAAGCCCGGTTATAATAGGCATCTGGACACAGTAAATAAGTATGCCCCTCCCCACCACACAAATTACAGGTAACCTCGTAAGTACAGCGGATTGAATCGTGGCCCCTCCTTCCGCAAGCGGCACACAAAGATGACGTGCAATATTGTCGAATGTGATCAAAACCTCCACACTGGAAACAAGCAGGAGGCTGCCCACTATATCTCGTTACACCTCTGTCACCCCCTAAGTAAAAGTACTTTGGAACGTGTCTGATGTTGCTACGGTGGTCCCTCTGTAATGACACGACTGCCTTATACTCCCCTTTCCACACATTCCACACATGGCTTTCCCGGGGGGTAGCAACACCTTGCAATGTCTCTCTAGCCATCGCTCAACATCCTCCTCTGCAACGTTAGTGGTCCGAAAGGCAACAGTGAGAACTCTCAACTCGCCTCTAAATAGGGGCACCACATCAAAGTCAGAAAAGGGATTTCTCTCAGATTCTTGGAACGCCTTAAGTACTTGCCAGAAATATTGATAAGCTCGCTCAGTCACAAAGCATACGTCTGTTTCTCTCAGACCAGGGGGCATAAGAACAGCTAGTATGTCCTGGGGGGGGACTTTTAAACATTCTAGCAGAGCATCCATCATGTATTCCTCTGTCAATTTTGTAGGGTCTGTTCCTTTATATCTAAAATGAACCACAAATCTCTGCCTAGGATCAAAATCAGACTCTTCTTGTTCCCTCATATTAAAGAACTCTTCCAGGAATTCCTCATCCTCCAATTTCTCCTTTTCAA
This sequence comes from Eublepharis macularius, assembly GCF_028583425.1. Classification (NCBI taxonomy): domain Eukaryota; kingdom Metazoa; phylum Chordata; class Lepidosauria; order Squamata; family Eublepharidae; genus Eublepharis; species Eublepharis macularius. Next base: position 189,026,862 of record NC_072792.1, read on the forward strand.
AATCTAACCGACGTCTCAGAAGCTCCCCGATATTCTCTCCTCCCCTTGGTCCCGTTGTCCCTTTTTGTTTCCCTGCTGGGCCCTTAAGCATTTGGGCATAAGACAACCCTGAGGCTAACACAGAGCTTCTACCTGATGTGGTTGGAACTGCCTGGGGGTTCAAATCATCTGCAGTAGTCGTAGTTGACCCTATACTCAATCCCTCCCCGGCCCTTGTGCCTTTTGTAACATTATTAACTTTATTCACAGGAGGTTCTTTCTGCAAGGCACCAAGAGGTCTTGCAGGCAGGTCCACATGGAGTTTACTTACAGAAAATAATGCAGGAGAACTAATGTCCATTGCCGTTATCTCCCCCGAACCAGTCCCGTGCAGTCCCATCGTATTTGTCCTTTCCACATCTTCCAAAATCAAAGGGCCAAATGTCCCAGAAGCAGCAGTCCCAGGAGCAGCAGTCCCAATAGGAGTAGTCACAGAGTCAGCAATCATATTTTGGTTCCTCTCATCATGAGTAGAAATTGCTCCGTTTAGTCCCTTTTGGTCAGGAGCCGCTCCATCCAAAACTCTGTTCCCTCCTGCCTCTGTCTGTGACAACCGAGGCTCAACTGTAAGAGAAAAAGCAAAAACGCCCACAGGCCCAGTATCTTTCCTATCAACTACCCCTCGACGGGGTTGTGCCTTTGTCAACCCCGGTACCCCCCACTTTTTGTACTTCCCTCCTTTCTTCCCTGTCACACCCACCTTCTCCTTCATTGTTTTGAATATCTAGTCCTTCTGTGCTCTCTGCATACCCTCCCTCAGGAAACTCTTGCACACTTCTTTTCCCAAGGACTAGTCCTTCCACTTCCCAATCTTGTTTCCCTCCCCTTTGTTCATCTTCCAAAGCTGGAATACCCTCTAGTTCACCATCTGAGGCAGGAGCAGACTCCACCCCTGACAAACCCCCATCATCCTCACTAGTCCCCTCAGCGTCCATTCCACTTCCCCTCCCACCCTGACCTCCCCCGCCTTTTTCTGTAAAAAGCGTCTTGCTGATTCTGGGCAAGGAAACGGCAACTAAAACCTCACCCGTTTCCGGGAGACCCTGTAAACCAGAGTCTCCCTGACTTCCAATCTGGGCCTCTTGTATCTCAGTCATCGTGGTCATCTGGGCCTGTGATGGAACGACCGCCGGACCGTCCGTCTTTACCGCGGCCTTCCCTTCAGATGGTACCTTGTCTCCAGTCTTGTTTCCCGTTCCCATGGGTTCCATCGCCCCATCCATCCTCCGAAGTCGAACATCGATCCAGTAGAAAGCCTGCTCGCACCAGGCCGCCCAGTCCTCATAAGTAAGTTCAGAGTTTTCATCATCGGGGCAGTCGTAAATGCCCGCAAACTCCTCCTGTACGCTTTCCTCCGCATACCTCTGAAAAATCCGTAAAGTATCCTTAAGTCCTTCTTCAGACAGCCAATCGGGATAGGTTTCCGTAGATGTACGACCTTTCCGACCAATAACAAACCTATCAACGACTTTCACAGTCAGAGACTTAGCGTAAGCGGCTTTCTCCAAAGCTGGAGGCTCGGGTTCTATCTTCCCGGTCAAACAGTCCACAAGCACTGTCCTCTGCTTGTCCAGCATACCAATCATAACATCTTTGCTCTTCTTGTTCAACGTCACAGTGTCCACTATAGGCAAAGCAATGTGACCTACCAAAAAGGCCCAAAACTTGGCTAGATCTATTTTCTGCATCTCTTTGGGAACTAGGATGTCAAAGGCTTTAGACATCGGTTGCAGCTTTACTTTTTGCCAGGCGTCCAACAGATTCGCCTCCCTCGTATTTTGTGATGCATTTTTAACTTCCCCGTCTGTTTCCATGTCAGTATCTGTTCCCGTTGTAGAGGGTACCGGTGACCCATTTTGCTTGGATGGCACTGGAGACTGAGTCGTCAGATTTCTCATCCTCTTCTTTTCTGGGTGACTCTCTGGGGATACCCGCATCCTCTTCTGCGCAAGGTATTGAACTGCCTCTTCATGAGCCGCTCTCTCCTCCTGTTGGTCGTATGCTTGCACTAACTGCTTCAGTTCCTCACAACAAGCCACACTCAGTTCGTATGCTAAAGACTTTGTATCTCCATCCATTTGCATCAATGCATCCACCTCCTTCCACTCCTCCATCAGTTCGGCCCGCTCATCAGGGTCCGTACAATTCTTCAACTCACCCTCAATATCATCTCGCCTTCAATACAAGTCAAAACTGTATGACGTCTTCTCATCACATTCTCTGGCCAAACGTTTCTTTTCTTCTTTCATTCTAAGGTATTGTTCTATCAATAGATTGTTTATTCTTTTCTGGTGTAGGTATCTTAACTATAGCTGTCTTGCTCAGCACAGGAGACTGACCAGTCTTCCTAATATCTCTATAAGACTTAGCTAGGTCCATATTAGTTTCCAGATATTTCTCAAATTTTCGATATCATTCTTTAGCGTCCTCGGAGACATTAGGATCAAAATCAGGACAATGAGGGTTAGGGTTAGGGTTAGGGTTAGGGTTAGGAAAATAAATTTTTATTTTTTGCAATCCTTTCTACATAGTAACTGCAGGCCTTTACAGTACAAAGTACAAAATTATAAATTTGTAAACTTACAAAGCATTGCAAATTAAAGTTACGTAATAAATTGTCAGCATTCTATAACTGTGAAAGCGATATAACTCTTTAAACATATAAATGTAAATATGAAGTGTCACTATAAAATACTTAGAGTATTAACTATAAAACTTTAAGCATTCAAACATGAATAACAAATTACTTTTTATAAACCTACAATTAACTTTAAATTTATATATACATAGTTTTTAAAAGGGTTAGGGTTAGGGTTAGGGTTATGGTTAGGAAAACAGATTTTTATTTAGGAAAATAGATTTTTTTTTTTTTTTAGGAAAATAGATTTTTTATTTATAAATACCATTCTACATACACACAAGAAAAAGCTTTAAAGAACAATCAAGAACATTAAAGAACAATAAAAACCAATAAAGAACATTAAAACTTTGCACTTTGCACTTTACACTTTGAAATTTGAATGTTACAGTATCATAGAATGCAGTAATGAAGAAAACAGTACTGAAGAAAAACAAGGTACATAAAGAAAGTACATAAAGACTTCAACACTCGTAAGAATAAACTTACTTTACTTCAAATGTATTTTCTGCTTCTGTCTCTTTATTTCCACCCCCTACTAAATCATAGCAGGTGTGGCCTAACTTAAAGGAGTAAAGGGTAAAAGATAAACTTAAGTTCCAGGGGGGTTACCAAGGGGTTCCCCTGTCTTACGGGGGGGGAGGCGAGGGTCCGAACTTCACCGTATAGTCCTTTTGTAAATTACCAGAGGGGGAAGACTCCCGGGACGACACTGCTGAGGCACCTCTTTGCTTCCTTTCCTCTCCTTTACTTGATTCCTTGTCTTTACTTTGTTCCTTGTTTCCACCTCTCTTCTGTTCCTCCCCCTGTTCCTCTACTACCATCTCCAAATCCACTTCCTGTGTCTGTGAAGATTCACCTTCTCTCGCCCTTCGTTCCATTCTTTTTTCTATTTCACATGCTAAAAAATTGATTTCATCCCTCCAAAATTCCTGTTTGTCCTTCAACCTCTTTCCTTCCTCCTGAGACCCTCCAGATTCCTCCCACTGCCGAAGCTTCCGAGTCACTCCCTCCAACTTCTCCTTAGTCTCATTACGCCACACCTCGAGTTCCTTCTCACTCATATCCTCCATGGTACGGAAAAGTGACTTCTTTGCCTCAACCTGAGCCTCCCTTTTTGTCTCCCTTTTTGTCTCTCTTCTAGCTTTGGGCCTCACCGTCTGAATCTCACCACCTCCTCCTCCTTCTGCTTGTGACTCAGTCTCCATCTCCTCGCACTCTCCCAGTATTCCAAATCTATTTCTGTTATTAGGTGCTAACTTCTGTGTAACAGAGTATATCCCTCTCCTCACCTTACCTCGGGATGATCCTCTCACCTGTGTCCATCCTCCCTCCTCCCCGTCATCCTGCCTCTGTTTTTGCATTGTGCTTTCCTGATTCACAGAGGGTCTCTCCTCCTCAGCTATATCCTGAGGTGACTTTTGTTTATGAACATGGGCCAGCCTAAGTTTTTCGTAAGCCTCAGGGTAAGCCCGGTTATAATAGGCATCTGGACACAGTAAATAAGTATGTCCCTCCCCACCACACAAATTACAGGTAACCTCGTAAGTACAGTGGATTGAATCGTGGCCCCTCCTTCCGCAAGCGGCACACAAAGGCGACGTGCAATATTGTCGAATGTGATCAAAACCTCCACACTGGAAACAAGCAGGAGGCTGCCCACTATATCTCGTTACACCTCTGTCACCCCCTAAGTAAAAGTACTTTGGAACGTGCCTGATGTTGCTACGGTGGTCCCTCTGTAATGACACGACTGCCTTATACTCCCCTTTCCACACATTCCACGCATTCATGGCTTTCCGGGGGGGTAGCAACACCTTGCAATGTCTCTCTAGCCATCGCTCAACATCCTCCTCCGGAATGCTAGTGGTCCGGAAGGCAACAGTGAGAACTCTCGACTCGCCTCTAAATAGGGGCACCACATCAAAGTCAGAAAAGGGATTCCTCTCAGATTTTTGGAACGCCTTAAGTACTTGCCAGAAATATTGATAAGCCCGCTCAGTCACAAAACATACGTCTGTTTCTTTCAGACCAGGGGGCATAAGAACAGCTAGTATGTCCTGGGGGGAAACTTTTAAACATTCTAGCAGAGCATCCATCATGTATTCCTCTGTCAATTTTGTAGGGTCTGTTCCTTTATATCTAAACCGAACCACGAATCTCTGCCTAGGATCAAATTCAGACTCCTCTTGTTCCCTCATATTAAAGAACTCTTCCAGGAATTCCTCATCCTCCAATTTCTCCTTTTCAAAATCTACCCAACGTCTAAGAGGCTCCCCGATATTCTCTCCTCCCCTTGGTCCCGTTGTCCCTTTTTGTTTCCCTGCTGGGCCCTTAAGCATTTGGGCATAAGACGACCCTGAGGCTAACACAGAGCTTCTACCTGATGTGTTTGGAACTGCCTGGGGGTTCAAATCATCTGCAGTAGTCGTAGTTGACCCTATACTCAATCCCTCCCCAGCCTTTGTGCCTTTTGTAACATTATTAACCTTATTCACAGGAGGTTCTTTCTGCACGGCTCCCAGAGGTCTTGCAGGCAGGTCCACATGGAGTTTACTTACAGAAAATAATGCAGAACTAATGTCCATTGCCGTTATCTCCCCTGAACGAGTCCCGTGCAGTCCCATCATATTTGTCCTTTCCACATCTTCCAAAATCAAAGGAGCAAACGTGCCAGAAGCAGCAGTCCCAGAAGCAGCAGTCCCAATAGGAGTAGTCACAGAATCAGCAATCCTATTTTGGTTCCTCTCATCGTGAGTAGAAATTGCTCCATTTAGTCCCTTTTGGTCAGGAGCCGCTCCATCCAAAATTCTGTTCCCTCCCGCCTCTGTCTGTGACAACCGAGGCTCAACTGTAAGAGAGAAAGCAAAAACGCCCGCAGGCCCAGTATCTTCCCTATCAACTACCCCTCGAGGGGGTTGTGCCTCTGTCAACCCCGGTACCCCCACTTTTTGTACTTCCCTCCTTTCTTCCCTGTCACACCCACCTTCTCCTTCATTGCTTTGAATATCTAGTCCTTCTGTTCTCTCTGCATACCCTCCCTCAGGAAACTCTTGCACACCTGTCTTCCCAAGGACTGGTCCTTCCACTTCCCAATCTTGTTTCCCTCCCCTTTGTTCATCTTCCAAAGCTGGAATACCCTCCAGTTCCCCATCCGAGGCAGGAGCAGACTCCACCCCTGACAAACCCCCATCATCCTCACTAGTCCCCTCAGCATCCGTTCCACTTCCCCTCCCACCCTGACCTCCCCCGCCCTTTTCAGTAAAAAGCGTCTTGCTGATTCTGGGCAAGGAAACGGCAACTAAAACCTCACCCGTTTCCGGGAGACCCTGTAAACCAGAGTCTCCCTGATTTCCAATCTGGGCCTCTTGTATCTCAGTCATCGTGGTCATCTGGGCTTGTGACAGAACGACCGCCGGACCATCCGTCTTTACCGCGGCCTTCCCTTCAGATGGTTCCTTGTCTCCAGTCTTGTTTCCCGTTCCCGTGGGTTCCATCGCCCGATCCATCCTCCGAAGTCGAACGTCGATCCAGTAGAAAGCCTGCTCGCACCAGGCCGCCCAGTCCTCATAAGTAAGTTCAGAGTTTTCATCATCGGGGCAGTCGTAAATGCCCGCAAACTCCTCCTGTACGCTTTCCTCCGCATACCTCTGAAAAATCCGCAAAGTATCCTTAAGTCCTTCCTCAGACAGCCAATCGGGATAGGTTTCCGTAGATGTACGACCTTTCCGACCAATAACAAACCTATCAACAACTTTCACAGTCAGAGATTTAGCGTAAGCGGCTTTCTCCAACGCTGGAGGCTCGGGTTCTATCTTCCCGGTCAAACAGTCCACAAGCACTGTCCTCTGCTTGTCCAGCATACCAATCATAACATCTTTGCTCTTCTTCTTCAACGTCACAGTGTCCACTATAGGCAAAGCCATGTGACCTACCAAAAAGGCCCAAAACTTGGCTAGATCTATTTTCTGCATCTCTTTGGGAACTAGGATGTCAAAGGCTTTGGACATCGGTTGCAGCTTTACTTTTTGCCAGGTGTCCAACAGATTCGCCTCCCTCGTATTTCGTGATGCATTTTTAACTTCCCCGTCTGTTTCCATATCAGTATCTGTTCCTGTTGTAGAGGGTACCGGTGACTCATTTTGCTTGGATGGCACTGGAGACTGAGTCATCCGATTTCTCATCCTCTTCTTTTCTGGGTGACCCTCTGGGGATACCCGCATCCTCTTCTGCGCAAGGTATTGAGCTGCCTCTTCACGAGCCGCCCTCTCCTCCTGTTGGTCGTATGCTTTCACTAACCGCTTCAGTTCCTCACGACAAGCCACACTCAGTTCGTATGCTAAAGACTTTGTACCTCCATCCATTTGCATCAACGCATCCACCTCCTTCCACTCCTCCATCAGTGCAGCCCGCTCATCAGGGTCCGTAGAATTCTTAAACTCACCCTCAATATCATCTCGCCTTGAATACAAGTCAAAACTGTATGACGTCTTCTCATCACATTCTCTGGCCAAACGTTTCTCTTCTTCTTTCATTCTAAGGTATTGTTCTCTCAATACCTTAAGTTTATCCTTTTCTGGTGTAGGTATCTTAACTATAGCTGTCTCGCTCAACACAGGAGACTGAGAAGTCTTCCTAATATCTCTAGGAGACTTAGCTAGGTCCATATTAGTTTCCAGATATTTCTCAAATTTTCGAGATCGTTCTTCAGCGTCCTCAGAAACATTAGGATCAAAATCAGGACAATCAGGGTTAGGGCTAGGGTTACTAGGGTTAGGAAAATAGATTTTTATGTTCTCAGTCTTCTGGGCCTCCTGAGTTATGAAGGTCTCCTCATGAGTAAGAAGATGTGTAACAGCGTCCCCAGCATTCAAGCTTTCCTTGGGAGCAAAGGTCTCCTCGTGAGTAAGGACACGTGTAACAGCCTTCCCAGCAGTCAGGTCTCGCTTTGGAGCAAAGGTCTCCTCGTGAGTAAGGACACGTGTAACAGCCTTCCCAGCATTCAAGTCTTGCTTAGGGGCAAAGGTCTCCTCGTGAGTAAGGACACGTGTAACAGCCTTCCCAGCACTCAGGTCTCGCTTTGGAGCAAAGGTCTCCTCATGAGTAAGGACACGTGTAACAGCGTTCCCAGCATTCAAGTCTTGCTTAGCAGCAGAGGTCTCCTCATGAGTGAGGACACGTGTAACAGCACACCCACCATTCAGGTCTTGCTTAGCAGCAAAGGTCTCCTCATGAGTAAGGATGCGTGTAACAGCCTTCCCAGAGGCCAGGGTGTTCTTAGAAGAAAAGGTCTCCTCAAGAGTAGGGCCACGTGTAACAGGTTTACGAATGCTGTGGGTCTCCTCATGAGTAAAGGTGTCGTTCAAGTTCTTACACCCCACATCCTGGTCCAGATGATCCCCAGGGCCCTCTGAGGAAAATCCTGTCTGTACTGTTGCTTGTTCCATTGAAAGCAATAGGGAAAAGGGTTGCTCCTTAAAAGCGGCAGGGGTCTTCTGGGAGGGGTCGAACCCGAAAATGGAGGTCCGGTCTATATTCCCCAGGGGCCCTTGAACATTCTTACCATCTGTGACATCAGAAGGCGCGACTTCCGAAGCGGATGGCAGCAGATGAAGGTTGAAGCCTTTTTCTTGTAGGCCATGCTGGGAAGCATGCTCTGCATGATGTCCATTGTCTTCTATAGGCAAAAATTCGATCTCAATTTGGGGGTCCCCCCCAAGAGGGGGGGGCTCCATATTCGCACCCCCTGATGGGGGTACCCTTAGCAACAAAGTCTGACCAAATTTGAAATTTTTCTGAGAGATATAATAGGTAAAAAAAGCAAAAATCCAAACCAGGAAGTGAGAGCTCCTTGATCGCACGTCTGCTATTCAAGGTGGTTGGGGTTGGGAAAATAGATTTTTTTTTTTTTTAGGAAAATAGATTTTTTATTTAATAATAACCATTCTACAACAAACTGTAAGCAACAAATTCCAAGATGCATAATTACAATTGAAACAATAAATACAGTTAATACATACATACATGCATACATACATACATACCTACATACGTACATATTACATATTAATATAGGCATCTAAATATTTCTAGCATTAAATATCACCATTAAATATTAACATTAAGCATAAAGCATTAAGCATCAAGCATCGACATAAATGTAAGCCATCAACATTCAGGCTGTTCATGTTTCAAACTTTATTAACTTTATTAACTTTATTAACTTTATTAACTGTATTAACTTTATTAACTTTATTCATTATTAACTATTAACTATGAACTATGAACTATCAACTATTAACTATCAACTTTTCACTTTTTACTAATTAAGGAAATAAAAGAAAAAGAAAAAGAAAAAGAAGAATTAAGTTATACAACAGATGTCTATCCAACTTGAGAGAAGTCAAGGTAGGAAGCAATTATATCTGACTTCAAGGAACTGGCGGGTTGATCTCATGAAACCACCTCCACCTGCTCAGCCACTTCACGCCCTTCATCCTCTTTTCTTCCCACCTTTTAATTTTCGCCAAATAATCTGTTACAGTATGTACCGTTTCAACTAAGGGTACTGCCTTTTTGGTATACACCTCCTCCCTTCTGTTTTTCATCACAGTACTAACAAAGATGAGATTCACTAACCTAACCAGTGCCCAAGGAACCTTAATACCAGCCTTCTCACCCGGACAGCCCCCCTGCTCCCTGGGATTCCCAAACCCTTCTGTCGGCTCCAATCCCGAGACAATCGTTTCCCAGTGTTGTGATATCAGAAAAGGCCATTGCAATGCTCTGGCTACTCCTGCCCACGACCTCCTTACAGCTACACACTCCTTCACAACATGGGGGATGGTCTCAGGAATGTTGGTATGTGGATTCAAAGACCTACAAAGCACCCTGGGGCAACACTGTTGATCTTCTGTCGCCCCAAACTTTTTACTTCCCACATATAATATCTGATGGTAAGTCCTCCAACGAAGATCCCGTAGGGCATAAGGTATGGTCCGGTCACCGAAGGTGGGGATAGGAAAGATCTGGTTCCTCAAATACGAAGAAAGCGTCTCCTTCTTCCGTCTCTCTTCATCATAGGGTACCAACCGACTTCGGTGCATAACAGTCCAGTACAACTTTCCGGTAACTCCTTTAGTTCCCGGGCTAGTTCCCTTGACTTCTGAGGCTTCGATGCCATGTTTCTGTATCCCCTTTGCTACCTCAACCATAAAGTCAGGAAGCTGTACTTTCATCGAAGCCGTCAAGCGGGTCGGCAGAGAGCCTTCTTTCCACCATCGTTTTGCCCATCTGGTGTCTACCCAACTGTCCATAAAGAACTGTCTGGTGTACATTTCTTGCGTAATCAAGCCCGTCGCATTCTGCTGCCAAGTTCCACAGTTAAAAACTAGAAAGATGGATAGGAACCACAGTCCAATCTCCGGTAACCCAAGACCTCCTTCTCCGTGTCCTCTCTGAACGACTACTCTCGCAAGCGGTAAGTGGAGCGTCCCGAAAATCCACTTAAAAACCGCTCTGGTGATGATGGTTACTGTAGATTCCGGCGGAGGGTAAACTGTCGCTAGGTAATTGCCAGCTGGAATGCAATATATGGCAAAATATTGAACTTTTTGTGCTGTGGATAATCTCCATGTCTTCCACTTGTCCAGTCTTTCCAACACTCGCTGTTGCCATACAATCCAATTATCCCTCCAGCCATCAGCTCTCAAAGAAAAGGTGACTCCCAGGATCTTCAGAGACAGCATCCCCGTTCCTGTCCCGCTCGCTCCTTCGTCGTCATGCTGTCTGTTCTCCTTTCCTTCTACCTGTCCTTCCAGCTCCTCACGGTCTCTATGATCCTTCTCTGTAGGCACCATGGGAGTCACTTCCATTCTTCCCGTCCGCCCGTCGAGATCGTAAATCTGACTTTTAAGCTCGTTCACCTTTGCTCCGGAAACAATTTCGTAGCGCCGTAAATGTTCTCGCACCTTTAGCAGTTCCTCTGTGTTCCGGAGGATGACGTAACAATCGTCAGCGTGGGCTAGACTGGTGATGCGATACTCCGGACAACCGTGGGGAAAAATTCCTCTGATGAACCGATCTCTCTGCAACGCCCTAAGAAGAGGATCTAGTGTCAAGACGTACAGGAGAGGACTGAGAGGGCATCCTTGTCTAACCCCCGTGGGTACTGGAAATGGCGACCCTCGACACCCTCCGACATTTGGTGTAACCTGCGCGTTCATGTAAAGTGCCTGTAGGAGCTTGATCAGCTGTTCTGGCAATCCATGGAATTTTAAAACACCCCACATGTAGCCTCTGTCAACCCGGTCAAACGCTTTACTCTGGTCCAGCTGCAATATGCATAGATGTTCCTTTTCTTGCTGTAACCGGTCAAAAATCTGTCTGAAAACACAGGTGGTATGCGCCATTCTCCTTCCGGGTACAGAGCTGGTTTGTCCAACCTGCACTAGTGCATTAGCCAGTTTTTTCAACCTATTATTGAGGACCCTTGCTAGTATCCTGTAATCGGTGTTGTTAACCGTGATGGGTCTCCAGTTGCCTATCAGAGTCGGATCTCCTCCTTTGTACAATAGACTCATTGATCCGTGTAAAAAACTCCGTCCCACCCTCGCCCTCTGCAGCATCTCATTAAAAACCTCCGTCAAGATGGGAACTAAGTGATCTTTAAAGTTCTTATAGAACCCATACGGTAACCCATCCGGTCCCAGCTTAGAGTTACGTTTACCAGCCTGAATGGCTCGCTGGATTTCTTCTTGCTCGAAGGGCCGAGAGAGTTCGCAAAGATCTTCTTCGTTTGGTGGTAACGGTTTCTGCCCAAAGGCACTTTCTAGATAGGACTGAATGCGTACTTCATCAGGAGAGGTTTCCGAAACCGCGTAAAATTCTCTATAAAATCTAGAGACCTCTTCTGCTATCTCGACCGGTTCTTGAAGTAGTCCATCTGACGGACCTCCTTTTAACGCGGACAGAGTCTGGTTGTATCGAGGCAGGCGATCTTTTTGCCATTCTCCCTTCTCAATTAACGGCCCCGACGCTCTAGCCACCCGTGCCATATGACGCCGTCGACGTTGGGTAAGGCGGTAAGTTTTAATAACTTCTTGATTGCGTCGAAGCCGTTCATCGTCAACGTCAAGGCCCTTGTTCATTCTCCATCTGCATGCAAGTACGTTCTGGATCGCTCTGTGATATTGTGACAGTTCATAACTGCCCTGCACTCTCCTGGCCCGAACCGAAGCATATCGTATGGCATCTTTCGTCCTTTCCCACCAATCGAGGACATCCATCCCAGACTTTATACGCTTCTGGCATTCAAGCGTCAGAACAATTTCCGGTTCCATCCGAAAGGTCCTGAGGTCCGCTTCACTGAGTCGCCAAGCTGGTTTGTGTTTCCTCCTATTGGGTTGTCCTGCAAATAATACTTGAAGAATAGCGTGGTCTGACCACGGCGTCAAAATAATCTTACATCCCGTAAGGGGGAGAGCCGCTGGGGCCCATATTCTGTCCAGCCTGCTTGTCGACAGAGGGTGATAATAAGTCATCTTACACCCTAAGGTTGCTGTGAATTTACGTCGGAACGTTGCCCGGTGATGCGTAGGGAGAAAATCTAATTCCCCATCATTCTGTAGCCCCGCATCCATCAAGCCAAGGCGATCTTTAAGAAGGGCTTTCAGTCTTTTTTCCTCCATTGTCAGCTGTTTAAATACAGGGGCAGACGTTCCCATTTGAGCACCCGCTCTCAAATTAATTCTATCCTCTCGCTCGGAGCGAACATTGAAATCTCCCGCCACGAGTAGAGCCCTCTTTGTACCAATATGATCCTCCAATGTTTGCCACAGTTGTCGTCTATGAATTGCCTTCACAGGAGCATAGAGGGCACACAACCTAAACTTGCTGTCTAACGCTTTTGCCGGGTTTTTAAGATTGAAGTCCACTATTATAAGATGACCCGGCATAGCATCGATGGTCCTCACAACTTTAAGATCAGGATTGCATAAGAAGAGAACCGCGACACCTCCCGTTCCTTCCTCTTCTTTCAAAGACCAAATTGAAGGCCCCCAAGTCCAGGAATTCTGCGCTGCACTCCTCTCCCTAGGAGTACTAATATTAGTTTCTTGCAGGACCAAAACATCAGCCTTTAGCCTCCTAATGTGGTAATAAACATCTTCTCTCCTCACCGACTGCCGTAGCCCTCTACAATTCCAGGTAAGTATGTTCAACTCCATTGGTATTGTTAATGAATATAAGATAGCAGCAATAGCAATAAAACCATAAGCCATCTTAAATCCAGTTCCATTGAACTTATCGACTGTCATTTTATCTTTCCTCTTCCTATTCTTTTCCTACAAACCTCGCCGGTCTTCCTCCGTGCCTTCCACTACAGTTTCTAAACTCATCGTCTCCACCTCCTCCTGCGGATCAGGAGGCGTGGCCTTACACGGAAATGACGCGCACGGCGTCAAAATGTTTCCCCTTGAGTCGGGTAAGCTAACAGGAGGAGGATACTCGTGCTGTTGAGGAACCTTTTCCTGGTCAGGAGGAGAGTCAGACTGGTCGCCTGTCACAGGGTTCTTTTCCACCAATGATATTCCACTTATCCACTCCATCGATTCTGTCTTCCCTCCTTCAAGGTCCCCGCTTATCTCTGCAATTCGCTCTCTAATTTGTTCATGTCTTTGTCCATCTGTATACATAGGTATCTGTTCCTGGTTCTGTGTGTCTCCCTGGTTCAGCATCGCCTCCTGTTCTGGCGCTTCTTCCACTATCATCATCTGGGAGTCACTTAACGGTTCCTCGGTAAGGTTTGGGTCTCTGTCCCTTCTTCTAGCCAGTTCACGTTGTATGCAGGTAACCTCGTCTCTCCAATAATGCTCCTTTTGACTTAAACGTAGTTGTACCTCCTCAGATGCACCTTCTGCAGCGGAAAGTGCTTGGGTCACCTTTTGGATCTTTTCGTTGAGTTCTTCAGAAATTACCTGGAGTTCCTTTTCTGTAAGGTTTTCATATGTACGGAATATGGCTTTCTTCGACTCTTTCCTTGACTCTTTCCTTGACTCTTTCCTCATCTTAGGTTTCTCCGATCCCGCCTTTCTATCAGTCTGCATGTCATCTCTTTGTTTTTGTTCCGGGTTGATCCATGATCCGGTAGTAAAGGAGGCCAGAGGCGTATCTTGCGTACCTTCCTCTTCTGTCACATTCAAGGCTTCAAATCGGTTGCTGACCATCGTTCGTATCGGGTTATACACTCCCCGTCTTACCCTGCCTCTAAGGACATCGTGCGAAGTCCTCTTTACCTCCTGCCAACCCCCTTCATGTAAACATTCGTTACTGTCCTTCTCCCCGTGTTTTGCAGTAACACCCTCTGAAAATTGGCTAGTCGATGAATCCTCATCTGTTCGATTTAAATGAGGGTGACAGCGAACGAGTTTTGAGTACGAGTTTGGATACCACTTGTTATAATGCGCGTCGGGACACAGAAGGTACGTGTGGCCTTGGCGGCCACAAAGGTTACAGACCACTCCAGTTGTACATTGTGTGGAGTTATGGTCCCTCCTCCCACAGACAGAACACAAAGGTGTGGCACAGTGTTGCCTAATATGGTCAAACCCCCCACATTGGAAGCATGCTGGGGGTTGCCCACTGTACCTGGTGATCCCTCTATCTCCTCCCAGAAAAAAATATTTAGGAATATGTTGTAGTTTACTCCTGAAATCTCTTTGCAAAGAGACGACAGTCTTATATTCTCCTTTCCAAATGCCCCACGAATTGAGGGCCTTTTGGGGGGGTAACAACACCTTGCAAAATCTGCCCAGCCATTGTTCCACATCCTCTGCTGGAATATTTGTCGTTCTGAATGCCACCGTCAGAACCCTCGATTCTCCTTGGAAGAGGGGAATAATGTCATAGTCACCAAAGGGATTCGGGGTCGACCTCATGATTTCTCTCAACCTCCCCCAACCCTTCTGGTATCCTCGTTCTGACACAAAACAAACATCGGTTTCCCTAAGCCCCGGCGGCATGATAACTGCCAGTATGTCGCCTCGTGGAATTCCCATTATCCCTAAAAGCACCTCCTCTATCATGTATTCTTCTGTGAGCTTTTGTGGATCTGAGCCTTTATACCTGAACCGAATAACAAATCTTTGCCTCGGATCAAATTCTCCTTCATCTTCTCTCATATTGAAGAAATCCTCTAAGAATTCTTCATCCTCCAGTCTCTCCTTTTCAAAATCCGTCCGACGGCGGGGGGGTTCTCCATCCGTTTCCCCCTCCCTCCGTGATCCCGGGTCCCTTGGCCTCCTACCGGTTCCCCTCAACATGTCTGCATAAGACGTTCCTGCGCTCCCAACGGAAGGTGTGTGGGCTGGTAAGGATTCGCTAGAACCCGTTGTTAGAGGTTCCCTAGAATCTGTTGTTAAAGATTCTCTAAAACTTGCTGCTGAAACCTTAGGCATTGCGTCAGGAAGAGTATTACTTGTAGGTAACCTAGGTGTTGTTACAGTTACTCCCGGGTTTCTAGGAACCGGTAGGACCACATCCCTCTTAGGTTCTCCTTGGTTTCCCAATGCTATCCCCACTGGCGTACCTTGTGACACATCAGCATCTCCTACTCCAATTCCCAAACCTTGGGCTCCCTTTTCAACCCTAACCGTGCATACCGATATTTGTGTATCACGTTCCCGCTTTCCGTTTGTCTCTGATGTTACATGATTGGAAGGATCCTCCTGCAAGATCACTGAAGTTCCTGCAGAAGGATTTACATATGTCTCAAATGTCTCATGTATGTTTTCTTTACTCACAGGTCGTGTATTAAGTCGCAGTTCAATCAATTCCGAATCCGTGTCCATGACGAAGTTCCCTATTGAGATATCTTCAGTCGTCACAGGTAAGTTTCCTTGCACGGTGATCAGAAGGGAGTCCTGTTCTGATTGCATGTCTGTCTGCATCGGTAGAACTGTCTCGTTCATAGTCCTAGTCATTGAGGTCAAGCTAACAGCTTCTCCCTTCCCTTCAGATGACAGGCTGGTCTGTGCTGTATCGGGAAGAGAAAGAACACCCGAAGACCCAGTATCCACTTGCAAAACATTCCCCCGCAGGGGTGCCTTGTCCCTAAAGTTTAATTCCCTGCTCTCCTTCCTTCTCCCCTCCCTTCTCCCCTCCCTCTGCGGCTTCCCTCCACATCTCTCCGAAGAAACTACTTCCTTTCTCTTAATATCCCTATCTGATATACATCCACCTTCCTTAGTAGGGGCTAACTCCATCTCCTCTTCTTCCTCCTCTTCCCTTTCGGAACTAGAGAGAGATTCTATGCCAGATAAGCCAGATAACCCCCCGCTGTCCTCATCTCCTCCCTCTCCTTCCTTTCCAGTCCCCTTTTCATCTTTCATCCCTCTCTCTCCTTTCTTCCTACGTCCCTCTTCATCTTCTAGAAAGAGCCTCTTATCCACAGAACAGAAACGACCGTGACCCTCACCCGTTTGCGGGAGACTCTGCGAAGCAGAGTCTCCCTGGCGACACATTCGGGCATCTTGTGCTGCTATCATGGCAGATAATTCAGCATGCGATGGAATCGTCACAGGATTAGCCAGCTGAGTCGTATCCGTCATCATCTTAGACACAGTTTTCCGTTCAAGCCTTCTTTCCTGGGCGCGACACTCCTTCCAGTCGACGTCTCCGCCTCTCCCTTTAGTCGTTGAACACGGACTTTGAAAACATGCAACACTTGGATGCACCAGTGTATCATATCTTTTTGTGTCATTTCTGTCGCTCTCTTGCCAGGTTCGTCAAGAAATCCCGTGCCTTCCGCCGGCGGTCTTTCTTCAGCACGACGACAGATACCTTTGAGAAGTTTCGTAAGTCCCTCCTCCGTCAACCAGGAGGGATAGGTCTCCGTCGAAGTACGACTCCGACGTCCTATGACAAGCCTATCAACGATGTTGATCGATAGGGATCTGGCATAAAGAAGATTTTGCGGCGGCGGCTCTTGTCCGGTTTCCTCTCGATCAGTAAGATAGGTAAACAACACCTCCTTTTGTTTATCAAGCAAGTCTATCATCGAGTCCTTGCTTCTCTTAGTTAACGAAGGCGTGGGTACCATCACCCATCCCACATGAGTCAACAGAAAACCCCAGAACTTTGCCAAATCGAGCTTATTCATTTGTTCTGGAACCAAAAGGTCCAGACCCTTAGATATGGGACCAAACTTTATCTTCTCCCAGGCATTAGTCAATTGGATCTCTCTAACATTCTGGACAGCATTAGATTCTATCCCTGGGGTTCCACATTCCATAGACAGGGCCGGAGACAAGTCCCCGATTCCAACCCCCTGTTTTGCTATACTCGTATTTTGCTCCTCTGAGAGCTGTCCATAAATATGTGTAGAACAATCTTCTTGTTCAAGACTCTGGGAAGACTGTCGGTCTGCATGTTCTCGGGCACCCTGTGAAGTTCGGGCCGAGTGAGATTCTTGCCCTTGCTTCTGCTTCTTTTTAGCCGGTTGTTCCTCCGGGGACGAACTGTGGTCAATGACACCCTTAGAACATTTCGTTCGGGAGGAAGGGACGATGTTTGAAGAGTCTTCATCGACTTGTGCCAGTTTGAATAAGTCCTCATAAACGTGGACCTTGTGTGTCTCTTTCAGTATTATATCAAGAAATCTGTCCTTCTGTTTAAGGAGTTTAGCACGCCGTTCAAGGTCCAGACAATCCACTAGGTGTTTATCCACATTTTGAATGGAAATTTCCGTTTCTTTTAGCTGGTAACGAGCTTTACGTAGTCCCTCGGCCCATCTTTGCCTTTCCTCTTCGGGCTCTCGGGGTAAGTCTGTGTTAGAGGAGACGATGTCTTTCTCCACGGGGATCTCCGAAGGAACAGGTTCCGATTTTGCTCTACAAGCTATAGGGGACTTAGCTAAATCCATCACCTCGTCAAGATAACGGTCCATACGCCGCTGAGAAAAATCATCCCCCTTTCCCAGGACAAAGGAATCCTTCGATTGTTTATAAGCTGCTCTTTGGCGTTGGATAACAGCGACATCAATAGAGTCAACCCGGGAAACACGGCCAAGATCAAGGTCGGAGTCAGAGGTAAGAATAAATTCAACTTCACTCCCTTGGTCGGGGCAGAGTCTTGACCGCCGTATGTCTTCCTGAAATTTGGTGCTGTGGGAGGGGCCCCCTGTCTGTTTAAGGGCCTGTCCTTGTTTCTCCATTTGCACAGCAGCTGTTATCGGAAGTCTATCTCGGCTTTTAATAGATTGCATATCTGGTTCAGCCGTGTCAACATCTGGGTCAGCAAGCGGGTCCATCACATCACAACACACTGGTGTGTCAGAATGAGGAATGGGAGTAGAGGTCTCCTCGGGAGTAAGGACCTGTGTAATAAAGTTCTCAGTCTTCTGGGCCTCCTGAGTTATAAAGGTCTCCTCATGAGTAAGTACATGTGTAACAGCGTCCCCAGCATTCAGGGTTTTCGTAGGAGCAAAGGTCTCCTCGTGAGTAAGGACACGTGTAACAGCCTTCCCAGCATTCAGGATTTGCATAGGAGTAAAGGTCTCCTCGTGAGTAAGGACACGTGTAAGCACCTCCCTAGCATTCAGGATTTGCATAGGAGCAAAGGTCTCCTCGTGAGTAAGGACACGTGTAACAGCCTCCCCAATATTCAGGTCTCGCTTAGGAGCAGAGGTCTCCTCATGAGTAAGGACAGGTGTAACAGCTTCCCCAGCATTCAATTTTTGCGTAGGAGCAGAGGTCTCCTCGCGAGTAAGGACACGTGTAATGGCCTCCCCAGCATTCAGGATTTGAATAGGAGTGAAGGTCTCCTCGTGAGTAAGGGCAAGTGTAACGGCCTCCCCAGCATTCAAGTTTTGCTTAGGCGCAGAGGTCTCCTCGCGAGTAAGGACACATGTAACAGTCTCCCCCAGATTCAGGCCTTGCATAGGAGGAAAGGTCTCCTCACGAGTAAGTACACGTGTAACAGCCTTCCCAGAGTCCAGGGCGTTCTTAGAAGAAAAGGTCTCCTCAAGAGTAGGGCCACGTGTAACGGGTTTCCGAATGCTCCGGGTCTCCTCAGGAGTAAAGGTGTCATTCAAACTCTCACCCACCACGTCCAGGGCCAGGTCATCCCCAGACCCCTCTAAGGTTACAGCGGCCTCTCCTGTTGCTTGTTCCATTGAAAGCAATAGGGAAAAGGAATCCTCCTTTAAAGCGGCAGGGGTCTTCTGGGAGGGGTCAAAACCCAAACTGGGGGTCCGGTCTATATTCCCCAGGGGCCCTCGAACATCCTTACTGTCTGTGACGTCAGAAGGCACGACTCCCAAAGCGGATGGCAGCAGATGAAGTTGGAAGCCTTTTTCTTGTAGGCCATGCTGGGAAGCATGGTCTCCATTGTCTCCATTGTCTTGTATAGGCAAAAATTCGATCTCAATTTGGGGGTCCCCCCCAGGAGGGGGGGCCTCCATATTCGGACCCCCTGATGGGGGTACCCTTAGGAACAAACTCTGACCAAAATTGAAATTTTTCTGAGAGATATAATAGGTAAAAAAAGCGAAAATCCAAACCAGGAAGTGAGAGCTCCTTGATCGCACGTCTGCTATTCAAGGTGGGTGGGGTTAGGGTTAGGAAAATAGATTTTTTTTTTTTTTAGGAAAATAGATTTTTTATTTATAAATACCATTCTACATACACACAAGAAAAAGCTTTAAAGAACAATCAAGAACATTAAAGAACAATAAAAACCAATAAAGAACATTAAAACTTTGCACTTTGCACTTTACACTTTGAAATTTGAACGTTACAGTAACGAAGAATGCAGTAATGAAGAAAACAGTACTGAAGAAAAACAAGGTACATAAAGAAAGTACATTAAGACTTCAACACTCGTAAGAATAAACTTACTTTACTTTAATTGTATTTTCTGCTTCTGTCTCTTTATTTCCACCCCCTACTAAATCATAGCAGGTGTGGCCTAACTTAAAGGAGTAAAGGGTAAAGGTAAACTTAAGTTCCAGGGGGGTTACCAAGGGGTTCCCCTGTCTTACGGGGGGGAGGCGAGGGTCCGAACTTCACCGTATAGTCCTTTTGTAAATTAACAGAGGGGGAAGACTCTCGGGATGACACTGCTGAGGCACCTCTTTGCTCTCTTTCCTCTCCTTGCTCCCTTTCCTCTCCTTTACTTGGTTTCTTGTCTTTACTTTGTCCCTTGTTTCCACCTCTTTTCTGTTCCTCCCCCTGTTCCTCTACTACCATCTCCAAATCCACTTCCTGTGTCTGTGAAGATTCACCTTCTCTCGCCCTTCGTTCCATTCTTTTTTCTATTTCACATGCTAAAAAATTGATCTCATCCCTCCAAAATTGCTGTTTGTCCTTCAACCTCTTTCCCTCCTCCTGAGACCCTCCAGATTCCTCCCACTGCCGAAGCTTCTGAGTCACTCCCTCCAACTTCTCCTTAGTCTCATTACGCCACACCTCGAGTTCCTTCTCACTCATATCCTCCATGGTACGGAAAAGTGACTTCTTTGTCTCAATCTGAGCCTCCCTTTTTGTCTCCCTTTTTGTCTCCCTTCTAGCTTTGGGCCTCACCGTCTGAATCTCACCACCTCTTCCTCCTTCTGCTTGTGACTCAGTCTCCATCTCCTCGCACTCTCCCAGTATTCCAAATCTATTTCTGTTATTAGGTACTAACTTCTGGGTAACAGAGTATATCCCTCTCCTCACCTTACCTCGGGATGATCCTCTCACCTGTGTCCATCCTCCCTCCTCCCCGTCATCCTGCCTCTGTTTTTGCATTGTGCTTTCCTGATTCACAGAGGGTCTCTCCTCCTCAGTAGCTGTATCCGGAGGGGACTTCCGTTTATGGACATGGGCAAGCCTAAGTTTTTCGTAAGCCTCAGGGTAAGCCCGGTTATAATAGGCATCTGGACACAGTAAATAAGTATGTCCCTCCCCACCACACAAATTACAGGTAACCTCGTAAGTACAGCGGATTGAATCGTGGCCCCTCCTTCCGCAAGCGGCACACAAAGAGGACGTGCAATCTTGTCGAATGTGATCAAAACCTCCACACTGGAAACAAGCAGGAGGCTGCCCACTATATCTCGTTACACCTCTGTCACCCCCTAAGTAAAAGTACTTTGGAACGTGACTGATGTTGCTACGGTGGTCCCTCTGTAATGACACGACTGCCTTATACTCCCCTTTCCACACATTCCACGCATTCATGGCTTTCCGGGGGGGTAGCAACACCTTGCAATGTCTCTCAAGCCATCGCTCAACATCCTCCTCTGGAATGTTAGTGGTCCGAAAGGCAACAGTGAGAACTCTCGACTCGCCTCTAAATAGGGGCACCACATCAAAGTCAGAAAAGGGATTCCTCTCAGATTTTTGGAAAGCCTTAAGTACTTGCCAGAAATATTGATAAGCCCGCTCAGTCACAAAGCATACGTCTGTTTCTTTCAGACCAGGGGGCATAAGAACAGCTAGTATGTCCTGGGGGGAAACTTTTAAACATTCTAGCAGAGCATCCATCATGTATTCCTCTGTCAATTTTGTAGGGTCTGTTCCTTTATATCTAAACCGAACCACGAATCTCTGCCTAGGATCAAATTCAGACTCTTCTTGTTCCCTCATATTAAAGAACTCTTCCAGGAATTCCTCATCCTCCAATTTCTCCTTTTCAAAATCTACCCGACGTCTAAGAGGCTCCCCGATATTCTCTCCTCCCCTTGGTCCCGTTGTCCCTTTTTGTTTCCCTGCTGGGCCCTTAAGCATTTGGGCATAAGACGACCCTGAGGCTAACACAGAGCTTCTACCTGATGTGGTTGGAACTGCCTGGGGGTTCAAATCATCTGCAGTAATCATAGTTGACCCTATACTCAATCCCTCCCCAGCCTTTGTGCCTTTTGTAACATTATTAACCTTATTCACGGGAGGTTCTTTCTGCAAGGCTCCCAGAGGTCTTGCAGGCAGGTCCACATGGAGTTTACTTACAGAAAATAATGCAGTAGAACTAATGTCCATTGCCGTTATCTCCCCTGAACGAGTCTCGTGCAGTCCCATCGTATTTGTCATTTCAACATCTTCCAAAATCAAAGGAGCAAACTTCCCAGAAGCAGCAGTCCCAGGAGCAGCAGTCCCAATAGGAGTAGTCACAGGGTCAGCAATCCTATTTTGGTTCCTCTCATCGTGAGTAGAAATTGCTCCATTTAGTCCCTTTTGGTCAGGAGCCGCTCCATCCAAAATTCTGTTCCCTCCTGCCTCTGTCTGTGACAACCGAGGCTCAACTGTAAGAGAGAAAGCAAAAACGCCCGCAGGCCCAGTATCTTCCCTATCAACTACCCCTCGAGGGGGTTGTGCCTCTGTCAACCCCGGTACCCCCACTTTTTGTATTTCCCTCCTTTCTTCCCTGTCACACCCACCTTCTCCTTCATTGCTTTGAATATCTAGTCCTTCTGTGCTCTCTGCATACCCTCCCTCAGGAAACTCTTGCACACTTCTTTTCCCAAGGACTAGTCCTTCCACTTCCCAATCTTGTTTCCCTCCCCTTTGTTCATCTTCCAAAGCTGGAATACCCTCCAGTTCCCCATCCGAGGCAGGAGCAGACTCCACCCGTGACAAACCCCCATCATCCTCACTAGTGCCCTCAGCGTCCATTCCACTTCCCCTCCCACCCTGACCTCCCCCGCCCTTTTCTGTAAAAAGCGTCTTGCTGATTCTGGGCAAGGAAACGGCAACTAAAACCTCACCCGTTTCCGGGAGACCCTGTAAACCAGAGTCTCCCTGAATTCCAATCTGGGCCTCTTGTATCTCAGCCATTGTGGTCATCTGGGCTTGTGACGGAACGACCGCCGGACCATCCGTCTTTCCCGCGGCCTTCCCTTCAGATGGTCCCTTGTCTCCAGTCTTGTTTTCCGTTCCCGTGGGTTCCATCGCCCGATCCATCTTCCGAAGTCGAACGTCGATCCAGTAGAAAGCCTGCTCGCACCAGGCCGCCCAGTCCTCATAAGTAAGTTCAGAGTTTTCATCATCGGGGCAGTCGTAAATGCCCGCAAACTCTTCCTGTACGCTTTCCTCCGCATACCTCTGAAAAATCCGCAAAGTATCCTTAAGTCCTTCTTCAGACAGCCAATCGGGATAGGTTTCCATTGACGTACGACCTTTCCGACCAATAACAAACCTATCAACGACTTTCACAGTCAGAGATTTAGCGTAAGCGGCTTTCTCCAAAGCTTGAGGCTCGGGTTCTATCTTCCCGGTCAAACAGTCCACAAGCACTATCCTCTGCTTGTCCAGCATACCAATCATAACATCTTTGCTCTTCTTCTTCAACGTCACAGTGTCCACTATAGGCAAAGCCATGTGACCTACCAGAAAGGCCCAAAACTTGGCTAGATCTATTTTCTGCATCTCTTTGGGAACTAGGATGTCAAAGGCTTTAGACATCGGTTGCAGCTTTACTTTTTGCCAGGCTTCCAACAGATTCGCCTCCCTCGTATTTCGTGATGCATTTTTAACTTCCCCGTCTGTTTCCATATCAGTATCTGTTCCCGTTGTAGAGGGTACCAGTGACTCATTTTGCTTGGATGGCACTGGAGACTGAGTCATCCGATTTCTCATCCTCTTCTTTTCTGGGTGACCCTCAGGGGATACCCGCATCCTCTTCTGCGCAAGGTATTGAGCTGCCTCTTCACGAGCCGCCCTGTCCTCCTGTCGGTCGTATGCTTTCACTAACTGCTTCAGTTCCTCACGACAAGCCACACTCAATTCGTATGCTAAAGACTTTGTACCTCCATCCATTTGCATCAACGCATCCACCTCCTTCCACTCCTCCATCAGTTCGGCCCGCTCCTCAGGGTCCGTAGAATTCTTCATCTCACCCTCAATATCATCTCGCCTTGAATACAAGTCAAAACTGTATGACGTCTTCTCATCACATTCTCTGGCCAAACGTTTCTCTTCTTCTTTCATTCTAAGGTATTGTTCTCTCAATACCTTAAGTTTATCCTTTTCTGGTGTAGGCATCTTAACTATAGCTGTCTCGCTCAACACAGGAGACTGACAAGTCTTCCTAACATCTCTAGGAGACTTAGCTAGGTCCATATTAGTTTCCAGATATTTCTCAAATTTTCGAGATCGTTCTTCAGCGTCCTCGGAAACATTAGGATCAAAATCAGGACAATCAGGGTTAGGTTTAGGGTTACTAGGGTTAGGAAAATAGATTTTTATGTTCTCAGTCTTCTGGGCCTCCTGAGTTATGAAGGTCTCCTCATGAGTAAGAACATGTGTAACAGCGTCCCCAGCATTCAAGTTTTTCGTAGGAGCAAAAGTCTCCTCGCGAGTAAGGACACGTGTAACAGCCTTCCCAGCATTCATGTCTCGCTTAGGAGCAAAGGTCTCCTCGTGAGTAAGGACACGTGTAACAGCCTTCCCAGCATTCAAGTCTTGCTTAGGAGCAAAGGTCTCCTCGTGAGTAAGGACACGTGTAACAGCCTTCCCAGCATCCAAGTTTCGCTTAATAGCAAAGGTCTCCTCATGAGTAAGGACACGTGTAACGGCCTTCCCAGCATCCAAGTCTTGCTTAGGAGCAAAGGTCTCCTCGTGAGTAAGGACACGTGTAACAGCCTTCCCAGCATCCAAGTCTTGCTTAACAGCAAAGGTCTCCTCGTGAGTAAGGACACGTGTAAGAGCCTTCCCAGAGGCCAGGGAGTTCTTAGAAGAAAAGGTCTCCTCAAGAGCAGGGCCACTTGTAACGGGTTTACGAATGCTGTGGGTCTCCTCATGAGTAAAGGTGTCATTCAAGCTCTTACACCCCACGTCCTGGTCCAGAGGATCCCCAGGGCCCTCTGAGGAAAATCCTGTCTGTACTGTTGCTTGTTCCATTGAAAGCAATAGGGAAAAGGGTTGCTCCTTAAAAGCGGCAGGGGTCTTCTGGGAGGGGTCAAACCCGAAAATGGAGGTCTGGTCTATATTCCCCAGGGGCCCTTGAACATTCTTACCATCTGCGGCGTCAGAAGGCGCGACTCCCAAAGCGGATGGCAGCAGATGAAATTTGAAGCCTTTTTCTTGTAGGCCACGCTGGGAAGCATGCTCTCCATGATGTCCATTGTCTTCTATAGGCAAAAATTCGATCTCAATTTGGGGGTCCCCCCCAAGAGGGGGGGGCTCCATATTCGCACCCCCTGATGGGGGTACCCTTAGCAACAAAGTCTGACCGAATTTGAAATTTTTCTCAGAGATATAATAGGTAAAAAAAGCGAAAATCCAAACCAGGAAGTGAGAGCTCCTTGATCGCACGTCTGCTATTCAAGGTGGGTGGGGTTAGGGTTAGGGTTAGGGTTAGGGTTAGGAAAATAGATTTTTTTTTTTTTTTAGGAAAATAGATTTTTTATTTATAAATACCATTCTACATACACACAAGAAAAAGCTTTAAAGAACAATCAAGAACATTAAAGAACAATAAAAACCAATAAAGAACATTAAAACTTTGCACTTTGCACTTTACACTTTGAAATTTGAACGTTACAGTAACGAAGAATACAGTAATGAAGAAAACAGTACTGAAGAAAAACAAGGTACATAAAGAAAGTACATTAAGACTTCAACACTCGTAAGAATAAACTTACTTTACTTTAATTGTATTTTCTGCTTCTGTCTCTTTATTTCCACCCCCTACTAAATCATAGCAGGTGTGGCCTAACTTAAAGGAGTAAAGGGTAAAGGTAAACTTAAGTTCCAGGGGGGTTACCAAGGGGTTCCCCTGTCTTACGGGGGGGAGGCGACGGTCCGAACTTCACCGTATAGTCCTTTTGTAAATTAACAGAGGGGGAAGACTCTCGGGACGACACTGCTGAGGCACCTCTTTGCTCTCTTTCCTCTCCTTGCTCCCTTTCCTCTCCTTTACTTGGTTTCTTGTCTTTACTTTGTCCCTTGTTTCCACCTCTTTTCTGTTCCTCCCCCTGTTCCTCTACTACCATCTCCAAATCCACTTCCTGTGTCTGTGAAGATTCACCTTCTCTCGCCCTTCGTTCCATTCTTTTTTCTATTTCACATGCTAAAAAATTGATCTCATCCCTCCAAAATTGCTGTTTGTCCTTCAACCTCTTTCCCTCCTCCTGAGACCCTCCAGATTCCTCCCACTGCCGAAGCTTCTGAGTCACTCCCTCCAACTTCTCCTTAGTCTCATTACGCCACACCTCGAGTTCCTTCTCACTCATATCCTCCATGGTACGGAAAAGTGACTTCTTTGTCTCAATCTGAGCCTCCCTTTTTGTCTCCCTTTTTGTCTCCCTTCTAGCTTTGGGCCTCACCGTCTGAATCTCACCACCTCTTCCTCCTTCTGCTTGTGACTCAGTCTCCATCTCCTCGCACTCTCCCAGTATTCCAAATCTATTTCTGTTATTAGGTACTAACTTCTGGGTAACAGAGTATATCCCTCTCCTCACCTTACCTCGGGATGATCCTCTCACCTGTGTCCATCCTCCCTCCTCCCCGTCATCCTGCCTCTGTTTTTGCATTGTGCTTTCCTGATTCACAGAGGGTCTCTCCTCCTCAGTAGCTGTATCCCGAGGGGACTTCTGTTTATGGACATGGGCCAGCCTAAGTTTTTCGTAAGCCTCAGGGTAAGCCCGGTTATAATAGGCATCTGGACACAGTAAATAAGTATGCCCCTCCCCACCACACAAATTACAGGTAACCTCGTAAGTACAGTGGATTGAATCGTGGCCCCTCCTTCCGCAAGCGGCACACAAAGACGACGTGCAATCTTGTCGAATGTGATCAAAACCTCCACACTGGAAACAAGCAGGAGGCTGCCCACTATATCTCGTTACACCTCTGTCACCCCCTAAGTAAAAGTACTTTGGAACGTGACTGATGTTGCTACGGTGGTCCCTCTGTAATGACACGACTGCCTTATACTCCCCTTTCCACACATTCCACGCATTCATGGCTTTCCGGGGGGGTAGCAACACCTTGCAATGTCTCTCTAGCCATCGCTCAACATCCTCCTCCGGAATGCTAGTGGTCCGGAAGGCAACAGTGAGAACTCTCGACTCGCCTCTAAATAGGGGCACCACATCAAAGTCAGAAAAGGGATTCCTCTCAGATTTTTGGAAAGCCTTAAGTACTTGCCAGAAATATTGATAAGCCCGCTCAGTCACAAAGCATACGTCTGTTTCTTTCAGACCAGGGGGCATAAGAACAGCTAGTATGTCCTGGGGGGAAACTTTTAAACATTCTAGCAGAGCATCCATCATGTATTCCTCTGTCAATTTTGTAGGGTCTGTTCCTTTATATCTAAACCGAACCACGAATCTCTGCCTAGGATCAAATTCAGACTCTTCTTGTTCCCTCATATTAAAGAACTCTTCCAGGAATTCCTCATCCTCCAATTTCTCCTTTTCAAAATCTACCCGACGTCTAAGAGGCTCCCCGATATTCTCTCCTCCCCTTGGTCCCGTTGTCCCTTTTTGTTTCCCTGCTGGGCCCTTAAGCATTTGGGCATAAGACGACCCTGAGGCTAACACAGAGCTTCTACCTGATGTGGTTGGAACTGCCTGGGGGTTCAAATCATCTGCAGTAATCATAGTTGACCCTATACTCAATCCCTCCCCAGCCTTTGTGCCTTTTGTAACATTATTAACCTTATTCACGGGAGGTTCTTTCTGCAAGGCTCCCAGAGGTCTTGCAGGCAGGTCCACATGGAGTTTACTTACAGAAAATAATGCAGTAGAACTAATGTCCATTGCCGTTATCTCCCCTGAACGAGTCTCGTGCAGTCCCATCGTATTTGTCTTTTCAACATCTTCCAAAATCAAAGGAGCAAACTTCCCAGAAGCAGCAGTCCCAGGAGCAACAGTCCCAATAGGAGTAGTCACAGGGTCAGCAATCCTATTTTGGTTCCTCTCATCGTGAGTAGAAATTGCTCCATTTAGTCCCTTTTGGTCAGAGCCGCTCCATCCAAAATTCTGTTCCCTCCTGCCTCTGTCTGTGACAACCGAGGCTCAACTGTAAGAGAGAAAGCAAAAACGCCCGCAGGCCCAGTATCTTCCCTATCAACTACCCCTCGAGGGGGTTGTGCCTCTGTCAACCCCGGTACCCCCACTTTTTGTATTTCCCTCCTTTCTTCCCTGTCACACCCACCTTCTCCTTCATTGCTTTGAATATCTAGTCCTTCTGTGCTCTCTGCATACCCTCCCTCAGGAAACTCTTGCACACTTCTTTTCCCAAGGACTAGTCCTTCCACTTCCCAATCTTGTTTCCCTCCCCTTTGTTCATCTTCCAAAGCTGGAATACCCTCCAGTTCCCCATCCGAGGCAGGAGCAGACTCCACCCGTGACAAACCCCCATCATCCTCACTAGTGCCCTCAGCGTCCATTCCACTTCCCCTCCCACCCTGACCTCCCCCGCCCTTTTCTGTAAAAAGCGTCTTGCTGATTCTGGGCAAGGAAACGGCAACTAAAACCTCACCCGTTTCCGGGAGACCCTGTAAACCAGAGTCTCCCTGAATTCCAATCTGGGCCTCTTGTATCTCAGCCATTGTGGTCATCTGGGCTTGTGACGGAACGACCGCCGGACCATCCGTCTTTCCCGCGGCCTTCCCTTCAGATGGTCCCTTGTCTCCAGTCTTGTTTTCCGTTCCCGTGGGTTCCATCGCCCGATCCATCTTCCGAAGTCGAACGTCGATCCAGTAGAAAGCCTGCTCGCACCAGGCCGCCCAGTCCTCATAAGTAAGTTCAGAGTTTTCATCATCGGGGCAGTCGTAAATGCCCGCAAACTCTTCCTGTACGCTTTCCTCCGCATACCTCTGAAAAATCCGCAAAGTATCCTTAAGTCCTTCTTCAGACAGCCAATCGGGATAGGTTTCCATTGACGTACGACCTTTCCGACCAATAACAAACCTATCAACGACTTTCACAGTCAGAGATTTAGCGTAAGCGGCTTTCTCCAAAGCTTGAGGCTCGGGTTCTATCTTCCCGGTCAAACAGTCCACAAGCACTATCCTCTGCTTGTCCAGCATACCAATCATAACATCTTTGCTCTTCTTCTTCAACGTCACAGTGTCCACTATAGGCAAAGCCATGTGACCTACCAGAAAGGCCCAAAACTTGGCTAGATCTATTTTCTGCATCTCTTTGGGAACTAGGATGTCAAAGGCTTTAGACATCGGTTGCAGCTTTACTTTTTGCCAGGCTTCCAACAGATTCGCCTCCCTCGTATTTCGTGATGCATTTTTAACTTCCCCGTCTGTTTCCATATCAGTATCTGTTCCCGTTGTAGAGGGTACCGGTGACTCATTTTGCTTGGATGGCACTGGAGACTGAGTCATCCGATTTCTCATCCTCTTCTTTTCTGGGTGACCCTCTGGGGATACCCGCATCCTCTTCTGCGCAAGGTATTGAGCTGTCTCTTCACGAGCCGCCCTGTCCTCCTGTCGGTCGTATGCTTTCACTAACCGCTTCAGTTCCTCACGACAAGCCACACTCAGTTCGTATGCTAAAGACTTTGTACCTCCATCCATTTGCATCAACGCATCCACCTCCTTCCACTCCTCCATCAGTTCGGCCCGCTCCTCAGGGTCCGTAGAATTCTTCATCTCACCCTCAATATCATCTCGCCTTGAATACAAGTCAAAACTGTATGACGTCTTCTCATCACATTCTCTGGCCAAACGTTTCTCTTCTTCTTTCATTCTAAGGTATTGTTCTCTCAATACCTTAAGTTTATCCTTTTCTGGTGTAGGCATCTTAACTATAGCTGTCTCGCTCAACACAGGAGACTGACAAGTCTTCCTAACATCTCTAGGAGACTTAGCTAGGTCCATATTAGTTTCCAGATATTTCTCAAATTTTCGAGATCGTTCTTCAGCGTCCTCGGAAACATTAGGATCAAAATCAGGACAATCAGGGTTAGGTTTAGGGTTACTAGGGTTAGGAAAATAGATTTTTATGTTCTCAGTCTTCTGGGCCTCCTGAGTTATGAAGGTCTCCTCATGAGTAAGAACATGTGTAACAGCATCCCCAGCATTCAAGTTTTTCGTAGGAGCAAAAGTCTCCTCGCGAGTAAGGACACGTGTAACAGCCTCCCCAGCATTCAAGTCTCGCTTAGGAGCAAAGGTCTCCTCATGAGTAAGGACACGTGTAACAGCCTTCCCAGCATTCAAGTCTTGCTTAGGAGCAAAGGTCTCCTCATGAGTAAGGACACGTGTAACAGCCTTCCCAGCATCCAAGTTTCGCTTAATAGCAAAGGTCTCCTCATGAGTAAGGACACGTGTAACGGCCTTCCCAGCATCCAAGTCTTGCTTAGGAGCAAAGGTCTCCTCGTGAGTAAGGACCCGTGTAACAGCCTTCCCAGCATCCAAGTCTTGCTTAACAGCAAAGGTCTCCTCGTGAGTAAGGACACGTGTAAGAGCCTTCCCAGAGGCCAGGGAGTTCTTAGAAGAAAAGGTCTCCTCAAGAGCAGGGCCACTTGTAACGGGTTTACGAATGGTGTGGGTCTCCTCATGAGTAAAGGTGTCATTCAAGCTCTTACACCCCACGTCCTGGTCCAGAGGATCCCCAGGGCCCTCTGAGGAAAATCCTGTCTGTACTGTTGCTTGTTCCATTGAAAGCAATAGGGAAAAGGGTTGCTCCTTAAAAGCGGCAGGGGTCTTCTGGGAGGGGTCAAACCCGAAAATGGAGGTCTGGTCTATATTCCCCAGGGGCCCTTGAACATTCTTACCATCTGCGGCGTCAGAAGGCGCGACTCCCAAAGCGGATGGCAGCAGATGAAATTTGAAGCCTTTTTCTTGTAGGCCACGCTGGGAAGCATGCTCTCCATGATGTCCATTGTCTTCTATAGGCAAAAATTCGATCTCAATTTGGGGGTCCCCCCCAAGAGGGGGGGGCTCCATATTCGCACCCCCTGATGGGGGTACCCTTAGGAACAAAGTCTGACCGAATTTGAAATTTTTCTCAGAGATATAATAGGTAAAAAAAGCAAAAATCCAAACCAGGAAGTGAGAGCTCCTTGATCGCACGTCTGCTATTCAAGGTGGGTGGGGTTAGGGTTAGGGTTAGGGTTAGGGTTAGGAAAATAGATTTTTTTTTTTTTTAGGAAAATAGATTTTTTTATTTAATAATAACCATTCTACAACAAACTGTAAGCAACAAATTCCAAGATGCATAATTACGATTGAAACAATAAATACAGTTAATACATACATACATACCTACATACGTACATATTACATATTAATATAGGCATCTAAATATTTCTAGCATTAAATATCACCATCAAATATTAACATTAAGCATAAAGCATTAAGCATCAAGCATCGACATAAATGTAAGCCATCAACATTCAGGCTGTTCATATTTCAAAACTTTATTAACTTTATTAACTGTATTAACTTTATTAACTTTATTCATTATTAACTATTAACTATGAACTATGAACTATCAACTATTAACTATCAACTTTTCACTTTTTACTAATTAAGGAAATAAAAGAAAAAGAAAAATTAAGTTATACAACAGATGTCTACCCAACTTGAGAGAAGTCAAGGTAGGAAGCAATTATATCTGACTTCAAGGAACTGGCGGGTTGATCTCATGAAACCACCTCCACCTGCTCAGCCACTTCACGCCCTTCATCCTCTTTTCTTCCCACCTTTTAATTTTCGCCAAATAATCTGTTACAGTATGTACCGTTTCAACTAAGGGTACTGCCTTTTTGGTATACACCTCCTCCCTTCTGCTTTTCATCACAGTACTAACAAAGATGAGATTCACTAACCTAACCAGTGCCCAAGGAACCTTAATACCAGCCTTCTCACCCCGACAGCCCCCCTGCTCCCTGGGATTCCCAAACCCTTCTGTCGGCTCCAATCCCGAGACAATCGTTTCCCAGTGTTGTGATATCAGAAAAGGCCATTGCAATGCTCTGGCTACTCCTGCCCACGACCTCCTTACAGCTACACACTCCTTCACAACATGGGGGATGGTCTCAGGAATGTTGGTATGTGGATTCAAAGACCTACAAAGCACCCTGGGGCAACGCTGTTGATCTTCTGTCGCCCCAAACTTTTTACTTCCCACATATAATATCTGATGGTAAGTCCTCCAACGAAGATCCCGTAGGGCATAAGGTATGGTCCGGTCACCGAAGGTGGGGATAGGAAAGATCTGGTTCCTCAAATACGAAGAAAGCGTCTCCTTCTTCCGTCTCTCTTCATCATAGGGTACCAACCGACTTCGGTGCATAACAGTCCAGTACAACTTTCCGGTAACTCCTTTAGTTCCCGGGCTAGTTCCCTTGACTTCTGAGGCTTCGATGCCATGTTTCTGTATCCCCTTTGCTACCTCAACCATAAAGTCAGGAAGCTGTACTTTCATCGAAGCCGTCAAGCGGGTCGGCAGAGAGCCTTCTTTCCACCATCGTTTTGCCCATCTGGTGTCTACCCAACTGTCCATAAAGAACTGTCTGGTGTACATTTCTTGCGTAATCAAGCCCGTCGCATTCTGCTGCCAAGTTCCACAGTTAAAAACTAGAAAGATGGATAGGAACCACAGTCCAATCTCCGGTAACCCAAGACCTCCTTCTCCGTGTCCTCTCTGAACGACTACTCTCGCAAGCGGTAAGTGGAGCGTCCCGAAAATCCACTTAAAAACCGCTCTGGTGATGATGGTTACTGTAGATTCCGGCGGAGGGTAAACTGTCGCGAGGTAATTGCCAGCTGGAATGCAATATATGGCAAAATATTGAACTTTTTGTGCTGTGGATAATCTCCATGTCTTCCACTTGTCCAGTCTTTCCAACACTCGCTGTTGCCATACAATCCAATTATCCCTCCAGCCATCAGCTCTCAAAGAAAAGGTGACTCCCAGGATCTTCAGAGACAGCATCCCCGTTCCTGTCCCGCTCGCTCCTTCGTCGTCATGCTGTCTGTTCTCCTTTCCTTCTACCTGTCCTTCCAGCTCCTCACGGTCTCTATGATCCTTCTCCGTAGGCACCATGGGAGTCACTTCCATTCTTCCCGTCCGCCCGTCGAGATCGTAAATCTGACTTTTAAGCTCGTTCACCTTTGCTCCGGAAACAATTTCGTAGCGCCGTAAATGTTCTCGCACCTTTAGCAGTTCCTCTGTGTTCCGGAGGATGACGTAACAATCGTCAGCGTGGGCTAGACTGGTGATGCGATACTCCGGACAACCGTGGGGAAAAATTCCTCTGATGAACCGATCTCTCTGCAACGCCCTAAGAAGAGGATCTAGTGTCAAGACGTACAGGAGAGGACTGAGAGGGCATCCTTGTCTAACCCCCGTGGGTACTGGAAATGGCGACCCTCGACACCCTCCGACGTTTGGGGTAACCTGCGCGTTCATGTAAAGTGCCTGTAGGAGCTTGATCAGCTGTTCTGGCAATCCATGGAATTTTAAAACAGCCCACATGTAGCCTCTGTCAACCCGGTCAAACGCTTTACTCTGGTCCAGCTGCAATATGCATAGATGTTCCTTTTCTTGCTGTAACCGGTCAAAAATCTGTCTGAAAACACAGGTGGTATGCGCCATTCTCCTTCCGGGTACAGAGCTGGTTTGTCCAACCTGCACTAGTGCATTAGCCAGTTTTTTCAACCTATTATTGAGGACCCTTGCTAGTATCCTATAATCGGTGTTGTTAACCGTGATGGGTCTCCAGTTGCCTATCAGAGTCGGATCTCCTCCTTTGTACAATAGACTCATTGATCCGTGTAAAAAACTCCGTCCCACCCTCGCCCTCTGCAGCATCTCATTAAAAACCTCCGTCAAGATGGGAACTAAGTGATCTTTAAAGTTCTTATAGAACCCATACGGTAACCCATCCGGTCCCGGCTTAGAGTTACGTTTACCCGCCTGAATGGCTCGCTGGATTTCTTCTTGCTCGAAGGGCCGAGAGAGTTCGCAAAGATCTTCTTCGTTTGGCGGTAACGGTTTCTGCCCAAAAGCACTTTCTAGATAGGACTGAATGCGTACTTCATCAGGAGAGGTTTCCGAAACCGCGTAAAATTCTCTATAAAATCTAGA
Organism: Eublepharis macularius; assembly: GCF_028583425.1. Classification (NCBI taxonomy): domain Eukaryota; kingdom Metazoa; phylum Chordata; class Lepidosauria; order Squamata; family Eublepharidae; genus Eublepharis; species Eublepharis macularius. The sequence continues at coordinate 189,060,572 of NC_072792.1, forward strand.
GACCTCTTCTGCTATCTCGACCGGTTCTTGAAGTAGTCCATCTGACGGACCTCCTTTTAACGCGGACAGAGTCTGGTTGTATCGAGGCAGGCGGTCTTTTTGCCATTCTCCCTTCTCAATTAACGGCCCCGATGCTCTAGCCACCCGTGCCATATGACGCCGTCGACGTTGGGTAAGGCGGTAAGTTTTAATAACTTCTTGATTGCGTCGAAGCCGTTCATTGTCAACGTCAAGGCCCTTGTTCATTCTCCATCTGCATGCAAGTACGTTCTGGATCGCTCTGTGATATTGTGACAGTTCATAACTGCCCTGCACTCTCCTGGCCCGAACCGAAGCATATCGTATGGCATCTTTCGTCCTTTCCCACCAATCGAGGACATCCATCCCAGACTTTATACGCTTCTGGCATTCAAGCGTCAGAACAATTTCCGGTTCCATCCGAAAGGTCCTGAGGTCCGCTTCACTGAGTCGCCAAGCTGGTTTGTGTTTCCTCCTATTGGGTTGTCCTGCAAATAATACTTGAAGAATAGCGTGGTCTGACCACGGCGTCAAAATAATCTTACATCCCGTAAGGGGGAGAGCCGCTGGGGCCCATATTCTGTCCAGCCTGCTTGTCGACAGAGGGTGATAATAAGTCATCTTACACCCTAAGGTTGCTGTGAATTTACGTCGGAACGTTGCCCGGTGATGCGTAGGGAGAAAATCTAATTCCCCATCATTCTGTAGCCCCGCATCCATCAAGCCAAGGCGATCTTTAAGAAGGGCTTTCAGTCTTTTTTCCTCCATTGTCAGCTGTTTAAATACAGGGGCAGACGTTCCCATTTGAGCACCCGCTCTCAAATTAATTCTATCCTCTCGCTCGGAGCGAACATTGAAATCTCCCGCCACGAGTAGAGCCCTCTTTGTACCAATATGATCCTCCAATGTTTGCCACAGTTGTCGTCTATGAATTGCCTTCACAGGAGCATAGAGGGCACACAACCTAAACTTGCTGTCTAACGCTTTTGCCGGGTTTTTAAGATTGAAGTCCACTATTATAAGATGACCCGGCATAGCATCGATGGTCCTCACAACTTTAAGATCAGGATTGCATAAGAAGAGAACCGCGACACCTCCCGTTCCTTCCTCTTCTTTCAAAGACCAAATTGAAGGCCCCCAAGTCCAGGAATTCTGCGCTGCACTCCTCTCCCTAGGAGTACTAATATTAGTTTCTTGCAGGACAAAAACATCAGCCTTTAGCCTCCTAATGTGGTAATAAACATCTTCTCTCCTCACCGACTGCCGTAGCCCTCTACAATTCCAGGTAAGTATGTTCAACTCCATTGGTATTGTTAATGAATATAAGATAGCAGCAATAGCAATAAAACCATAAGCCATCTTAAATCCAGTTCCATTGAACTTATCGACTGTCATTTTATCTTTCCTCTTCCTATTCTTTTCCTACAAACCTCGCCGGTCTTCCTCCGTGCCTTCCACTACAGTTTCTAAACTCATCGTCTCCACCTCCTCCTGCGGATCAGGAGGCGTGGCCTTACACGGAAATGACGCGCACGGCGTCAAAATGTTTCCACTTGAGTCAGGTAAGCTAACAGGAGGAGGATACTCGTGCTGTTGAGGAACCTTTTCCTGGTCAGGAGGAGAGTCAGACTGGTCGCCTGTCACAGGGTTCTTTTCCACCAAAGATATTCCACTTATCCACTCCATCGATTCCGTCTTCCCTCCTTCAAGGTCCTCGCTTATCTCTGCAATTCGCTCTCTAATTCGTTCTTGTCTTTGTCCATCTGTATACATAGGTATCTGTTCCTGGTTCTGTGTGTCTCCCTGGTTCAGCATCGCCTCCTGTTCTGGCGCTTCTTCCACCATCATCATCTGGGAGTCACTTAACGGTTCCTCGGTAAGGTTTGGGTCTCGGTCCCTTCTTCTAGCCAGTTCACGTTGTATGCAGGTAACCGCATCTCTCCAATAATGCTCCTTTTGACTTAAACGTAGTTGTACCTCCTCAGATGCACCTTCTGCAGCGGAAAGTGCTTGGGTCACCTTTTGGATCTTTTCGTTGAGTTCTTCAGAAATTACCTGGAGTTCCTTTTCTGTAAGGTTTTCGTATGTACGGAATATGGCTTTCTTCGACTCTTTCCTTGACTCTTTCCTTGACTCTTTCCTCATCTTAGGTTTCTCCGATCCCGCCTTTCTATCAGTCTGCATGTCATCTCTTTGTTTTTGTTCCGGGTTGATCCATGATCCGGTAGTAAAGGAGGCCAGAGGCGTATCTTGCGTACCTTCCTCTTCTGTCACATTCAAGGCTTCAAATCGGTTGCTGACCATCGTTCGTATCGGGTTATACACTCCCCGTCTTACCCTGCCTCTAAGGACATCGTGCGAAGTCCTCTTTACCTCCTGCCAACCCCCTTCATGTAAACATTCGTTACTGTCCTTCTCCCCGTGTTTTGCAGTAGCACCCTCTGAAAATTGGCTAGTCGATGAATCCTCATCTGTTCGATTTAAATGAGGGTGACAGCGAACGAGTTTTGAGTACGAGTTTGGATACCACTTGTTATAATGCGCGTCGGGACACAGAAGGTACGTGTGGCCTTGGCGGCCACAAAGGTTACAGACCACTCCAGTTGTACATTGTGTGGAGTTATGGCCCCTCCTCCCACAGACAGAACACAAAGGTGTGGCACAGTGTTGCCTAATATGGTCAAACCCCCCACATTGAAAGCATGCTGGGGGTTGCCCACTGTACCTGGTGATTCCTCTATCTCCTCCCAGAAAAAAATATTTAGGAATATGTTGTAGTTTACTCCTGAAGTCTCTTTGCAAAGAGACGACAGTCTTATATTCTCCTTTCCAAATGCCCCACGAATTGAGGGCCTTTTGGGGGGGTAACAACACCTTGCAAAATCTGCCCAGCCATTGTTCCACATCCTCTGCTGGAATATTTGTCGTTCTGAATGCCACCGTCAGAACCCTCGATTCTCCTCGGAAGAGGGGAATAATGTCATAGTCACCAAAGGGATTCGGGGTCGACCTCATGATTTCTCTCAACCTCCCCCAACCCTTCTGGTATCCTCGTTCTGACACAAAACAAACATCGGTTTCCCTAAGCCCCGGCGGCATGATAACTGCCAGTATGTCGCCTCGTGGAATTCCCATTATCCCTAAAAGCACCTCCTCTATCATGTATTCTTCTGTGAGCTTTTGTGGATCTGAGCCTTTATACCTGAACCGAATAACAAATCTTTGCCTCGGATCAAATTCTCCTTCATCTTCTCTCATATTGAAGAAATCCTCTAAGAATTCTTCATCCTCCAGTCTCTCCTTTTCAAAATCCGTCCGACGGCGGGGGGGTTCTCCATCCGTTTCCCCCTCCCTCCGTGATCCCGGGTCCCTTGGCCTCCTACCGGTTCCCCTCAACATGTCTGCATAAGACGTTCCTGCGCTCCCAACGGAAGGTGTGTGGGCTGGTAAGGATTCGCTAGAACCCGTTGTTAGAGGTTCCCTAGAATCTGTTGTTAAAGATTCTCTAAAACTTGCTGCTGAAACCTTAGGCATTGTGTCAGGAAGAGTATTACTTGTAGGTAACCTAGGTGTTGTTACAGTTACTCCCGGGTTCCTAGGAACCGGTAGGACCACATCCCTCTTAGGTTCTCCTTGGTTTCCCAATGCTATCCCCACTGGCGTACCTTGTGACACGTCAGCATCTCCTACTCCAATTCCTAAACCTTGGGCTCCCTTTTCAACCCTAACCGTGCATACCGATATTTGTGTATCACGTTCCCGCTTTCCGTTTGTCTCTGATGTTACATGATTGGAAGGATCCTCCTGCAAGATCACTGAAGTTCCTGCAGAAGGATTTACATATGTCTCAAATGTCTCATGTATGTTTTCTTTACTCACAGGTCCTGTATTAAGTCGCAGTTCAATCAATTCCGAATCCGTGTCCATGACGAAGTTCCCTATCGATATATCTTCAGTCGTCACAGGTAAGTTTCCTTGCACGGTGATCAGAAGGGAGTCCTGTTCTGATTGCATGTCTGTCTGCATCGGTAGAACTGTCTCGTTCATAGTCCTAGTCATTGAGGTCAAGCTAACAGCTTCTCCCTTCCCTTCAGATGACAGGCTGGTCTGTGCTGTATCGGGAAGAGAAAGAACACCCGAAGACCCAGTATCCACTTGCGAAACATTCCCCTGTAGGGGTGCCTTGTCCCTAAAGTTTAATTCCCTGCTCTCCTTCCTTCTCCCCTCCCTTCTCCCCTCCCTCTGCGGCTTCCCTCCACATCTCTCCGAAGAAACTACTTCCTTTCTCTTAATATCCCTATCTGATATACATCCACCTTCCTTAGTAGGGGCTAACTCCATCTCTTCTTCCTCCTCTTCCCTTTCGGAACTAGAGAGAGATTCTATGCCAGATAAGCCAGATAACCCCCCGCTGTCCTCATCTCCTCCCTCTCCTTCCTTTTCAGTCCCCTTTTCATCTTTCATCCCTCTCTCTCCTTTCTTCCTACGTCCCTCTTCATCTTCTAGAAAGAGCCTCTTATCCACAGAACAGAAACGACCGTGACCCTCACCCGTTTGCGGGAGACTCTGTGAAGCAGAGTCTCCCTGGCGACACATTCGGGCATCTTGTGCTGCTATCATGGCAGATAATTCAGCATGCGATGGAATCGTCACAGGATTAGCCAGCTGAGTCGTATCCGTCATCATCTTAGACACAGTTTTCCGTTCAAGCCTTCCTTTCCTGGGCGCTACACTCCTTCCAGTCGACGTCTCCGCCTCTCCCTTTAGTCGTTGAACACGGACTTTGAAAACATGCAACGCTTGGATGCACCAGTGTATCAAATCTTTTTGTGTCATTTCTGTCGCTCTCTTGCCAGGTTCGTCAAGAAATCCCGTGCCTTCCGCCGGCGGTCTTTCTTCAGCACGACGACAGATACCTTTGAGAAGTTTCGTAAGTCCCTCCTCCGTCAACCAGGAGGGATAGGTCTCCGTCGAAGTACGACTCCGACGTCCTATGACAAGCCTATCAACGATGTTGATCGATAGGGATCTGGCATAAAGAAGATTTTGCGACGGCGGCTCTCGTCCGGTTTCCTCTCCATCAGTAAGATATGTAAACAACACCTCCTTTTGTTTATCCAGCAAGTCTATCATCGAGTCCTTGCTTCTCTTAGTTAAGGAAGGCGTGGGTACCATCACCCATCCCACATGAGTCAACAGAAAACACCAGAACTTTGCCAAATCGAGCTTATTAGTTTCTTCTTGAACCAAAAGGTCCAGACCCTTAGACATGGGACCAAACTTTATCTTCTCCCAGGCATTCCTCAATTGAATCTCTCTAACATTCCGGACAGCATTAGATTCTATCCCTGGGGTTCCGCATTCCACAGACAGGGCCGGAGACAAGTCCCCGATTCCAACCCCCTGTTTTGCTATACTCGTATTTTTCTCCTCTGAGCGCTGTCCATAAACATGTGTAGAACAATCTTGTTCAAGACTCTGGGAAGACTGTCGGTCTACATGTTCTCGGGCACCATGCGAAGTTTGGGCCGAGTGAGATTCTCGCCCTTGCTTCTGCTTCTTTTTAGCCGGTTGTTCCTCCGGGGACGAACTGTGGTCAACGACACCCTTAGGATATTTCGTTCTGGAGGAAGGGGCGATGTTTGAAGAGTCTTCATCGACTTGTGCCAGTTTGAATAAGTCCTCATAAACGTGGACCTTGTGTGTCTCTTTCAGTATTATATCAAGGAATCTGTCCTTCTGTTTAAGGAGTTTAGCACGCCGTTCGAGGTCCAGACAATCCACTAGGTGTTTATCCACATTTTGAATGGAAATTTCCGTTTCTTTTAGCTGGTAACGAGCTTTACGTAGTCCCTCGGCCCATCTTTGCCTTTCCTCTTCGGGCTCTCGGGGTAAGTCTGTGTTACAGGAGACGATGTCTTTCTCCACGGGGATCTCCGAAGGAACAGGTTCCGATTTTGCTCTACAAGCTATAGGGGACTTAGCTAAATCCATCACCTCGTCAAGATAACGGTCCATACGCCGCTGAGAAAAATCATCCCCCTTTCCCAGGACAAAGGAATCCTTCGATTGTTTATAAGCTGCTCTTTGGCATTGGATAACAGGGACATCAATAGAGTCAACCCGGGAAACACGGCCAAGATCGAGGTCGGAGTCAGAGGTAAGAATAAATTCAACTTCACTCCCTTGGTCGGGGCAGAGTCTTGACTGCCGTATGTCTTCCTGAAATGTGGTGCTGTGGGAGGGGCCCCCTGTCTGTTTAAGGGCCTGTCCTTGTTTCTCCATTTGCACAGCAGCTGTTATCAGAAGTCTATCTCGGCTTTTAATAGATTGCATATCTGGTTCAGCCGTGTCAACATCTGGGTCAGCAAACGAGTCCATCACATCACAGCACACTGGTGCGTCAGAATCAGGAATGGGAGTAGAGGTCTCCTCGGGAGTAAGGACCTGTGTGATAAAGTTCTCAGTCTTCTGGGCCTCCTGAGTTATAAAGGTCTCCTCATGAGTAAGCACATGTGTAACAGCGTCCCCAGCATTCAGGGTTTTCGTAGGAGCAAAGGTCTCCTCGTGAGTAAGGACACGTGGAACAGCCTTCTTAGCATTCAGGATTTGCATAGGAGTAAAGGTCTCCTCGTGAGTAAGGACATGTGTAAGCACCTCCCTAGCATTCAGGGTTTGCATGGGAGCAAAGGTCTCCTCGTGAGTAAGGACATGTGTAACAGCCCCCCCAACATTCAGGTCTTGCTTAGGAGCAGAGGTCTCCTCATGAGTAGGGACACGTGTAACAGCTTCCCCAGCATTCAAGTTTTGCATAGGAACAAAGGTCTCCTCGCGAGTAAGGACATGTGTAACGGCCTCCCCAGCATTCAGGATTTGCATAGGAACAAAGGTCTCCTCGCGAGTAAGGGCACGTGTAACGGCCTCCCCAGCATTCAGGATTTGTATAGGAGTGAAGGTCTCCTCGTGAGTAAGGACAAGTGTAACGGCCTCCCCATCAATCAAGTTTTGCGTAGGAGCAACGGTCTCCTCGTGAGTAAGGACACGTGTAACAGCCTCCCCAGCATTCAAGTTTTGCGTAGGAGCAAAGGTCTCCTCGTGAGTAAGGACACGTGTAACAGCCTTCCCAGAGGCCAGGGCGTTCTTTGATGAAATGGTCTCCTCAAGAGTAGGGCCACGTGTAACGGGTTTTCGAGTGCTCTGGGTCTCCTCAGGAGTAAAGGTGTCATTCAAACTCTCACCCACCACGTCCAGGGCCAGGTCATCCCCAGACCCCTCTAAGGTTACAGCTCCCTCTGCTGTTGCATGTTCTATTGAAAGCAATATGGAAAAGGGATTCTCCTTTAAAGCGGCAGGGGTCTTCTGGGAGGGTTGAAAACCCAAAACGGGGGTCCGGTCTAGATTCCCCAGGGGCCCTTGAACATCCTTACTGTCCGTGACGTCCGAAGGCGCAACTCCCAAAGAGGATGGCAGCAGATGAAGTTGGAAGCCTTTTTCTTGTAGGCCATGCTGAGAAGCATGCTCTCCATTGTCTCCATTGTCTTGTATAGGCAAAAATTCGATCTCAATTTGGGGGTCCCCCCCAGGAGGGGGGGGCTCCATATTCGCACCCCCTGATGGGGGTACCCTTAGGAACAAAGTCTGACCAAAATTGAAATTTTTGTCAGAGATATAACAGGTAAAAAAAGCGAAAATCCAAACCAGGAAGTGAGAGCTCCTTGATCGCACGTCTGCTATTCAAGGTGGGTGGGGTTAGGGTTAGGGTTAGGGTTAGGGTTAGGGTTAGGGTTAGGGTTAGGGTTAGGGTTAGGGTTAGGGTTAGGAAAATAGATTTTTTTTTTTTTTTAGGAAAATAGATTTTTTATTTAATAATAACCATTCTACAACAAACTGTAAGCAACAAATTCCAAGATGCATAATTACAATTGAAACAATAAATACAGTTAATACATACATACATACCTACATACGTACATATTACATATTAATATAGGCATCTAAATATTTCTAGCATTAAATATCACCATTAAATATTAACATTAAGCATAAAGCATTAAGCATCAAGCATCGACATAAATGTAAGCCATCAACATTCAGGCTGTTCATGTTTCAAACTTTATTAACTTTATTAACTTTATTAACTTTATTAACTGTATTAACTTTATTAACTTTATTCATTATTAACTATTAACTATGAACTATGAACTATCAACTATTAACTATCAACTTTTCACTTTTTACTAATTAAGGAAATAAAAGAAAAAGAAAAAGAAGAATTAAGTTATACAACAGATGTCTATCCAACTTGAGAGAAGTCAAGGTAGGAAGCAATTATATCTGACTTCAAGGAACTGGCGGGTTGATCTCATGAAACCACCTCCACCTGCTCAGCCACTTCACGCCCTTCATCCTCTTTTCTTCCCACCTTTTAATTTTCGCCAAATAATCTGTTACAGTATGTACCGTTTCAACTAAGGGTACTGCCTTTTTGGTATACACCTCCTCCCTTCTGTTTTTCATCACAGTACTAACAAAGATGAGATTCACTAACCTAACCAGTGCCCAAGGAACCTTAATACCAGCCTTCTCACCCGGACAGCCCCCCTGCTCCCTGGGATTCCCAAACCCTTCTGTCGGCTCCAATCCCGAGACAATCGTTTCCCAGTGTTGTGATATCAGAAAAGGCCATTGCAATGCTCTGGCTACTCCTGCCCACGACCTCCTTACAGCTACACACTCCTTCACAACATGGGGGATGGTCTCAGGAATGTTGGTATGTGGATTCAAAGACCTACAAAGCACCCTGGGGCAACGCTGTTGATCTTCTGTCGCCCCAAACTTTTTACTTCCCACATATAATATCTGATGGTAAGTCCTCCAACGAAGATCCCGTAGGGCATAAGGTATGGTCCGGTCACCGAAGGTGGGGATAGGAAAGATCTGGTTCCTCAAATACGAAGAAAGCGTCTCCTTCTTCCGTCTCTCTTCATCATAGGGTACCAACCGACTTCGGTGCATAACAGTCCAGTACAACTTTCCGGTAACTCCTTTAGTTCCCGGGCTAGTTCCCTTGACTTCTGAGGCTTCGATGCCATGTTTCTGTATCCCCTTTGCTACCTCAACCATAAAGTCAGGAAGCTGTACTTTCATCGAAGCCGTCAAGCGGGTCGGCAGAGAGCCTTCTTTCCACCATCGTTTTGCCCATCTGGTGTCTACCCAACTGTCCATAAAGAACTGTCTGGTGTACATTTCTTGCGTAATCAAGCCCGTCGCATTCTGCTGCCAAGTTCCACAGTTAAAAACTAGAAAGATGGATAGGAACCACAGTCCAATCTCCGGTAACCCAAGACCTCCTTCTCCGTGTCCTCTCTGAACGACTACTCTCGCAAGCGGTAAGTGGAGCGTCCCGAAAATCCACTTAAAAACCGCTCTGGTGATGATGGTTACTGTAGATTCCGGCGGAGGGTAAACTGTCGCTAGGTAATTGCCAGCTGGAATGCAATATATGGTAAAATATTGAACTTTTTGTGCTGTGGATAATCTCCATGTCTTCCACCTGTCCAGTCTTTCCAACACTCGCTGTTGCCATACAATCCAATTATCCCTCCAGCCATCAGCTCTCAAAGAAAAGGTGACTCCCAGGATCTTCAGAGACAGCATCCCCGTTCCTGTCCCGCTCGCTCCTTCGTCGTCATGCTGTCTGTTCTCCTTTCCTTCTACCTGTCCTTCCAGCTCCTCACGGTCTCTATGATCCTTCTCCGTAGGCACCATGGGAGTCACTTCCATTCTTCCCGTCCGCCCGTCGAGATCGTAAATCTGACTTTTAAGCTCGTTCACCTTTGCTCCGGAAACAATTTCGTAGCGCCGTAAATGTTCTCGCACCTTTAGCAGTTCCTCTGTGTTCCGGAGGATGACGTAACAATCGTCAGCGTGGGCTAGACTGGTGATGCGATACTCCGGACAACCGTGGGGAAAAATTCCTCTGATGAACCGATCTCTCTGCAACGCCCTAAGAAGAGGATCTAGTGTCAAGACGTACAGGAGAGGACTGAGAGGGCATCCTTGTCTAACCCCCGTGGGTACTGGAAATGGCGACCCTCGACACCCTCCGACGTTTGGTGTAACCTGCGCGTTCATGTAAAGTGCCTGTAGGAGCTTGATCAGCTGTTCTGGCAATCCATGGAATTTTAAAACAGCCCACATGTAGCCTCTGTCAACCCGGTCAAACGCTTTACTCTGGTCCAGCTGCAATATGCATAGATGTTCCTTTTCTTGCTGTAACCGGTCAAAAATCTGTCTGAAAACACAGGTGGTATGCGCCATTCTCCTTCCGGGTACAGAGCTGGTTTGTCCAACCTGCACTAGTGCATTAGCCAGTTTTTTCAACCTATTATTGAGGACCCTTGCTAGTATCCTGTAATCGGTGTTGTTAACCGTGATGGGTCTCCAGTTGCCTATCAGAGTCGGATCTCCTCCTTTGTACAATAGACTCATTGATCCGTGTAAAAAACTCCATCCCACCCTCGCCCTCTGCAGCATCTCATTAAAAACCTCCGTCAAGATGGGAACTAAGTGATCTTTAAAGTTCTTATAGAACCCATACGGTAACCCATCCGGTCCCGGCTTAGAGTTACGTTTACCCGCCTGAATGGCTCGCTGGATTTCTTCTTGCTCGAAGGGCCGAGAGAGTTCGCAAAGATCTTCGTTTGGCGGTAACGGTTTCTGGCCAAAGGCACTTTCTAGATAGGACTGAATGCGTACTTCATCAGGAGAGGTTTCCGAAACCGCGTAAAATTCTCTATAAAATCTAGAGACCTCTTCTGCTATCTCAACCGGTTCTTGAAGTAGTCCATCTGACGGACCTCCTTTTAACGCGGACAGAGTCTGGTTGTATCGAGGCAGGCGATCTTTTTGCCATTCTCCCTTCTCGATTAACGGCCCCGATGCTCTAGCCACCCGTGCCATATGACGCCGTCGACGTTGGGTAAGGCGGTAAGTTTTAATAACTTCTTGATTGCGTCGAAGCCGTTCATTGTCAACGTCAAGGCCCTTGTTCATTCTCCATCTGCATGCAAGTACGTTCTGGATCGCTTTGTGATATTGTGACAGTTCATAACTGCCCTGCACTCTCCTGGCCCGAACCGAAGCATATCGTATGGCATCTTTCGTCCTTTCCCACCAATCGAGGACATCTATCCCAGACTTTATACGCTTCTGGCATTCAAGCGTCAGAACAATTTCCGGTTCCATCCGAAAGGTCCTGAGGTCCGCTTCACTGAGTCGCCAAGCTGGTTTGTGATTCCTCCTATTGGGTTGTCCTGCAAATAATACTTGAAGAATAGCGTGGTCTGACCACGACGTCAAAATAATCTTACATCCCGTAAGGGGGAGAGCCGCTGGGGCCCATATTCTGTCCAGCCTGCCTGTCGACAGAGGGTGATAATAAGTCATCTTACACCCTAAGGTTGCTGTGAATTTACGTCGGAACGTTGCCCGGTGATGCGTAGGGAGAAAATCTAATTCCCCATCATTCTGTAGCCCCGCATCCATCAAGCCAAGGCGATCTTTAAGAAGGGCTTTCAGTCTTTTTTCCTCCATTGTCAGCTGTTTAAATACAGGGGCAGACGTTCCCATTTGAGCACCGGCTCTCAAATTAATTCTATCCTCTCGCTCGGAGCGAACATTGAAATCTCCCGCCACGAGTAGAGCCCTCTTTGTACCAATATGATCCTCCAATGTTTGCCACAGTTGTCGTCTATGAATTGCCTTCACAGGAGCATAGAGGGCACACAACCTAAACTTGCTGTCTAACGCTTTTGCCGGGTTTTTAAGATTGAAGTCCACTATTATAAGATGACCCGGCATAGCATCGATGGTCCTCACAACTTTAAGATCAGGATTGCATAAGAAGAGAACCGCGACACCTCCCGTTCCTTCCTCTTCTTTCAAAGACCAAATTGAAGGCCCCCAAGTCCAGGAATTCTGCGCTGCACTCCTCTCCCTAGGAGTACTAATATTAGTTTCTTGCAGGACAAAAACATCAGCCTTTAGCCTCCTAATGTGGTAATAAACATCTTCTCTCCTCACCGACTGCCGTAGCCCTCTACAATTCCAGGTAAGTATGTTCAACTCCATTGGTATTGTTAATGAATATAAGATAGCAGCAATAGCAATAAAACCATAAGCCATCTTAAATCCAGTTCCATTGAACTTATCGACTGTCATTTTATCTTTCCTCTTCCTATTCTTTTCCTACAAACCTCGCCGGTCTTCCTCCGTGCCTTCCACTACAGTTTCTAAACTCATCGTCTCCACCTCCTCCTGTGGATCAGGAGGCGTGGCCTTACATGGAAATGACGCGCACGGCGTCAAAATGTTTCCCCTTGAGTCGGGTAAGCTAACAGGAGGAGGATACTCGTGCTGTTGAGGAACCTTTTCCTGGTCAGGAGGAGAGTCAGACTGGTCGCCTGTCACAGGGTTCTTTTCCACCAATGATATTCCACTTATCCACTCCATCGATTCTGTCTTCCCTCCTTCAAGGTCCTCGCTTATCTCTGCAATTCGCTCTCTAATTTGTTCATGTCTTTGTCCATCTGTATACATAGGTATCTGTTCCTGGTTCTGTGTGTCTCCCTGGTTCAGCATCGCCTCCTGTTCTGGCGCTTCTTCCACCATCATCATCTGGGAGTCACTTAACGGTTCCTCGGTAAGGTTTGGGTCTCGGTCCCTTCTTCTAGCCAGTTCACGTTGTATGCAGGTAACCTCGTCTCTCCAATAATGCTCCTTTTGACTTAAACGTAGTTGTACCTCCTCAGATGCACCTTCTGCAGCGGAAAGTGCTTGGGTCACCTTTTGGATCTTTTCGTTGAGTTCTTCAGAAATTACCTGGAGTTCCTTTTCTGTAAGGTTTTCGTATGTACGGAATATGGCTTTCTTCGACTCTTTCCTTGACTCTTTCCTTGACTCTTTCCTCATCTTAGGTTTCTCCGATCCCGCCTTTCTATCAGTCTGCATGTCATCTCTTTGTTTTTGTTCCGGGTTGATACATGATCCGGTAGTAAAGGAGGCCAGAGGCGTATCTTGCGTACCTTCCTCTTCTGTCACATTCAAGGCTTCAAATCGGTTGCTGACCATCGTTCGTATCGGGTTATACACTCCCCGTCTTACCCTGCCTCTAAGGACATCGTGCGAAGTCCTCTTTACCTCCTGCCAACCCCCTTCATGTAAACATTCGTTACTGTCCTTCTCCCCGTGTTTTGCAGTAGCACCCTCTGAAAATTGGCTAGTCGATGAATCCTCATCTGTTCGATTTAAATGAGGGTGACAGCGAACGAGTTTTGAGTACGAGTTTGGATACCACTTGTTATAATGCGCGTCGGGACACAGAAGGTACGTGTGGCCTTGGCGGCCACAAAGGTTACAGACCACTCCAGTTGTACATTGTGTGGAGTTATGGCCCCTCCTCCCACAGACAGAACACAAAGGTGTGGCACAGTGTTGCCTAATATGGTCAAACCCCCCACATTGGAAGCATGCTGGGGGTTGCCCACTGTACCTGGTGATCCCTCTATCTCCTCCCAGAAAAAAATATTTAGGAATATGTTGTAGTTTACTCCTGAAATCTCTTTGCAAAGAGACGACAGTCTTATATTCTCCTTTCCAAATGCCCCACGAATTGAGGGCCTTTTGGGGGGGTAACAACACCTTGCAAAATCTGCCCAGCCATTGTTCCACATCCTCTGCTGGAATATTTGTCGTTCTGAACGCCACCGTCAGAACCCTCGATTCTCCTCGGAAGAGGGGAATAATGTCATAGTCACCAAAGGGATTCGGGGTCGACCTCATGATTTCTCTCAACCTCCCCCAACCCTTCTGGTATCCTCGTTCTGACACAAAACAAACATCGGTTTCCCTAAGCCCCGGCGGCATGATAACTGCCAGTATGTCGCCTCGTGGAATTCCCATTATCCCTAAAAGCACCTCCTCTATCATGTATTCTTCTGTGAGCTTTTGTGGATCTGAGCCTTTATACCTGAACCGAATAACAAATCTTTGCCTCGGATCAAATTCTCCTTCATCTTCTCTCATATTGAAGAAATCCTCTAAGAATTCTTCATCCTCCAGTCTCTCCTTTTCAAAATCCGTCCGACGGCGGGGGGGTTCTCCATCCGTTTCCCCCTCCCTCCGTGATCCCGGGTCCCTTGGCCTCCTACCGGTTCCCCTCAACATGTCTGCATAAGACGTTCCTGCGCTCCCAACGGAAGGTGTGTGGGCTGGTAAGGATTCGCTAGAACCCGTTGTTAGAGGTTCCCTAGAATCTGTTGTTAAAGATTCTCTAAAACTTGCTGCTGAAACCTTAGGCATTGCGTCAGGAAGAGTATTACTCGTAGGTAACCTAGGTGTTGTTACAGTTACTCCCGGGTTTCTAGGAACCGGTAGGACCACATCCCTCTTAGGTTCTCCTTGGTTTCCCAATGCTATCCCCACTGGTGTACCTTGTGACACATCAGCATCTCCTACTCCAATTCCCAAACCTTGGGCTCCCTTTTCAACCCTAACCGTGCATACCGATATTTGTGTATCACGTTCCCGCTTTCCGTTTGTCTCTGATGTTACATGATTGGAAGGATCCTCCTGCAAGATCACTGAAGTTCCTGCAGAAGGATTTACATATGTCTCAAATGTCTCATGTATGTTTTCTTTACTCACAGGTCCTGTATTAAGTCGCAGTTCAATCAATTCCGAATCCGTGTCCATGACGAAGTTCCCTATCGAGATATCTTCAGTCGTCACAGGTAAGTTTCCTTGCACGGTGATCAGAAGGGAGTCCTGTTCTGATTGCATGTCTGTCTGCATCGGTAGAACTGTCTCGTTCATAGTCCTAGTCATTGAGGTCAAGCTAACAGCTTCTCCCTTCCCTTCAGATGACAGGCTGGTCTGTGCTGTATCGGGAAGAGAAAGAACACCCGAAGACCCAGTATCCACTTGCAAAACATTCCCCCGCAGGGGTGCCTTGTCCCTAAAGTTTAATTCCCTGCTCTCCTTCCTTCTCCCCTCCCTTCTCCCCTCCCTCTGCGGCTTCCCTTCACATCTCTCCGAAGAAACTACTTCCTTTCTCTTAATATCCCTATCTGATATACATCCACCTTCCTTAGTAGGGGCTAACTCCATCTCCTCTTCTTCCTCCTCTTCCCTTTCGGAACTAGAGAGAGATTCTATGCCAGATAAGCCAGATAACCCCCCGCTGTCCTCATCTCCTCCCTCTCCTTCCTTTTCAGTCCCCTTTTCATCTTTCATCCCTCTCTCTCCTTTCTTCCTACGTCCCTCTTCATCTTCTAGAAAGAGCCTCTTATCCACAGAACAGAAACGACCGTGACCCTCACCCGTTTGCGGGAGACTCTGCGAAGCAGAGTCTCCCTGGCGACACATTCGGGCATCTTGTGCTGCTATCATGGCAGATAATTCAGCATGCGATGGAATCGTCACAGGATTAGCCAGCTGAGTCGTATCCGTCATCATCTTAGACACAGTTTTCCGTTCAAGCCTTCCTTTCCTGGGCGCGACACTCCTTCCAGTCGACGTCTCCGCCTCTCCCTTTAGTCGTTGAACACGGACTTTGAAAACATGCAACACTTGGACGCACCAGTGTATCAAATCTTTTTGTGTCATTTCTGTCGCTCTCTTGCCAGGTTCGTCAAGAAATCCCGTGCCTTCCGCCGGCGGTCTTTCTTCAGCACGACGACAGATACCTTTGAGAAGTTTCGTAAGTCCCTCCTCCGTCAACCAGGAGGGATAGGTCTCCGTCGAAGTACGACTCCGACGTCCTATGACAAGCCTATCAACGATGTTGATCGATAGGGATCTGGCATAAAGAAGATTTTGCGGCGGCGGCTCTTGTCCGGTTTCCTCTCCATCAGTAAGATAGGTAAACAACACCTCCTTTTGTTTATCAAGCAAGTCTATCATCGAGTCCTTGCTTCTCTTAGTTAACGAAGGCGTGGGTACCATCACCCATCCCACATGAGTCAACAGAAAACCCCAGAACTTTGCCAAATCGAGCTTATTCATTTGTTCTGGAACCAAAAGGTCCAGACCCTTAGACATGGGACCAAACTTTATCTTCTCCCAGGCATTAGTCAATTGGATCTCTCTAACATTCCGGACAGCATTAGATTCTATCCCTGGGGTTCCGCATTCCACAGACAGGGCCGGAGACAAGTCCCCGATTCCAACCCCCTGTTTTGCTATACTCGTATTTTGCTCCTCTGAGAGCTGTCCATAAATATGTGTAGAACAATCTTCTTGTTCAAGACTCTGGGAAGACTGTCGGTCTGCATGTTCTCGGGCACCCTGTGAAGTTCGGGCCGAGTGAGATTCTTGCCCTTGCTTCTGCTTCTTTTTAGCCGGTTGTTCCTCCGGGGACGAACTGTGGTCAATGACACCCTTAGAACATTTCGTTCGGGAGGAAGGGACGATGTTTGAAGAGTCTTCATCGACTTGTGCCAGTTTGAATAAGTCCTCATAAACGTGGACCTTGTGTGTCTCTTTCAGTATTATATCAAGAAATCTGTCCTTCTGTTTAAGGAGTTTAGCACGCCGTTCAAGGTCCAGACAATCCACTAGGTGTTTATCCACATTTTGAATGGAAATTTCCGTTTCTTTTAGCTGGTAACGAGCTTTACGTAGTCCCTCGGCCCATCTTTGCCTTTCCTCTTCGGGCTCTCGGGGTAAGTCTGTGTTAGAGGAGACGATGTCTTTCTCCACGGGGATCTCCGAAGGAACAGGTTCCGATTTTGCTCTACAAGCTATAGGGGACTTAGCTAAATCCATCACCTCGTCAAGATAACGGTCCATACGCCGCTGAGAAAAATCATCCCCCTTTCCCAGGACAAAGGAATCCTTCGATTGTTTATAAGCTGCTCTTTGGCGTTGGATAACAGCGACATCAATAGAGTCAACCCGGGAAACACGGCCAAGATCAAGGTCGGAGTCAGAGGTAAGAATAAATTCAACTTCACTCCCTTGGTCGGGGCAGAGTCTTGACCGCCGTATGTCTTCCTGAAATTTGGTGCTGTGGGAGGGGCCCCCTGTCTGTTTAAGGGCCTGTCCTTGTTTCTCCATTTGCACAGCAGCTGTTATCGGAAGTCTATCTCGGCTTTTAATAGATTGCATATCTGGTTCAGCCGTGTCAACATCTGGGTCAGCAAGCGGGTCCATCACATCACAACACACTGGTGTGTCAGAATGAGGAATGGGAGTAGAGGTCTCCTCGGGAGTAAGGACCTGTGTAATAAAGTTCTCAGTCTTCTGGGCCTCCTGAGTTATAAAGGTCTCCTCATGAGTAAGTACATGTATAACAGCGTCCCCAGCATTCAGGGTTTTCGTAGGAGCAAAGGTCTCCTCGTGAGTAAGGACACGTGTAACAGCCTTCCCAGCATTCAGGATTTGCATAGGAGTAAAGGTCTCCTCGTGAGTAAGGACACGTGTAAGCACCTCCCTAGCATTCAGGATTTGCATAGGAGCAAAGGTCTCCTCGTGAGTAAGGACACGTGTAACAGCCTCCCCAATATTCAGGTCTTGCTTAGGAGCAGAGGTCTCCTCATGAGTAAGGACAGGTGTAACAGCTTCCCCAGCATTCAATTTTTGCATAGGAGCAGAGGTCTCCTCGCGAGTAAGGACACGTGTAACGGTCTCCCCAGCATTCAGGATTTGAATAGGAGTGAAGGTCTCCTCGTGAGTAAGGGCAAGTGTAACGGCCTCCCCAGCATTCAAGTTTTGCTTAGGCGCAGAGGTCTCCTCGCGAGTAAGGACACATGTAACAGTCTCCCCCACATTCAGGCCTTGCATAGGAGGAAAGGTCTCCTCACGAGTAAGTACACGTGTAACAGCCTTCCCAGAGTCCAGGGCGTTCTTAGAAGAAAAGGTCTCCTCAAGAGTAGGGCCACGTGCAACAGGTTTCCGAATGCTCCGGGTCTCCTCAGGAGTAAAGGTGTCATTCAAACTCTCACCCACCACGTCCAGGGCCAGGTCATCCCCAGACCCCTCTAAGGTTACAGCGGCCTCTCCTGTTGCTTGATCCATTGAAAGCAATAGGGAAAAGGAATCCTCCTTTAAAGCGGCAGGGGTCTTCTGGGAGGGGTCAAAACCCAAACTGGGGGTCTGGTCTATATTCCCCAGGGGCCCTCGAACATCCTTACTGTCTGTGACGTCAGAAGGCACGACTCCCAAAGCGGATGGCAGCAGATGAAGTTGGAAGCCTTTTTCTTGTAGGCCATGCTGGGAAGCATGGTCTCCATTGTCTCCATTGTCTTGTATAGGCAAAAATTCGATCTCAATTTGGGGGTCCCCCCCAGGAGGGGGGGGGCCTCCATATTCGGACCCCCTGATGGGGGTACCCTTAGGAACAAACTCTGACCAAAATTGAAATTTTTCTGAGAGATATAATAGGTAAAAAAAGCGAAAATCCAAACCAGGAAGTGAGAGCTCCTTGATCGCACATCTGCTATTCAAGGTGGGTGGGGTTAGGGTTAGGGTTAGGGTTAGGGTTAGGGTTAGGGTTAGGGTTAGGGTTAGGAAAATAGATTTTTTTTTTTTTTAGGAAAATAGATTTTTTATTTAATAATAACCATTCTACAACAAACTGTAAGCAACAAATTCCAAGATGCATAATTACGATTGAAACAATAAATACAGTTAATACATACATACATACCTACATACGTACATATTACATATTAATATAGGCATCTAAATATTTCTAGCATTAAATATCACCATTAAATATTAACATTAAGCATAAAGCATTAAGCATCAAGCATCGACATAAATGTAAGCCATCAACATTCAGGCTGTTCATGTTTCAAACTTTATTAACTTTATTAACTTTATTAACTTTATTAACTGTATTAACTTTATTAACTTTATTCATTATTAACTATTAACTATGAACTATGAACTATCAACTATTAACTATCAACTTTTCACTTTTTACTAATTAAGGAAATAAAAGAAAAGAAAAGAAGAATTAAGTTATACAACAGATGTCTATCCAACTTGAGAGAAGTCAAGGTAGGAAGCAATTATATCTGACTTCAAGGAACTGGCGGGTTGATCTCATGAAACCACCTCCACCTGCTCAGCCACTTCACGCCCTTCATCCTCTTTTCTTCCCACCTTTTAATTTTCGCCAAATAATCTGTTACAGTATGTACCGTTTCAACTAAGGGTACTGCCTTTTTGGTATACACCTCCTCCCTTCTGTTTTTCATCACAGTACTAACAAAGATGAGATTCACTAACCTAACCAGTGCCCAAGGAACCTTAATACCAGCCTTCTCACCCGGACAGCCCCCCTGCTCCCTGGGATTCCCAAACCCTTCTGTCGGCTCCAATCCCGAGACAATCGTTTCCCAGTGTTGTGATATCAGAAAAGGCCATTGCAATGCTCTGGCTACTCCTGCCCACGACCTCCTTACAGCTACACACTCCTTCACAACATGGGGGATGGTCTCAGGAATGTTGGTATGTGGATTCAAAGACCTACAAAGCACCCTGGGGCAACGCTGTTGATCTTCTGTCGCCCCAAACTTTTTACTTCCCACATATAATATCTGATGGTAAGTCCTCCAACGAAGATCCCGTAGGGCATAAGGTATGGTCCGGTCACCGAAGGTGGGGATAGGAAAGATCTGGTTCCTCAAATACGAAGAAAGCGTCTCCTTCTTCCGTCTCTCTTCATCATAGGGTACCAACCGACTTCGGTGCATAACAGTCCAGTACAACTTTCCGGTAACTCCTTTAGTTCCCGGGCTAGTTCCCTTGACTTCTGAGGCTTCGATGCCATGTTTCTGTATCCCCTTTGCTACCTCAACCATAAAGTCAGGAAGCTGTACTTTCATCGAAGCCGTCAAGCGGGTCGGCAGAGAGCCTTCTTTCCACCATCGTTTTGCCCATCTGGTGTCTACCCAACTGTCCATAAAGAACTGTCTGGTGTACATTTCTTGCGTAATCAAGCCCGTCGCATTCTGCTGCCAAGTTCCACAGTTAAAAACTAGAAAGATGGATAGGAACCACAGTCCAATCTCCGGTAACCCAAGACCTCCTTCTCCGTGTCCTCTCTGAACGACTACTCTCGCAAGCGGTAAGTGGAGCGTCCCGAAAATCCACTTAAAAACCGCTCTGGTGATGATGGTTACTGTAGATTCCGGCGGAGGGTAAACTGTCGCGAGGTAATTGCCAGCTGGAATGCAATATATGGCAAAATATTGAACTTTTTGTGCTGTGGATAATCTCCATGTCTTCCACTTGTCCAGTCTTTCCAACACTCGCTGTTGCCATACAATCCAATTATCCCTCCAGCCATCAGCTCTCAAAGAAAAGGTGACTCCCAGGATCTTCAGAGACAGCATCCCCGTTCCTGTCCCGCTCGCTCCTTCGTCGTCATGCTGTCTGTTCTCCTTTCCTTCTACCTGTCCTTCCAGCTCCTCACGGTCTCTATGATCCTTCTCCGTAGGCACCATGGGAGTCACTTCCATTCTTCCCGTCCGCCCGTCGAGATCGTAAATCTGACTTTTAAGCTCGTTCACCTTTGCTCCGGAAACAATTTCGTAGCGCCGTAAATGTTCTCGCACCTTTAGCAGTTCCTCTGTGTTCCGGAGGATGACGTAACAATCGTCAGCGTGGGCTAGACTGGTGATGCGATACTCCGGACAACCGTGGGGAAAAATTCCTCTGATGAACCGATCTCTCTGCAACGCCCTAAGAAGAGGATCTAGTGTCAAGACGTACAGGAGAGGACTGAGAGGGCATCCTTGTCTAACCCCCGTGGGTACTGGAAATGGCGACCCTCGACACCCTCCGACGTTTGGTGTAACCTGCGCGTTCATGTAAAGTGCCTGTAGGAGCTTGATCAGCTGTTCTGGCAATCCATGGAATTTTAAAACAGCCCACATGTAGCCTCTGTCAACCCGGTCAAACGCTTTACTCTGGTCCAGCTGCAATATGCATAGATGTTCCTTTTCTTGCTGTAACCGGTCAAAAATCTGTCTGAAAACACAGGTGGTATGCGCCATTCTCCTTCCGGGTACAGAGCTGGTTTGTCCAACCTGCACTAGTGCATTAGCCAGTTTTTTCAACCTATTATTGAGGACCCTTGCTAGTATCCTGTAATCGGTGTTGTTAACCGTGATGGGTCTCCAGTTGCCTATCAGAGTCGGATCTCCTCCTTTGTACAATAGACTCATTGATCCGTGTAAAAAACTCCGTCCCACCCTCGCCCTCTGCAGCATCTCATTAAAGACCTCCGTCAAGATGGGAACTAAGTGATCTTTAAAGTTCTTATAGAACCCATACGGTAACCCATCCGGTCCCGGCTTAGAGTTACGTTTACCCGCCTGAATGGCTCGCTGGATTTCTTCTTGCTCGAAGGGCCGAGAGAGTTCGCAAAGATCTTCTTCGTTTGGCGGTAACGGTTTCTGCCCAAAGGCACTTTCTAGATAGGACTGAATGCGTACTTCATCAGGAGAGGTTTCCGAAACCGCGTAAAATTCTCTATAAAATCTAGAGACCTCTTCTGCTATCTCGACCGGTTCTTGAAGTAGTCTATCTGACGGACCTCCTTTTAACGCGGACAGAGTCTGGTTGTATCGAGGCAGGCGATCTTTTTGCCATTCTCCCTTCTCGATTAACGGCCCCGATGCTCTAGCCACCCGTGCCATATGACGCCGTCGACGTTGGGTAAGGCGGTAAGTTTTAATAACTTCTTGATTGCGTCGAAGCCGTTCATTGTCAACGTCAAGGCCCTTGTTCATTCTCCATCTGCATGCAAGTACGTTCTGGATCGCTCTGTGATATTGTGACAGTTCATAACTGCCCTGCACTCTCCTGGCCCGAACCGAAGCATATCGTATGGCATCTTTCGTCCTTTCCCACCAATCGAGGACATCCATCCCAGACTTTATACGCTTCTGGCATTCAAGCGTCAGAACAATTTCCGGTTCCATCCGAAAGGTCCTGAGGTCCGCTTCACTGAGTCGCCAAGCTGGTTTGTGATTCCTCCTATTGGGTTGTCCTGCAAATAATACTTGAAGAATAGCGTGGTCTGACCACGGCGTCAAAATAATCTTACATCCCGTAAGGGGGAGAGCCGCTGGGGCCCATATTCTGTCCAGCCTGCTTGTCGACAGAGGGTGATAATAAGTCATCTTACACCCTAAGGTTGCTGTGAATTTACGTCGGAACGTTGCCCGGTGATGCGTAGGGAGAAAATCTAATTCCCCATCATTCTGTAGCCCCGCATCCATCAAGCCAAGGCGATCTTTAAGAAGGGCTTTCAGTCTTTTTTCCTCCATTGTCAGCTGTTTAAATACAGGGGCAGACGTTCCCATTTGAGCACCGGCTCTCAAATTAATTCTATCCTCTCGCTCGGAGCGAACATTGAAATCTCCCGCCACGAGTAGAGCCCTCTTTGTACCAATATGATCCTCCAATGTTTGCCACAGTTGTTGTCTATGAATTGCCTTCACAGGAGCATAGAGGGCACACAACCTAAACTTGCTGTCTAACGCTTTTGCCGGGTTTTTAAGATTGAAGTCCACTATTATAAGATGACCCGGCATAGCATCGATGGTCCTCACAACTTTAAGATCAGGATTGCATAAGAAGAGAACCGCGACACCTCCCGTTCCTTCCTCTTCTTTCAAAGACCAAATTGAAGGCCCCCAAGTCCAGGAATTCTGCGCTGCACTCCTCTCCCTAGGAGTACTAATATTAGTTTCTTGCAGGACAAAAACATCAGCCTTTAGCCTCCTAATGTGGTAATAAACATCTTCTCTCCTCACCGACTGCCGTAGCCCTCTACAATTCCAGGTAAGTATGTTCAACTCCATTGGTATTGTTAATGAATATAAGATAGCAGCAATAGCAATAAAACCATAAGCCATCTTAAATCCAGTTCCATTGAACTTATCGACTGTCATTTTATCTTTCCTCTTCCTATTCTTTTCCTACAAACCTCGCCGGTCTTCCTCCGTGCCTTCCACTACAGTTTCTAAACTCATCGTCTCCACCTCCTCCTGCGGATCAGGAGGCGTGGCCTTACATGGAAATGACGCGCACGGCGTCAAAATGTTTCCCCTTGAGTCGGGTAAGCTAACAGGAGGAGGATACTCGTGCTGTTGAGGAACCTTTTCCTGGTCAGGAGGAAAGTCAGACTGGTCGTCTGTCACAGGGTTCTTTTCCACCAATGATATTCCACTTATCCACTCCATCGATTCCGTCTTCCCTCCTTCAAGGTCCTCGCTTATCTCTGCAATTCGCTCTCTAATTTGTTCATGTCTTTGTCCATCTGTATACATAGGTATCTGTTCCTGGTTCTGTGTGTCTCCCTGGTTCAGCATCGCCTCCTGTTCTGGCGCTTCTTCCACCATCATCATCTGGGAGTCACTTAACGGTTCCTCGGTAAGGTTTGGGTCTCGGTCCCTTCTTCTAGCCAGTTCACGTTGTATGCAGGTAACCTCGTCTCTCCAATAATGCTCCTTTTGACTTAAACGTAGTTGTACCTCCTCAGATGCACCTTCTGCAGCGGAAAGTGCTTGGGTCACCTTTTGGATCTTTTCGTTGAGTTCTTCAGAAATTACCTGGAGTTCCTTTTCTGTAAGGTTTTCGTATGTACGGAATATGGCTTTCTTCGACTCTTTCCTTGACTCTTTCCTTGACTCTTTCCTCATCTTAGGTTTCTCCGATCCCGCCTTTCTATCAGTCTGCATGTCATCTCTTTGTTTTTGTTCCGGGTTGATACATGATCCGGTAGTAAAGGAGGCCAGAGGCGTATCTTGCGTACCTTCCTCTTCTGTCACATTCAAGGCTTCAAATCGGTTGCTGACCATCGTTCGTATCGGGTTATACACTCCCCGTCTTACCCTGCCTCTAAGGACATCGTGCGAAGTCCTCTTTACCTCCTGCCAACCCCCTTCATGTAAACATTCGTTACTGTCCTTCTCCCCGTGTTTTGCAGTAGCACCCTCTGAAAATTGGCTAGTCGATGAATCCTCATCTGTTCGATTTAAATGAGGGTGACAGCGAACGAGTTTTGAGTACGAGTTTGGATACCACTTGTTATAATGCGCGTCGGGACACAGAAGGTACGTGTGGCCTTGGCGGCCACAAAGGTTACAGACCACTCCAGTTGTACATTGTGTGGAGTTATGGCCCCTCCTCCCACAGACAGAACACAAAGGTGTGGCACAGTGTTGCCTAATATGGTCAAACCCCCCACATTGGAAGCATGCTGGGGGTTGCCCACTGTACCTGGTGATCCCTCTATCTCCTCCCAGAAAAAAATATTTAGGAATATGTTGTAGTTTACTCCTGAAATCTCTTTGCAAAGAGACGACAGTCTTATATTCTCCTTTCCAAATGCCCCACGAATTGAGGGCCTTTTGGGGGGGTAACAACACCTTGCAAAATCTGCCCAGCCATTGTTCCACATCCTCTGCTGGAATATTTGTCGTTCTGAACGCCACCGTCAGAACCCTCGATTCTCCTCGGAAGAGGGGAATAATGTCATAGTCACCAAAGGGATTCGGGGTCGACCTCATGATTTCTCTCAACCTCCCCCAACCCTTCTGGTATCCTCGTTCTGACACAAAACAAACATCGGTTTCCCTAAGCCCCGGCGGCATGATAACTGCCAGTATGTCGCCTCGTGGAATTCCCATTATCCCTAAAAGCACCTCCTCTATCATGTATTCTTCTGTGAGCTTTTGTGGATCTGAGCCTTTATACCTGAACCGAATAACAAATCTTTGCCTCGGATCAAATTCTCCTTCATCTTCTCTCATATTGAAGAAATCCTCTAAGAATTCTTCATCCTCCAGTCTCTCCTTTTCAAAATCCGTCCGACGGCGGGGGGGTTCTCCATCCGTTTCCCCCTCCCTCCGTGATCCCGGGTCCCTTGGCCTCCTACCGGTTCCCCTCAACATGTCTGCATAAGACGTTCCTGCGCTCCCAACGGAAGGTGTGTGGGCTGGTAAGGATTCGCTAGAACCCGTTGTTAGAGGTTCCCTAGAATCTGTTGTTAAAGATTCTCTAAAACTTGCTGCTGAAACCTTAGGCATTGCGTCAGGAAGAGTATTACTCGTAGGTAACCTAGGTGTTGTTACAGTTACTCCCGGGTTTCTAGGAACCGGTAGGACCACATCCCTCTTAGGTTCTCCTTGGTTTCCCAATGCTATCCCCACTGGCGTACCTTGTGACACATCAGCATCTCCTACTCCAATTCCCAAACCTTGGGCTCCCTTTTCAACCCTAACCGTGCATACCGATATTTGTGTATCACGTTCCCGCTTTCCGTTTGTCTCTGATGTTACATGATTGGAAGGATCCTCCTGCAAGATCACTGAAGTTCCTGCAGAAGGATTTACATATGTCTCAAATGTCTCATGTATGTTTTCTTTACTCACAGGTCCTGTATTAAGTCGCAGTTCAATCAATTCCGAATCCGTGTCCATGACGAAGTTCCCTATCGAGATATCTTCAGTCGTCACAGGTAAGTTTCCTTGCACGGTGATCAGAAGGGAGTCCTGTTCTGATTGCATGTCTGTCTGCATCGGTAGAACTGTCTCGTTCATAGTCCTAGTCATTGAGGTCAAGCTAACAGCTTCTCCCTTCCCTTCAGATGACAGGCTGGTCTGTGCTGTATCGGGAAGAGAAAGAACACCCGAAGACCCAGTATCCACTTGCAAAACATTCCCCCGCAGGGGTGCCTTGTCCCTAAAGTTTAATTCCCTGCTCTCCTTCCTTCTCCCCTCCCTTCTCCCCTCCCTCTGCGGCTTCCCTCCACATCTCTCCGAAGAAACTACTTCCTTTCTCTTAATATCCCTATCTGATATACATCCACCTTCCTTAGTAGGGGCTAACTCCATCTCCTCTTCTTCCTCCTCTTCCCTTTCGGAACTAGAGAGAGATTCTATGCCAGATAAGCCAGATAACCCCCCGCTGTCCTCATCTCCTCCCTCTCCTTCCTTTTCAGTCCCCTTTTCATCTTTCATCCCTCTCTCTCCTTTCTTCCTACGTCCCTCTTCATCTTCTAGAAAGAGCCTCTTATCCACAGAACAGAAACGACCGTGACCCTCACCCGTTTGCGGGAGACTCTGCGAAGCAGAGTCTCCCTGGCGACACATTCGGGCATCTTGTGCTGCTATCATGGCAGATAATTCAGCATGCGATGGAATCGTCACAGGATTAGCCAGCTGAGTCGTATCCGTCATCATCTTAGACACAGTTTTCCGTTCAAGCCTTCCTTTCCTGGGCGCGACACTCCTTCCAGTCGACGTCTCCGCCTCTCCCTTTAGTCGTTGAACACGGACTTTGAAAACATGCAACACTTGGATGCACCAGTGTATCAAATCTTTTTGTGTCATTTCTGTCGCTCTCTTGCCAGGTTCGTCAAGAAATCCCGTGCCTTCCGCCGGCAGTCTTTCTTCAGCACGACGACAGATACCTTTGAGAAGTTTCGTAAGTCCCTCCTCCGTCAACCAGGAGGGATAGGTCTCCGTCGAAGTACGACTCCGACGTCCTATGACAAGCCTATCAACGATGTTGATCGATAGGGATCTGGCATAAAGAAGATTTTGCGGCGGCGGCTCTCGTCCGGTTTCCTCTCCATCAGTAAGATAGGTAAACAACACCTCCTTTTGTTTATCAAGCAAGTCTATCATCGAGTCCTTGCTTCTCTTAGTTAACAAAGGCGTGGGTACCATCACCCATCCCACATGAGTCAACAGAAAACCCCAGAACTTTGCCAAATCGAGCTTATTCATTTGTTCTGGAACCAAAAGGTCCAGACCCTTAGACATGGGACCAAACTTTATCTTCTCCCAGGCATTAGTCAATTGGATCTCTCTAACATTCCGGACAGCATTAGATTCTATCCCTGGGGTTCCACATTCCAGAGACAGGGCCGGAGACAAGTCCCCGATTCCAACCCCCTGTTTTGCTATACTCGTATTTTGCTCCTCTGAGAGCTGTCCATAAATATGTGTAGAACAATCTTCTTGTTCAAGACTCTGGGAAGACTGTCGGTCTGCATGTTCTCGGGCACCCTGTGAAGTTCGGGCCGAGTGAGATTCTTGCCCTTGCTTCTGCTTCTTTTTAGCCGGTTGTTCCTCCGGGGACGAACTGTGGTCAATGACACCCTTAGAACATTTCGTTCGGGAGGAAGGGACGATGTTTGAAGAGTCTTCATCGACTTGTGCCAGTTTGAATAAGTCCTCATAAACGTGGACCTTGTGTGTCTCTTTCAGTATTATATCAAGAAATCTGTCCTTCTGTTTAAGGAGTTTAGCACGCCGTTCAAGGTCCAGACAATCCACTAGGTGTTTATCCACATTTTGAATGGAAATTTCCGTTTCTTTTAGCTGGTAACGAGCTTTACGTAGTCCCTCGGCCCATCTTTGCCTTTCCTCTTCGGGCTCTCGGGGTAAGTCTGTGTTAGAGGAGACGATGTCTTTCTCCACGGGGATCTCCGAAGGAACAGGTTCCGATTTTGCTCTACAAGCTATAGGGGACTTAGCTAAATCCATCACCTCGTCAAGATAACGGTCCATACGCCGCTGAGAAAAATCATCCCCCTTTCCCAGGACAAAGGAATCCTTCGATTGTTTATAAGCTGCTCTTTGGCGTTGGATAACAGCGACATCAATAGAGTCAACCCGGGAAACACGGCCAAGATCAAGGTCGGAGTCAGAGGTAAGAATAAATTCAACTTCACTCCCTTGGTCGGGGCAGAGTCTTGACCACCGTATGTCTTCCTGAAATTTGGTGCTGTGGGAGGGGCCCCCTGTCTGTTTAAGGGCCTGTCCTTGTTTCTCCATTTGCACAGCAGCTGTTATCGGAAGTCTATCTCGGCTTTTAATAGATTGCATATCTGGTTCAGCCGTGTCAACATCTGGGTCAGCAAGCGGGTCCATCACATCACAACACACTGGTGTGTCAGAATGAGGAATGGGAGTAGAGGTCTCCTCGGGAGTAAGGACCTGTGTAATAAAGTTCTCAGTCTTCTGGGCCTCCTGAGTTATAAAGGTCTCCTCATGAGTAAGTACATGTGTAACAGCGTCCCCAGCATTCAGGGTTTTCGTAGGAGCAAAGGTCTCCTCGTGAGTAAGGACACGTGTAACAGCCTTCCCAGCATTCAGGATTTGCATAGGAGTAAAGGTCTCCTCGTGAGTAAGGACACGTGTAAGCACCTCCCTAGCATTCAGGATTTGCATAGGAGCAAAGGTCTCCTCGTGAGTAAGGACACGTGTAACAGCCTCCCCAATATTCAGGTCTTGCTTAGGAGCAGAGGTCTCCTCATGAGTAAGGACAGGTGTAACAGCTTCCCCAGCATTCAATTTTTGCATAGGAGCAGAGGTCTCCTCGCGAGTAAGGACACGTGTAACGGTCTCCCCAGCATTCAGGATTTGAATAGGAGTGAAGGTCTCCTCGTGAGTAAGAGCAAGTGTAACGGCCTCCCCAGCATTCAAGTTTTGCTTAGGCGCAGAGGTCTCCTCGCGAGTAAGGACACATGTAACAGTCTCCCCCACATTCAGGCCTTGCATAGGAGGAAAGGTCTCCTCACGAGTAAGTACACGTGTAACAGCCTTCCCAGAGTCCAGGGCGTTCTTAGAAGAAAAGGTCTCCTCAAG
Source organism: Eublepharis macularius (assembly GCF_028583425.1). Classification (NCBI taxonomy): domain Eukaryota; kingdom Metazoa; phylum Chordata; class Lepidosauria; order Squamata; family Eublepharidae; genus Eublepharis; species Eublepharis macularius. The sequence continues at coordinate 189,089,272 of NC_072792.1, forward strand.
AGTAGGGCCACGTGGAACGGGTTTCCGAATGCTCCGGGTCTCCTCAGGAGTAAAGGTGTCATTCAAACTCTCACCCACCACGTCCAGGGCCAGGTCATCCCCAGACCCCTCTAAGGTTACAGCGGCCTCTCCTGTTGCTTGTTCCATTGAAAGCAATAGGGAAAAGGAATCCTCCTTTAAAGCGGCAGGGGTCTTCTGGGAGGGGTCAAAACCCAAACTGGGGGTCTGGTCTATATTCCCCAGGGGCCCTCGAACATCCTTACTGTCCGTGACGTCAGAAGGCACGACTCCCAAAGCGGATGGCAGCAGATGAAGTTGGAAGCCTTTTTCTTGTAGGCCATGCTGGGAAGCATGGTCTCCATTGTCTCCATTGTCTTCTATAGGCAAAAATTCGATCTCAATTTGGGGGTCCCCCCCAGGAGGGGGGGCCTCCATATTCGGACCCCCTGATGGGGGTACCCTTAGGAACAAACTCTGACCAAAATTGAAATTTTTCTGAGAGATATAATAGGTAAAAAAAGCGAAAATCCAAACCAGGAAGTGAGAGCTCCTTGATCGCACGTCTGCTATTCAAGGTGGGTGGGGTTAGGGTTAGGGTTAGGGTTAGGGTTAGGGTTAGGGTTAGGGTTAGGGTTAGGGTTAGGGTTAGGAAAATAGATTTTTTTTTTTTTTTTTTTAGGAAAATAGATTTTTTATTTAATAATAACCATTCTACAACAAACTGTAAGCAACAAATTCCAAGATGCATAATTACGATTGAAACAATAAATACAGTTAATACATACATACATACCTACATAAGTACATATTACATATTAATATATTAATATAGGCATCTAAATATTTCTAGCATTAAATATCACCATTAAATATTAACATTAAGCATAAAGCATTAAGCATCAAGCATCGACATAAATGTAAGCCATCAACATTCAGGCTGTTCATGTTTCAAACTTTATTAACTTTATTAACTTTATTAACTTTATTAACTGTATTAACTTTATTAACTTTATTCATTATTAAGTATTAACTATGAACTATGAACTATCAACTATTAACTATCAACTTTTCACTTTTTACTAATTAAGGAAATAAAAGAAAAAGAAAAAGAAGAATTAAGTTATACAACAGATGTCTATCCAACTTGAGAGAAGTCAAGGTAGGAAGCAATTATATCTGACTTCAAGGAACTGGCGGGTTGATCTCATGAAACCACCTCCACCTGCTCAGCCACTTCACGCCCTTCATCCTCTTTTCTTCCCACCTTTTAATTTTCGCCAAATAATCTGTTACAGTATGTACCGTTTCAACTAAGGGTACTGCCTTTTTGGTATACACCTCCTCCCTTCTGTTTTTCATCACAGTACTAACAAAGATGAGATTCACTAACCTAACCAGTGCCCAAGGAACCTTAATACCAGCCTTCTCACCCGGACAGCCCCCCTGCTCCCTGGGATTCCCAAACCCTTCTGTCGGCTCCAATCCCGAGACAATCGTTTCCCAGTGTTGTGATATCAGAAAAGGCCATTGCAATGCTCTGGCTACTCCTGCCCACGACCTCCTTACAGCTACACACTCCTTCACAACATGGGGGATGGTCTCAGGAATGTTGGTATGTGGATTCAAAGACCTACAAAGCACCCTGGGGCAACGCTGTTGATCTTCTGTCGCCCCAAACTTTTTACTTCCCACATATAATATCTGATGGTAAGTCCTCCAACGAAGATCCCGTAGGGCATAAGGTATGGTCCGGTCACCGAAGGTGGGGATAGGAAAGATCTGGTTCCTCAAATACGAAGAAAGCGTCTCCTTCTTCCGTCTCTCTTCATCATAGGGTACCAACCGACTTCGGTGCATAACAGTCCAGTACAACTTTCCGGTAACTCCTTTAGTTCCCGGGCTAGTTCCCTTGACTTCTGAGGCTTCGATGCCATGTTTCTGTATCCCCTTTGCTACCTCAACCATAAAGTCAGGAAGCTGTACTTTCATCGAAGCCGTCAAGCGGGTCGGCAGAGAGCCTTCTTTCCACCATCGTTTTGCCCATCTGGTGTCTACCCAACTGTCCATAAAGAACTGTCTGGTGTACATTTCTTGCGTAATCAAGCCAGTCGCATTCTGCTGCCAAGTTCCACAGTTAAAAACTAGAAAGATGGATAGGAACCACAGTCCAATCTCCGGTAACCCGAGACCTCCTTCTCCGTGTCCTCTCTGAACGACTACTCCCGCAAGCGGTAAGTGGAGCGTCCCGAAAATCCACTTAAAAACCGCTCTGGTGATGATGGTTACTGTAGATTCCGGCGGAGGGTAAACTGTCGCTAGGTAATTGCCAGCTGGAATACAATATATGGCAAAATATTGAACTTTTTGTGCTGTGGATAATCTCCATGTCTTCCACCTGTCCAGTCTTTCCAACACTCGCTGTTGCCATACAATCCAATTATCCCTCCAGCCATCAGCTCTCAAAGAAAAGGTGACTCCCAGGATCTTCAGAGACAGCATCCCCGTTCCTGTCCCGCTCGCTCCTTCGTCGTCATGCTGTCTGTTCTCCTTTCCTTCTACCTGTCCTTCCAGCTCCTCACGGTCTCTATGATCCTTCTCCGTAGGCACCATGGGAGTCACTTCCATTCTTCCCGTCCGCCCGTCGAGATCGTAAATCTGACTTTTAAGCTCGTTCACCTTTGCTCCGGAAACAATTTCGTAGCGCCGTAAATGTTCTCGCACCTTTAGCAGTTCCTCTGTGTTCCGGAGGATGACGTAACAATCGTCAGCGTGGGCTAGACTGGTGATGCGATACTCCGGACAACCGTGGGGAAAAATTCCTCTGATGAACCGATCTCTCTGCAACGCCCTAAGAAGAGGATCTAGTGTCAAGACGTACAGGAGAGGACTGAGAGGGCATCCTTGTCTAACCCCCGTGGGTACTGGAAATGGCGACCCTCGACACCCTCCGACGTTTGGTGTAACCTGCGCGTTCATGTAAAGTGCCTGTAGGAGCTTGATCAGCTGTTCTGGCAATCCATGGAATTTTAAAACAGCCCACATGTAGCCTCTGTCAACCCGGTCAAACGCTTTACTCTGGTCCAGCTGCAATATGCATAGATGTTCCTTTTCTTGCTGTAACCGGTCAAAAATCTGTCTGAAAACACAGGTGGTATGCGCCATTCTCCTTCCGGGTACAGAGCTGGTTTGTCCAACCTGCACTAGTGCATTAGCCAGTTTTTTCAACCTATTATTGAGGACCCTTGCTAGTATCCTGTAATCGGTGTTGTTAACTGTGATGGGTCTCCAGTTGCCTATCAGAGTCGGATCTCCTCCTTTGTACAATAGACTCATTGATCCGTGTAAAAAACTCCATCCCACCCTCGCCCTCTGCAGCATCTCATTAAAAACCTCCGTCAAGATGGGAACTAAGTGATCTTTAAAGTTCTTATAGAACCCATACGGTAACCCATCCGGTCCCGGCTTAGAGTTACGTTTACCCGCCTGAATGGCTCGCTGGATTTCTTCTTGCTCGAAGGGCCGAGAGAGTTCGCAAAGATCTTCTTCGTTTGGCGGTAATGGTTTCTGCCCAAAGGCACTTTCTAGATAGGACTGAATGCGTACTTCATCAGGAGAGGTTTCCGAAACCGCGTAAAATTCTCTATAAAATCTAGAGACCTCTTCTGCTATCTCGACCGGTTCTTGAAGTAGTCCATCTGACGGACCTCCTTTTAACGCGGACAGAGTCTGGTTGTATCGAGGCAGGCGATCTTTTTGCCATTCTCCCTTCTCAATTAATGGCCCCGATGCTCTAGCCACCCGTGCCATATGACGCCGTCGACGTTGGGTAAGGCGGTAAGTTTTAATAACTTCTTGATTGCGTCGAAGCCGTTCATTGTCAACGTCAAGGCCCTTGTTCATTCTCCATCTGCATGCAAGTACGTTCTGGATCGCTCTGTGATATTGTGACAGTTCATAACTGCCCTGCACTCTCCTGGCCCGAACCGAAGCATATCGTATGGCATCTTTCGTCCTTTCCCACCAATCGAGGACATCCATCCCAGACTTTATACGCTTCTGGCATTCAAGCGTCAGAACAATTTCCGGTTCCATCCGAAAGGTCCTGAGGTCCGCTTCACTGAGTCGCCAAGCTGGTTTGTGATTCCTCCTATTGGGTTGTCCTGCAAATAATACTTGAAGAATAGCGTGGTCTGACCACGGCGTCAAAATAATCTTACATCCCGTAAGGGGGAGAGCCGCTGGGGCCCATATTCTGTCCAGCCTGCTTGTCGACAGAGGGTGATAATAAGTCATCTTACACCCTAAGGTTGCTGTGAATTTACGTCGGAACGTTGCCCGGTGATGCGTAGGGAGAAAATCTAATTCCCCATCATTCTGTAGCCCCGCATCCATCAAGCCAAGGCGATCTTTAAGAAGGGCTTTCAGTCTTTTTTCCTCCATTGTCAGCTGTTTAAATACAGGGGCAGACGTTCCCATTTGAGCACCGGCTCTCAAATTAATTCTATCCTCTCGCTCGGAGCGAACATTGAAATCTCCCGCCACGAGTAGAGCCCTCTTTGTACCAATATGATCCTCCAATGTTTGCCACAGTTGTCGTCTATGAATTGCCTTCACAGGAGCATAGAGGGCACACAACCTAAACTTGCTGTCTAACGCTTTTGCCGGGTTTTTAAGATTGAAGTCCACTATTATAAGATGACCCGGCATAGCATCGATGGTCCTCACAACTTTAAGATCAGGATTGCATAAGAAGAGAACCGCGACACCTCCCGTTCCTTCCTCTTCTTTCAAAGACCAAATTGAAGGCCCCCAAGTCCAGGAATTCTGCGCTGCACTCCTCTCCCTAGGAGTACTAATATTAGTTTCTTGCAGGACAAAAACATCAGCCTTTAGCCTCCTAATGTGGTAATAAACATCTTCTCTCCTCACCGACTGCCGTAGCCCTCTACAATTCCAGGTAAGTATGTTCAACTCCATTGGTATTGTTAATGAATATAAGATAGCAGCAATAGCAATAAAACCATAAGCCATCTTAAATCCAGTTCCATTGAACTTATCGACTGTCATTTTATCTTTCCTCTTCCTATTCTTTTCCTACAAACCTCGCCGGTCTTCCTCCGTGCCTTCCACTACAGTTTCTAAACTCATCGTCTCCACCTCCTCCTGCGGATCAGGAGGCGTGGCCTTACACGGAAATGACGCGCACGGCGTCAAAATGTTTCCACTTGAGTCAGGTAAGCTAACAGGAGGAGGATACTCGTGCTGTTGAGGAACCTTTTCCTGGTCAGGAGGAGAGTCAGACTGGTCGCCTGTCACAGGGTTCTTTTCCACCAAAGATATTCCACTTATCCACTCCATCGATTCCGTCTTCCCTCCTTCAAGGTCCTCGCTTATCTCTGCAATTCGCTCTCTAATTCGTTCTTGTCTTTGTCCATCTGTATACATAGGTATCTGTTCCTGGTTCTGTGTGTCTCCCTGGTTCAGCATCGCCTCCTGTTCTGGCGCTTCTTCCACCATCATCATCTGGGAGTCACTTAACGGTTCCTCGGTAAGGTTTGGGTCTCGGTCCCTTCTTCTAGCCAGTTCACGTTGTATGCAGGTAACCGCATCTCTCCAATAATGCTCCTTTTGACTTAAACGTAGTTGTACCTCCTCAGATGCACCTTCTGCAGCGGAAAGCGCTTGGGTCACCTTTTGGATCTTTTCGTTGAGTTCTTCAGAAATTACCTGGAGTTCCTTTTCTGTAAGGTTTTCGTATGTACGGAATATGGCTTTCTTCGACTCTTTCCTTGACTCTTTCCTTGACTCTTTCCTCATCTCTTTCCTCATCTTAGGTTTCTCCGATCCCGCCTTTCTATCAGTCTGCATGTCATCTCTTTGTTTTTGTTCCGGGTTGATACATGATCCGGTAGTAAGGGAGGCCAGAGGCGTATCTTGCGTACCTTCCTCTTCTGTCACATTCAAGGCTTCAAATCGGTTGCTGACCATCGTTCGTATCGGGTTATACACTCCCCGTCTTACCCTGCCTCTAAGGACATCGTGCGAAGTCCTCTTTACCTCCTGCCAACCCCCTTCATGTAAACATTCGTTACTGTCCTTCTCCCCGTGTTTTGCAGTAGCACCCTCTGAAAATTGGCTAGTCGATGAATCCTCATCTGTTCGATTTAAATGAGGGTGACAGCGAACGAGTTTTGAGTACGAGTTTGGATACCACTTGTTATAATGCGCGTCGGGACACAGAAGGTACGTGTGGCCTTGGCGGCCACAAAGGTTACAGACCACTCCAGTTGTACATTGTGTGGAGTTATGGCCCCTCCTCCCACAGACAGAACACAAAGGTGTGGCACAGTGTTGCCTAATATGGTCAAACCCCCCACATTGAAAGCATGCTGGGGGTTGCCCACTGTACCTGGTGATCCCTCTATCTCCTCCCAGAAAAAAATATTTAGGAATATGTTGTAGTTTACTCCTGAAATCTCTTTGCAAAGAGACGACAGTCTTATATTCTCCTTTCCAAATGCCCCACGAATTGAGGGCCTTTTGGGGGGGTAACAACACCTTGCAAAATCTGCCCAGCCATTGTTCCACATCCTCTGCTGGAATATTTGTCGTTCTGAACGCCACCGTCAGAACCCTCGATTCTCCTCAGAAGAGGGGAATAATGTCATAGTCACCAAAGGGATTCGGGGTCGACCTCATGATTTCTCTCAACCTCCCCCAACCCTTCTGGTATCCTCGTTCTGACACAAAACAAACATCGGTTTCCCTAAGCCCCGGCGGCATGATAACTGCCAGTATGTCGCCTCGTGGAATTCCCATTATCCCTAAAAGCACCTCCTCTATCATGTATTCTTCTGTGAGCTTTTGTGGATCTGAGCCTTTATACCTGAACCGAATAACAAATCTTTGCCTCGGATCAAATTCTCCTTCATCTTCTCTCATATTGAAGAAATCCTCTAAGAATTCTTCATCCTCCAGTCTCTCCTTTTCAAAATCCGTCCGACGGCGGGGGGGTTCTCCATCCGTTTCCCCCTCCCTCCGTGATCCCGGGTCCCTTGGCCTCCTACCGGTTCCCCTCAACATGTCTGCATAAGACGTTCCTGCGCTCCCAACGGAAGGTGTGTGGGCTGGTAAGGATTCGCTAGAACCCGTTGTTAGAGGTTCCCTAGAATCTGTTGTTAAAGATTCTCTAAAACTTGCTGCTGAAACCTTAGGCATTGTGTCAGGAAGAGTATTACTTGTAGGTAACCTAGGTGTTGTTACAGTTACTCCCGGGTTCCTAGGAACCGGTAGGACCACATCCCTCTTAGGTTCTCCTTGGTTTCCCAATGCTATCCCCACTGGCGTACCTTGTGACACGTCAGCATCTCCTACTCCAATTCCTAAACCTTGGGCTCCCTTTTCAACCCTAACCGTGCATACCGATATTTGTGTATCACGTTCCCGCTTTCCGTTTGTCTCTGATGTTACATGATTGGAAGGATCCTCCTGCAAGATCACTGAAGTTCCTGCAGAAGGATTTACATATGTCTCAAATGTCTCATGTATGTTTTCTTTACTCACAGGTCCTGTATTAAGTCGCAGTTCAATCAATTCCGAATCCGTGTCCATGACGAAGTTCCCTATCGATATATCTTCAGTCGTCACAGGTAAGTTTCCTTGCACGGTGATCAGAAGGGAGTCCTGTTCTGATTGCATGTCTGTCTGCATCGGTAGAACTGTCTCGTTCATAGTCCTAGTCATTGAGGTCAAGCTAACAGCTTCTCCCTTCCCTTCAGATGACAGGCTGGTCTGTGCTGTATCGGGAAGAGAAAGAACACCCGAAGACCCAGTATCCACTTGCGAAACATTCCCCTGTAGGGGTGCCTTGTCCCTAAAGTTTAATTCCCTGCTCTCCTTCCTTCTCCCCTCCCTTCTCCCCTCCCTCTGCGGCTTCCCTCCACATCTCTCCGAAGAAACTACTTCCTTTCTCTTAATATCCCTATCTGATATACATCCACCTTCCTTAGTAGGGGCTAACTCCATCTCCTCTTCTTCCTCCTCTTCCCTTTCGGAACTAGAGAGAGATTCTATGCCAGATAAGCCAGATAACCCCCCGCTGTCCTCATCTCCTCCCTCTCCTTCCTTTTCAGTCCCCTTTTCATCTTTCATCCCTCTCTCTCCTTTCTTCCTACGTCCCTCTTCATCTTCTAGAAAGAGCCTCTTATCCACAGAACAGAAACGACCGTGACCCTCACCCGTTTGCGGGAGACTCTGCGAAGCAGAGTCTCCCTGGCGACACATTCGGGCATCTTGTGCTGCTATCATGGCAGATAATTCAGCATGCGATGGAATCGTCACAGGATTAGCCAGCTGAGTCGTATCCGTCATCATCTTAGACACAGTTTTCCGTTCAAGCCTTCCTTTCCTGGGCGTGACACTCCTTCCAGTCGACGTCTCCGCCTCTCCCTTTAGTCGTTGAACACGGACTTTGAAAACATGCAACGCTTGGATGCACCAGTGTATCAAATCTTTTTGTGTCATTTCTGTCGCTCTCTTGCCAGGTTCGTCAAGAAATCCCGTGCCTTCCGCCGGCGGTCTTTCTTCAGCACGATGACAGATACCTTTGAGAAGTTTCGTAAGTCCCTCCTCCGTCAACCAGGAGGGATAGGTCTCCGTCGAAGTACGACTCCGACGTCCTATGACAAGCCTATCAACGATGTTGATCGATAGGGATCTGGCATAAAGAAGATTTTGCGGCGGCGGCTCTTGTCCGGTTTCCTCTCCATCAGTAAGATAGGTAAACAACACCTCCTTTTGTTTATCAAGCAAGTCTATCATCGAGTCCTTGCTTCTCTTAGTTAACGAAGGCGTGGGTACCATCACCCATCCCACATGAGTCAACAGAAAACCCCAGAACTTTGCCAAATCGAGCTTATTCATTTGTTCTGGAACCAAAAGGTCCAGACCCTTAAACATGGGACCAAACTTTATCTTCTCCCAGGCATTAGTCAATTGGATCTCTCTAACATTCCGGACAGCATTAGATTCTATCCCTGGGGTTCCACATTCCAGAGACAGGGCCGGAGACAAGTCCCCGATTCCAACCCCCTGTTTTGCTATACTCGTATTTTGCTCCTCTGAGAGCTGTCCATAAATATGTGTAGAACAATCTTCTTGTTCAAGACTCTGGGAAGACTGTCGGTCTGCATGTTCTCGGGCACCCTGTGAAGTTCGGGCCGAGTGAGATTCTTGCCCTTGCTTCTGCTTCTTTTTAGCCGGTTGTTCCTCCGGGGACGAACTGTGGTCAATGACACCCTTAGAACATTTCGTTCGGGAGGAAGGGACGATGTTTGAAGAGTCTTCATCGACTTGTGCCAGTTTGAATAAGTCCTCATAAACGTGGACCTTGTGTGTCTCTTTCAGTATTATATCAAGAAATCTGTCCTTCTGTTTAAGGAGTTTAGCACGCCGTTCAAGGTCCAGACAATCCACTAGGTGTTTATCCACATTTTGAATGGAAATTTCCGTTTCTTTTAGCTGGTAACGAGCTTTACGTAGTCCCTCGGCCCATCTTTGCCTTTCCTCTTCGGGCTCTCGGGGTAAGTCTGTGTTAGAGGAGACGATGTCTTTCTCCACGGGGATCTCCGAAGGAACAGGTTCCGATTTTGCTCTACAAGCTATAGGGGACTTAGCTAAATCCATCACCTCGTCAAGATAACGGTCCATACGCCGCTGAGAAAAATCATCCCCCTTTCCCAGGACAAAGGAATCCTTCGATTGTTTATAAGCTGCTCTTTGGCGTTGGATAACAGCGACATCAATAGAGTCAACCCGGGAAACACGGCCAAGATCAAGGTCGGAGTCAGAGGTAAGAATAAATTCAACTTCACTCCCTTGGTCGGGGCAGAGTCTTGACCGCCGTATGTCTTCCTGAAATTTGGTGCTGTGGGAGGGGCCCCCTGTCTGTTTAAGGGCCTGTCCTTGTTTCTCCATTTGCACAGCAGCTGTTATCGGAAGTCTATCTCGGCTTTTAATAGATTGCATATCTGGTTCAGCCGTGTCAACATCTGGGTCAGCAAGCGGGTCCATCACATCACAACACACTGGTGTGTCAGAATGAGGAATGGGAGTAGAGGTCTCCTCGGGAGTAAGGACCTGTGTAATAAAGTTCTCAGTCTTCTGGGCCTCCTGAGTTATAAAGGTCTCCTCATGAGTAAGTACATGTATAACAGCGTCCCCAGCATTCAGGGTTTTCGTAGGAGCAAAGGTCTCCTCGTGAGTAAGGACACGTGTAACAGCCTTCCCAGCATTCAGGATTTGCATAGGAGTAAAGGTCTCCTCGTGAGTAAGGACACGTGTAAGCACCTCCCTAGCATTCAGGATTTGCATAGGAGCAAAGGTCTCCTCGTGAGTAAGGACACGTGTAACAGCCTCCCCAATATTCAGGTCTTGCTTAGGAGCAGAGGTCTCCTCATGAGTAAGGACAGGTGTAACAGCTTCCCCAGCATTCAATTTTTGCATAGGAGCAGAGGTCTCCTCGCGAGTAAGGACACGTGTAACGGTCTCCCCAGCATTCAGGATTTGAATAGGAGTGAAGGTCTCCTCGTGAGTAAGGGCAAGTGTAACGGCCTCCCCAGCATTCAAGTTTTGCTTAGGCGCAGAGGTCTCCTCGCGAGTAAGGACACATGTAACAGTCTCCCCCACATTCAGGCCTTGCATAGGAGGAAAGGTCTCCTCACGAGTAAGTACACGTGTAACAGCCTTCCCAGAGTCCAGGGCGTTCTTAGAAGAAAAGGTCTCCTCAAGAGTAGGGCCACGTGCAACGGGTTTCCGAATGCTCCGGGTCTCCTCAGGAGTAAAGGTGTCATTCAAACTCTCACCCACCACGTCCAGGGCCAGGTCATCCCCAGACCCCTCTAAGGTTACAGCGGCCTCTCCTGTTGCTTGATCCATTGAAAGCAATAGGGAAAAGGAATCCTCCTTTAAAGTGGCAGGGGTCTTCTGGGAGGGGTCAAAACCCAAACTGGGGGTCTGGTCTATATTCCCCAGGGGCCCTCGAACATCCTTACTGTCTGTGACGTCAGAAGGCACGACTCCCAAAGCGGATGGCAGCAGATGAAGTTGGAAGCCTTTTTCTTGTAGGCCATGCTGGGAAGCATGGTCTCCATTGTCTCCATTGTCTTGTATAGGCAAAAATTCGATCTCAATTTGGGGGTCCCCCCCAGGAGGGGGGGGGCCTCCATATTCGGACCCCCTGATGGGGGTACCCTTAGGAACAAACTCTGACCAAAATTGAAATTTTTCTGAGAGATATAATAGGTAAAAAAAGCGAAAATCCAAACCAGGAAGTGAGAGCTCCTTGATCGCACATCTGCTATTCAAGGTGGGTGGGGTTAGGGTTAGGGTTAGGAAAATAATTTTTTTTTTAGGAAAATAATTTTTATTTAAAGTATCACCATTCTACAAACAAACAATAAGGTACAATTTAAAACATTCAAAAACTTACAAAATCAGTTTAAAAACTTTTAAATCTATAAACATCTCATCTTAAACATAAAACTTTAAATCTTATAAACTTTTAAACTTATAAACTTTTAAACTTTTAAACTTTTAAACTTTTAAATTTTCATAATATTTTCATAATATCACACATAATGTTACAACAAAGAAAGAAAGAACATAATGCCATCAACATTCTGGCAAAGAACAAAGAACAACAAAAAAGTTACATAAACTACAAATAGTACAAGTAGTACAAATAGTCGAAAATAACACCAATTATTCAGATAATACAGATAAGGTAATTGAGGTAATTAAGATAATTAAGGAATTAAGGAACCGGAGGATTAACCTCCTTGAACCACCTCCATCTGTTCAGCCAAACTGAATTCTTAGAACCTCTTCCCTCCCATCTTTTGACCTTTGTCAAATAGTCAGTGATATAAGATACGGTTTTTTCAAGGGAAACCTTCATACCAGTATAAATCTCCTGTTTCCTATTTATCATTGCAGAATTAACGAAAATAAGATTTACCAACCTAACTATGGACCACGGAAACCTAGTTCCTGTATTTCGATGTTTATTCACTGGATCACAAGCAGTTTTGGGACCTTCATATCCTTCCGTAGGTTCTAATCCCGATACGATAGTCTCCCACGATTGTCTAATCAAAAACGGCCACCGAAGTGCTCTTCCTACGCCCGCCCATTCCTTCTTAACGGCCACACACTCTTTAACAGCATGAGCGATAGTTTCAGGCACATGTTTTTGAGGATACAGATCCTTACATTGCACTCTCGGACATCGTTGTTCAGCTTCTGAGGCTCCAAATTTCTTCGTTCCAACATGAAGTACTTGATGGTACAGCCTCCATCTCAGATCCCAAAGCGCATAAGGGATGGTACAATCCTTAAAAGTTGGAACAGGGAAGATCTGATCCTTGAGATAAGATGATAATGAGTCTTTATATTGTCGTTCTCGATCATAAGGAACCATTTTGGCACGATGTAGAATAGCCCAATAAATTCTTCCAGTCGTACCTTTAACCCCAGGAACACAGGCTCTAACTTCGGTCGCAGTAATCTGAAACTTTTGTATTCCCATTGCTACCTCTATCATAAAATCCGGAAGTTCTCTTTTCAAAAATACTGTAAGACGAGTTGGAAAAATACCTTCTATCCACCATTTTTGAGCCCACTTAGTCTTCTCCCAACTACTCATGAAGAAACAGGTGGTAAAAATTCCTTGCGTGATGACACCAGGCAACGGTTGTGGCCACGTTCCACAGTTGAAAACTAAAAAAATGGAAAGAAACCAAAGACCGATATTGGGCAATCCCAGACCACCTTCACTATGTTTTCGCTGACTAACTAATCTCGATAAGGGAAAATGAAGAGTTCCAAAAATCCATTTATAAAGTACTTTCGTTACAGCAGACATGATCGACTCAGGTGGAGGATAAACAGTTGCAAGATAATTGCCTGCTGGAACACAATAAGTAGTAAAATATTTGATCTTTTTAGCTGTCGACAACTTCCAAAACTTCCACCTCTCCAGTAACTCACAAACACGTCGTTGCCAACCTTCCCAGTTAGTCTTCCAACCCCCATTCTTCAAACTAAACGTCACTCCTAAGATCTTCAAATCAACAATCTCCTTGAATTTCCGCACATCATCATCACCACCGTCATCCACCTCTTTATCGCCATCTTTTCGTCGTTCACCATCACTTTCTCTTCTTTCACTTTCAGTTTCCCTTTCACTCTCATCAGTCCCAAACTCCATCGATCTCATCTTCATCATTCCCATCCGACCATCCAACGCATAAAGTTTACTCTTGTCTTTATTGATTTTTGCTCCCGAAACCACTTCATAATGATGTAAATGGTCTTGTGCCCTCACAAGTTCCTGTTCGTTTCCAAAAAGAATATAACAATCATCAGCATGAGCAAGAGCAGCAAGACGATAATCAGAATCCAATTCCGGTAGAATCCCTTTAATAAACCGATCTCCATGCACTGCTCTGAGGAAAGGATCCAACGTTAAAACATATAGAAGAGGGCTGAGGGGACACCCTTGACGAACTCCTGTTGGAACCGGAAAAGCAGGACCCTGGCACCCTCGAACGTTCGGAGTTACTGTAGCTCCTGTATATAACGCCTGCAAAAAAACAATAAACAACTCGGGTAGTCCATGTTGTCGTAAAACAGCCCACATATATCTTCGCTCCACTCTATCAAATGCTTTGCTCTGATCGAGCTGAAGAAGGTATAAATGTTCTTTCTCTCTTTGTAAACGATCGAAGACTTGCCGAAAAATACAAGTGGTGTGAGCCATCCGCCTTCCAGGAACTGAACTGGTCTGCCCGACACAGACAAGTTGATCAGCTATTTTCTTCAACCTATTATTTAATACCCTTGTAAGTATACGATAGTCAGAATTATTTACAGTCAAAGGTCTCCAATTTCCAAGCACAGTCGGGTCGCCACCTTTGTATAACAGACTCATCGCTCCGTGCAAAAAGCTCTTACCTACACGAGACGTCTCCAGCATTTTATTAAAGACCTCTGTTAAGATGGGAATCAGATGATCTTTAAAATCTTTATAAAAGCTATAAGGTAGGCCATCAAGTCCCGGAATAGATTTACGTCGACCAGCTTGCAAAGCTATTCGCACCTCCTCTTCTGTAAAAGGTTCAGACAATTCCCAAAAATCCTCTCTACACGTTGGTTTCTTTCCAAAAATATGCTCTAAATACCGACTAATAAAAACTTCCTCTGTTGGACAATCGGAAAGGGCATAAAATTTTTCATAATACCTGGAAACTTCCTCCGCTATATCAACTGGATCTTGAACAAAGTCATCCACCGAATCTGCTTTCCGCAACGAGAGTAAAGACTGACCGTATCGAGGTAAACGATCTTTTTGCCATTCTCCTCTCTCGATAAGTGGTCCCGATGACCTGACCACACGTGACAATTTCCTCCGTTGCCGTAGAGCCAAGCGATAACCCTTAATAATCTCTTGATTCCTATGAAGACGATCACGATCTACAGCTAAGCCCTTAGACATCCTCCATTTAGTCACCAATACATTCTGTATTGCCCGATGATAGGAAAGCAATTCACGTGTTCCATGTCTCTTCTTGGCTCGCATGGCAGCATATTTAATAGCTATTTTCGTTTTCTCCCACCAGTCCAATAGATCCATTCCAGGTTTCAGCCGCTTTTGATGTTCCAGTACCATGATTATGTCCGGTACCATATTAAAAGTCTTTAAATCCACTTCTCGAAGCCTCCACACAAATCTCCGTTTCCTTCTGATTGGCGATCCCGCAAAGGTAGCACAAAACATAGCATGATCTGACCATAAAGTAATAATAAGTTTACAAGATGTGATAGGCAAATCCGCAGGGGCCCAAATTCGATCTATTCTGCTAACCGTCAGCGGGTGATAATACGTCATTTTTGAAGTCAGCTGAGAAGGATATTTACATAAAAAACTCTCTCTGTGATGTGTAGGAAAATAATCTATCTCTCCATCCATCTGCATCCCGGTATCAACTAAAGTCAAACGGTCTTTCAAAAGAAATTTCAAATTTTTTTCTTCAATAGTCAATTGCTTCGGAACAGAAGAAGTCTTTGTAGTAACGAGGTTGCCCCTCAAATTAACCCTATCAGTCAACTCTGATCTTACGTTAAAATCCCCGATGACAAAAATGGACCGGCCAGTGTTAAGATGATCTTCGAGCAATCCCCAAAGTTCTCGTCGATGTACAGAATTCACGGGAGCGTACAAAGCACATAACCTAAATCTACTTTCAGGAACATTCATCGTCATGTTCTTTAAATTAAAATCCACAACAAGTAAATGTCCAGGTAACGGTTCGATAGTCTGCACTACCCTCAAATTAGGTTTGGATGTAAAAAGAACTGCTACACCTCCCTTCCCTTCTTCTGTTTTCAAAGACCAGCTCGATGGTCCCCACGTCCATTCCCTCTGTGCCGCGCTCCGATCTTTCGGTGTAGAAATATTCGTCTCTTGCAAAACTAAAATATCAAATTCCAGTTTAGCCAAATGATAATAAATATCCTCTCGTCTCCCCGACTGACGTAAACCCCTGCAGTTCCACGTTAGTATTTTAAAAGCCATCACAAAAATTATTAAAAAAGTAAAGGAAGACTCCACAAAATAAACGATGAAGAACTTAAACTCCTACTTTCGGTTGAACCATTGCTAGATCATCCATTTTATCCACCGCCTCCTGACATTCCGGAGGCGTGGCCATACGAGAAGGCGACTGATCAGTCATCGCCGTGATCATTTCTGAATCTTGTAAATTTACCGGAGGGTGATACTCATGTGTCTGCAAAAAAAGTTCTTGATTCGGAGGGATACCCGAAGAGTCACTCGATAAGGATATCCCTCCCGATCCCGATTGCATAGTTGTTTCTCCCTGAACAGATCCCGTACTCAACCATTCCATCCCCTCCATTCCTTCTTTACGAATTTCTGCAACATTTTTCTGACTCTCTTTATCCATATTTCCAGATGATTGCTGTTGTTCTTCCTCCATCGCAGACTGTTGTTCCCCCGTCAATTTGTGTTGTTGTTGTTGTTCCTCTTCTTCCATCATCTGCTGTGCCTCCTGTTCCCTCCTATGGTCTAATTCACAACTCACTATCGCCACCTCATCTCTCCAATAATGAAGTTTATGGTTCAAACGTTCTCGTGCGTCCTCCGAAATCGCTTTGGACCCCGAAACCTCTTGAGTAAAAAGCTGTACTTTCTCTCTTGCGGCATCCAAACGTACTTGAAGTTCATTAACAGAGAGGTCTGCTAAAGTCTTCATTTGAGCTTTTAATGATTTATTTTTTACTTTATGCTCTCCTGTCTGCTTCTTCTTAGAGACTTGCATCTTATCCTTATACTTCCGTATCGAAACACTCTGTTGTTGTGAGACGGTAGATGTCAAAACCGAGTCCTGTAAATTCTCTATCGTTCCCTCTGTCGTTCCCTCACGAAGTTCCGCTTCTCTAGTCATCGTCAATACCTGAAACCTATTAACTCCCATAATAGTTTGCAACACGGGATTATACACTCCTTGACTCACCATTCCCCTTGGACCAGTTCGGGACACCTTCTTTGCTTCTCTCCATACCCCTTCTCCATCGGTTAACTGTCTACCATTCTCATCTTGCTGTCGACTTTCTTGAGATGTTTCAGTTCCAATTCCAATTCCAAATCTGGTTTCAGGTACAGTCACTTCCATCGAAGTATCATCCATAGTGGAATCATCCATAGTAGAGTCTTGTGTCGATCGACGTAAATGAGGGTGCGAATTAATAAGTCTCTGATAAGCATCTGGGTAAAGCCGATTATAATAAGCTTCTGAGCAAAGCAAATACGAGTGCCCTTGCTGCCCACATAAATTACAAACTATCCCCACGCTACAATGAATCGCACTATGTCCTCGTTTTCCACAAGCAGAACAGAGCGGGGTAGAACAATGCTGTCTGATATGATCATACCCCCCACATTGAAAACAAGCAGGGGGTTGACCACTGTATCTTGTAATTCCCCTATCTGACCCTAAGAAAAAATACTTCGGAATATGTTTCAAATTACTCCTAGAATCTCTCTGTAAAGCAATAACTGCTTTATACTCGCCTTTCCAAATGCCCCACGCGTTAAATGACTTTTGGGGGGGCAGCAACACTTTACAATAATTACTAAGCCACCGTTCCACATCTTGTTCGGGAACATTGGTTGTTCTGAAAGCTACAGTAAGAACTCTAGATTCTCCCCGAAATAAAGGAATGACATCATAATCCCGAAGAGGATTATATTCGGACCTTACAACCTGTCGTAATTTGCCCCAAAACTTTTGATATGCCCTTTCTGAAATAAAGCAAATATCAGTCTCCTTAAAGCCCGGAGGCATTATGACCGCCAAAATATCTTCTTTTTTCACAGCTAAAAAACCCAACAAAATCTCTCCCATCATATACTCTTCAGATATTTTCTGAAAGTCAGTCCCTTTATATCGGAATCGTACAACATATCTTTGACGAGGGTCAAAATCAACCTCTTCCTCTCTCATATCAAAGAAACTTTCTAAAAACTCCTCATCTTCTTCTCGTTCCCTTTCAAAATTAAAAGGACGACGAAGAGGCTCCTGTTGCTGCCCTCCTTCTCCCTGTTGTCGAAAGGCTTCAGCTCTACTTCTAGTGTTTTGCAATATTGAAGCATAAGACGGTCCCGGAGTTGCAGACATAGGGTTATGCATAAGAGAAGAATCTTGCTCTTGCATCTGCAGATTGTGTGTCGCACTTGCTGAAGAATTGGATGAAAGTGGTTGCGACTGTAACTGTACTTGTGACTGCAGTTGTGACTGCAACTGGGACTGGGACTGGGACTGTAACCGTGTCTGTGACCGGGACCGAGACCGAGACCGTAACTGTGACCGTAACTGCGGTTGCGGCTGCGACTGCGATTGCGACTGCGACTGTGACTGTGACTGTGACTGTGATTGTAGTAGAGATTGAGATTGAGATTGAGATTGAGATTGAGATTGAGATTGAGATTGTAATTGTAAGTGCTGTTGCATTGGATGTGCCTGTGTTCGTGTTCGTGTTTGTGTTTGTAAAAATGTATCTAAATCTGTTTGTGAACCAGAACGTAATTGCGTATCTAAAGCAGCTACATCCCTTACATTACTCTCTCTAGATTGTACACCAGAAACTTGTGTAAATTCCATATTCCCATTTTCTTCAGTCCTAGAACCTCCCTGAACCTCAAATTCCATTACTTTGGAAGTTTCTCCTCTCAGGTCGGTTACTGGGGAATCCCCAGATACAGACGATCGAGATTCAACAGAATGTACAATTCCCTCTTCAGAAATAACAATAATAGATTCTTTCTGCAAGATCACTGAAGGCCTTGAAGAAAGTTCTACAGTATCAGCATTTACAACAAGAGCAGGATTTATAACATTTGTATTAATATTTGTATTTGTATTTGTCTGTATAGTTGTCGTTGTACCTGTACTTATGTCTATGTTTGTTGTCCCGTCAGAGACAAGAAATACGTCTTTTTCCTGTAAATTTCCTGTACTCACAGTTTGAACATGTCCCAGTTCAGTTTGTAAATGAATGACTGATGGTAACGAATGTCCCACTTCTGTACACAATCCTTTCATCGGAAGCGAAGATGAAGAGGAACTGAGGGACGAATCTTTTTTCCTCTTTTGTCCATGTCTCTGAGGCTTAGGCAGTAATTGTTGACCGCTAGCACCCTGAAAAGATTCTGCAGACTGCGGAGTCAATCGCCTTCGCTCTTCCGATTGCACTGCAGTAAAAGGAAAAGGACCAGAGACCCCAGTATCTACTCGACAAGTTTTTTCCTGACCTAACTTTCCCTGTATTCCACTCGATCCCTTTCCAACCGCCCCTCTATCAGTGACATTCTTAGTTTTCCCTCTCATCCTCCTCTTCCCCTGTTTCCGAATAAGATCATCATCTAAATCACTCCCCATACCTTTATCGTTCTCTGACCCAGTTAAAGAATCCACTCCTGACAAAACTTTATCACTCTCTTCTCCCTCTTCCCCCTTCCTTTCTTCCTGCCTCTTCCCTTTCTCACCCTGACTTTGACTATCAATAAAAAGTTTACGACTGACATTCTTGGAACGACTTAAACCCTCACCCATTAGCGGGAGACTCTGCAAAGCAGGGTCTCCCTGTTGAAGTAAACGAGCCTGTCGTGCCTCCGGCACCTCCGCCGTCGAAGAAACAGATAAGGGACACATCTCCGGATCACTAGCAGTCGATGAGGTCGTCATCTCAGACTCCGTCCCCACAGCAGACAATGTCCGTAATAAATATCTTCCAGCGGTCTTTCCTTGCCCAGAGGGAACCGTTTTCTGACTCGATCGATCCTGCTCCGTCTTTAACTGTTGAATTCGAACTTTCATGACGTGTATGGCCTGAGAAAGCCAAGTTACCATTTGTGCTCTCGTTAACTCCGTTTCCACCTTTCCCGTCTGATCATAAAATCCAGAAAGTCCTGTTTGCGATCCCCCTTCCAGAAAACGAAGAATATCTTTAAGTATAATCACGAATCCTTGCTCCTTTAACCAATCCGGATAAAGTTCCGTAGAAGTACGAGCCTTCCTCCCAATAACCAGTCTATCCACGATATTAAGCGATAGACTTCTAGCATAAAGGACCTTCTTGTAGAACTTGGATTTGATTGGGGTATCCCCAGTAAGATACGCCAATAAGATATCCTTCTTGTGATCCAACATACTGATAATAGCATCCTTACTCCGCTTGTCCAAAGCAACGGTAGGTACCATCGTAAGTCCCATATGGCTCAGCAGAAAAGCCCAAAACTTGACTAAGTCCATCTTACAAAGTTGTTCCGACACTAAAATTCCAAAGCCTTCAGACATAGGGCCAAACTTAAGCGTCTCCCAATCTTGCCTCAACTGAAACTCTCTGGCATTTTTCGAAGGAAGAGATGGTCCATCCAGTCCCCCAAAGGAAGATTTACTATCCACGGAACCAGCGGGAGACGCCCGATGTTCAACAGAACGCCCTTCGGCATGACCTTCAGCATGATCTTGAAATAACAACTCCAGCTCTTCCTGTGAAAGTCCATCAAAAGGTTGAGAAGGTTGAGAAAATTGCAAAGCGTCTTCCTTTTCTTCCAACAAAGGAAGTTGAGCTTGAGATTGATCTTGCCTTTCTCTTTTCTTTTTCTTTTTCCTCACCGGTTGGTCTTCAGGAGACGAAGCGACGGTTATATATTCCTCAACTTGGGTATCCTGGGTATCCTGGGCATGCTTAGATACAGACGTTAACATCTCCGCCCCATCTGACTCCTTCTTAGAATCACGGGGAGATTTGCCCAAACCCATTTGCACTTCCAAAAAAGTATCGTAATGACGACCCTCCTCTTTTCCCGACCGTCTTAAATCATGCATTCGTAGAGTTGTTTTTGAACAAAAAGGAAACACAGGTGACAAAGCATCGTCCTTCATCAAAGGCCCCTCTGAAAAACCAGAACTAACTGACTCGCCAGATGTGGAAACCTGAAAACCAGCCGGCGACACGCCAACAGAGGCAACATCTGGATGTCCAGATGTTGGAACATCTGGATCAGCGGGCGAGGGTGCGACATCTGGAACATCTGGATGGCCAGATGTGCGAACATCTGGATCTCCGGGTGGGGCCACAACATCTGGATGGACAGTTGTTGGAACATCTGGATCTTCGGGTGGGGCCACAACATCTGGAACATCAGGGCGGCCAGATGTGAAAGTGCCATCTGGGCCCACACAGCGCCTCCCGGCACCCTTATCTTCATCCAAAACAATCCTAGCACTAAAACAGGCAGTGGTAACATCTGTATTCCTATCTTCAACTATCGCAACATCTGGAACATCATCAGCACCCGACAGCATCGGAGAGCTACTCACCGCACTTCCATGGATGCCTCCTGTCTGCAAGATACCTTCTAATACTTGAGTTGCTTGAAGGGATTCCATTTCAGACGATGCGAGCAGCAATTCTTTTTCTGACGATGCGAGCAACAGTTCTTTTTCTGACGATGCGATAGGCTTCACTTTCAGGCCTTCTTCTTGCAGGCCTCTGTTGAAATGTTCCATAGACACTGAAGAAAAACGATCTTCTGGGTCCCCCCCAGCCGGGGGGGCCTCCATCCCAGACTCTTTTCGAGGGGACCGCTCTCCTCTACAAAGATCCAGTCAAAAATCCAAAAAAGAAAAACTTTAAACTTGCCAAAGCCAGGAAAAAGTAAAAAGTTTTCAGGAGCCTCCAACAAACACAACCTCTCCCTCCAACTGTTAGGTTTAGGTTTAGGTTTAGGTTTAGGTTTAGGAAAATAGATTTTAGGAAAATAGATTTTTATTTAATAATAACCATTCTACAACAAACTGTAAACAACAAATTCCAAGATGCATAATTACGATTGAAACAATAAATACAGTTAATATATACATACATATATACATACATACATATTACATATTAATATAGGCATCTAAATATTTCTAGCATTAAATATCACCATTAAATATTAACATTAAGCATAAAGCATTAAGCATCAAGCATCGACATAAATGTAAGCCATCAACATTCAGGCTGTTCATGTTTCAAACTTTATTAACTTTATTAACTTTATTAACTTTATTAACTGTATTAACTTTATTAACTTTATTCATTATTAACTATTAACTATGAACTATGAACTATCAACTATTAACTATCAACTTTTCACTTTTTACTAATTAAGGAAATAAAAGAAAAAGAAAAAGAAGAATTAAGTTATACAACAGATGTCTATCCAACTTGAGAGAAGTCAAGGTAGGAAGCAATTATATCTGACTTCAAGGAACTGGCGGGTTGATCTCATGAAACCACCTCCACCTGCTCAGCCACTTCACGCCCTTCATCCTCTTTTCTTCCCACCTTTTAATTTTCGCCAAATAATCTGTTACAGTATGTACCGTTTCAACTAAGGGTACTGCCTTTTTGGTATACACCTCCTCCCTTCTGTTTTTCATCACAGTACTAACAAAGATAAGATTCACTAACCTAACCAGTGCCCAAGGAACCTTAATACCAGCCTTCTCACCCCGACAGCCCCCCTGCTCCCTGGGATTCCCAAACCCTTCTGTCGGCTCCAATCCCGAGACAATCGTTTCCCAGTGTTGTGATATCAGAAAAGGCCATTGCAATGCTCTGGCTACTCCTGCCCACGACCTCCTTACAGCTACACACTCCTTCACAACATGGGGGATGGTCTCAGGAATGTTGGTATGTGGATTCAAAGACCTACAAAGCACCCTGGGGCAACGCTGTTGATCTTCTGTCGCCCCAAACTTTTTACTTCCCACATATAATATCTGATGGTAAGTCCTCCAACGAAGATCCCGTAGGGCATAAGGTATGGTCCGGTCACCGAAGGTGGGGATAGGAAAGATCTGGTTCCTCAAATACGAAGAAAGCGTCTCCTTCTTCCGTCTCTCTTCATCATAGGGTACCAACCGACTTCGGTGCATAACAGTCCAGTACAACTTTCCGGTAACTCCTTTAGTTCCCGGGCTAGTTCCCTTGACTTCTGAGGCTTCGATGCCATGTTTCTGTATCCCCTTTGCTACCTCAACCATAAAGTCAGGAAGCTGTACTTTCATCGAAGCCGTCAAGCGGGTCGGCAGAGAGCCTTCTTTCCACCATCGTTTTGCCCATCTGGTGTCTACCCAACTGTCCATAAAGAACTGTCTGGTGTACATTTCTTGCGTAATCAAGCCCGTCGCATTCTGCTGCCAAGTTCCACAGTTAAAAACTAGAAAGATGGATAGGAACCACAGTCCAATCTCCGGTAACCCAAGACCTCCTTCTCCGTGTCCTCTCTGAACGACTACTCTCGCAAGCGGTAAGTGGAGCGTCCCGAAAATCCACTTAAAAACCGCTCTGGTGATGATGGTTACTGTAGATTCCGGCGGAGGGTAAACTGTCGCTAGGTAATTGCCAGCTGGAATGCAATATATGGTAAAATATTGAACTTTTTGTGCTGTGGATAATCTCCATGTCTTCCACCTGTCCAGTCTTTCCAACACTCGCTGTTGCCATACAATCCAATTATCCCTCCAGCCATCAGCTCTCAAAGAAAAGGTGACTCCCAGGATCTTCAGAGACAGCATCCCCGTTCCTGTCCCGCTCGCTCCTTCGTCGTCATGCTGTCTGTTCTCCTTTCCTTCTACCTGTCCTTCCAGCTCCTCACGGTCTCTATGATCCTTCTCCGTAGGCACCATGGGAGTCACTTCCATTCTTCCCGTCCGCCCGTCGAGATCGTAAATCTGACTTTTAAGCTCGTTCACCTTTGCTCCGGAAACAATTTCGTAGCGCCGTAAATGTTCTCGCACCTTTAGCAGTTCCTCTGTGTTCCGGAGGATGACGTAACAATCGTCAGCGTGGGCTAGACTGGTGATGCGATACTCCGGACAACCGTGGGGAAAAATTCCTCTGATGAACCGATCTCTCTGCAACGCCCTAAGAAGAGGATCTAGTGTCAAGACGTACAGGAGAGGACTGAGAGGGCATCCTTGTCTAACCCCCGTGGGTACTGGAAATGGCGACCCTCGACACCCTCCGACGTTTGGTGTAACCTGCGCGTTCATGTAAAGTGCCTGTAGGAGCTTGATCAGCTGTTCTGGCAATCCATGGAATTTTAAAACAGCCCACATGTAGCCTCTGTCAACCCGGTCAAACGCTTTACTCTGGTCCAGCTGCAATATGCATAGATGTTCCTTTTCTTGCTGCAACCGGTCAAAAATCTGTCTGAAAACACAGGTGGTATGCCCCATTCTCCTTCCGGGTACAGAGCTGGTTTGTCCAACCTGCACTAGTGCATTAGCCAGTTTTTTCAACCTATTATTGAGGACCCTTGCTAGTATCCTGTAATCGGTGTTGTTAACCGTGATGGGTCTCCAGTTGCCTATCAGAGTCGGATCTCCTCCTTTGTACAATAGACTCATTGATCCGTGTAAAAAACTCCATCCCACCCTCGCCCTCTGCAGCATCTCATTAAAGACCTCCGTCAAGATGGGAACTAAGTGATCTTTAAAGTTCTTATAGAACCCATACGGTAACCCATCCGGTCCCGGCTTAGAGTTACGTTTACCCGCCTGAATGGCTCGCTGGATTTCTTCTTGCTCGAAGGGCCGAGAGAGTTCGCAAAGATCTTCTTCGTTTGGCGGTAACGGTTTCTGCCCAAAGGCACTTTCTAGATAGGACTGAATGCGTACTTCATCAGGAGAGGTTTCCGAAACCGCGTAAAATTCTCTATAAAATCTAGAGACCTCTTCTGCTATCTCGACCGGTTCTTGAAGTAGTCCATCTGACGGACCTCCTTTTAACGCGGACAGAGTCTGGTTGTATCGAGGCAGGCGATCTTTTTGCCATTCTCCCTTCTCAATTAACGGCCCCGATGCTCTAGCCACCCGTGCCATATGACGCCGTCGACGTTGGGTAAGGCGGTAAGTTTTAATAACTTCTTGATTGCGTCGAAGCCGTTCATTGTCAACGTCAAGGCCCTTGTTCATTCTCCATCTGCATGCAAGTATGTTCTGGATCGCTCTGTGATATTGTGACAGTTCATAACTGCCCTGCACTCTCCTGGCCCGAACCGAAGCATATCGTATGGCATCTTTCGTCCTTTCCCACCAATCGAGGACATCCATCCCAGACTTTATACGCTTCTGGCATTCAAGCGTCAGAACAATTTCCGGTTCCATCCGAAAGGTCCTGAGGTCCGCTTCACTGAGTCGCCAAGCTGGTTTGTGATTCCTCCTATTGGGTTGTCCTGCAAATAATACTTGAAGAATAGCGTGGTCTGACCACGGCGTCAAAATAATCTTACATCCCGTAAGGGGGAGAGCCGCTGGGGCCCATATTCTGTCCAGCCTGCTTGTCGACAGAGGGTGATAATAAGTCATCTTACACCCTAAGGTTGCTGTGAATTTACGTCGGAACGTTGCCCGGTGATGCGTAGGGAGAAAATCTAATTCCCCATCATTCTGTAGCCCCGCATCCATCAAGCCAAGGCGATCTTTAAGAAGGGCTTTCAGTCTTTTTTCCTCCATTGTCAGCTGTTTAAATACGAGGGCAGACGTTCCCATTTGAGCACCGGCTCTCAAATTAATTCTATCCTCTCGCTCGGAGCGAACATTGAAATCTCCCGCCACGAGTAGAGCCCTCTTTGTACCAATATGATCCTCCAATGTTTGCCACAGTTGTCGTCTATGAATTGCCTTCACAGGAGCATAGAGGGCACACAACCTAAACTTGCTTTCTAACGCTTTTGCCGGGTTTTTAAGATTGAAGTCCACTATTATAAGATGACCCGGCATAGCATCGATGGTCCTCACAACTTTAAGATCAGGATTGCATAAGAAGAGAACCGCGACACCTCCCGTTCCTTCCTCTTCTTTCAAAGACCAAATTGAAGGCCCCCAAGTCCAGGAATTCTGCGCTGCACTCCTCTCCCTAGGAGTACTAATATTAGTTTCTTGCAGGACAAAAACATCAGCCTTTAGCCTCCTAATGTGGTAATAAACATCTTCTCTCCTCACCGACTGCCGTAGCCCTCTACAATTCCAGGTAAGTATGTTCAACTCCATTGGTATTGTTAATGAATATAAGATAGCAGCAATAGCAATAAAACCATAAGCCATCTTAAATCCAGTTCCATTGAACTTATCGACTGTCATTTTATCTTTCCTCTTCCTATTCTTTTCCTACAAACCTCGCCGGTCTTCCTCCGTGCCTTCCACTACAGTTTCTAAACTCATCGTCTCCACCTCCTCCTGCGGATCAGGAGGCGTGGCCTTACATGGAAATGACGCGCACGGCGTCAAAATGTTTCCCCTTGAGTCGGGTAAGCTAACAGGAGGAGGATACTCGTGCTGTTGAGGAACCTTTTCCTGGTCAGGAGGAGAGTCAGACTGGTCGTCTGTCACAGGGTTCTTTTCCACCAATGATATTCCACTTATCCACTCCATCGATTCTGTCTTCCCTCCTTCAAGGTCCTCGCTTATCTCTGCAATTCGCTCTCTAATTTGTTCATGTCTTTGTCCATCTGTATACATAGGTATCTGTTCCTGGTTCTGTGTGTCTCCCTGGTTCAGCATCGCCTCCTGTTCTGGCGCTTCTTCCACCATCATCATCTGGGAGTCACTTAACGGTTCCTCGGTAAGGTTTGGGTCTCGGTCCCTTCTTCTAGCCAGTTCACGTTGTATGCAGGTAACCTCATCTCTCCAATAATGCTCCTTTTGACTTAAACGTAGTTGTACCTCCTCAGATGCACCTTCTGCAGCGGAAAGTGCTTGGGTCACCTTTTGGATCTTTTCGTTGAGTTCTTCAGAAATTACCTGGAGTTCCTTTTCTGTAAGGTTTTCGTATGTACGGAATATGGCTTTCTTCGACTCTTTCCTTGACTCTTTCCTTGACTCTTTCCTCATCTTAGGTTTCTCCGATCCCGCCTTTCTATCAGTCTGCATGTCATCTCTTTGTTTTTGTTCCGGGTTGATACATGATCCGGTAGTAAAGGAGGCCAGAGGCGTATCTTGCGTACCTTCCTCTTCTGTCACATTCAAGGCTTCAAATCGGTTGCTGACCATCGTTCGTATCGGGTTATACACTCCCCGTCTTACCCTGCCTCTAAGGACATCGTGCGAAGTCCTCTTTACCTCCTGCCAACCCCCTTCATGTAAACATTCGTTACTGTCCTTCTCCCCGTGTTTTGCAGTAGCACCCTCTGAAAATTGGCTAGTCGATGAATCCTCATCTGTTCGATTTAAATGAGGGTGACAGCGAACGAGTTTTGAGTACGAGTTTGGATACCACTTGTTATAATGCGCGTCGGGACACAGAAGGTACGTGTGGCCTTGGCGGCCACAAAGGTTACAGACCACTCCAGTTGTACATTGTGTGGAGTTATGGCCCCTCCTCCCACAGACAGAACACAAAGGTGTGGCACAGTGTTGCCTAATATGGTCAAACCCCCCACATTGGAAGCATGCTGGGGGTTGCCCACTGTACCTGGTGATCCCTCTATCTCCTCCCAGAAAAAAATATTTAGGAATATGTTGTAGTTTACTCCTGAAATCTCTTTGCAAAGAGACGACAGTCTTATATTCTCCTTTCCAAATGCCCCACGAATTGAGGGCCTTTTGGGGGGGTAACAACACCTTGCAAAATCTGCCCAGCCATTGTTCCACATCCTCTGCTGGAATATTTGTCGTTCTGAATGCCACCGTCAGAACCCTCGATTCTCCTCGGAAGAGGGGAATAATGTCATAGTCACCAAAGGGATTCGGGGTCGACCTCATGATTTCTCTCAACCTCCCCCAACCCTTCTGGTATCCTCGTTCTGACACAAAACAAACATCGGTTTCCCTAAGCCCCGGCGGCATGATAACTGCCAGTATGTCGCCTCGTGGAATTCCCATTATCCCTAAAAGCACCTCCTCTATCATGTATTCTTCTGTGAGCTTTTGTGGATCTGAGCCTTTATACCTGAACCGAATAACAAATCTTTGCCTCGGATCAAATTCTCCATCTTCTCTCATATTGAAGAAATCCTCTAAGAATTCTTCATCCTCCAGTCTCTCCTTTTCAAAATCCGTCCGACGGCGGGGGGGTTCTCCATCCGTTTCCCCCTCCCTCCGTGATCCCGGGTCCCTTGGCCTCCTACCGGTTCCCCTCAACATGTCTGCATAAGACGTTCCTGCGCTCCCAACGGAAGGTGTGTGGGCTGGTAAGGATTCGCTAGAACCCGTTGTTAGAGGTTCCCTAGAATCTGTTGTTAAAGATTCTCTAAAACTTGCTGCTGAAACCTTAGGCATTGCGTCAGGAAGAGTATTACTCGTAGGTAACCTAGGTGTTGTTACAGTTACTCCCGGGTTTCTAGGAACCGGTAGGACCACATCCCTCTTAGGTTCTCCTTGGTTTCCCAATGCTATCCCCACTGGCGTACCTTGTGACACATCAGCATCTCCTACTCCAATTCCCAAACCTTGGGCTCCCTTTTCAACCCTAACCGTGCATACCGATATTTGTGTATCACGTTCCCGCTTTCCGTTTGTCTCTGATGTTACATGATTGGAAGGATCCTCCTGCAAGATCACTGAAGTTCCTGCAGAAGGATTTACATATGTCTCAAATGTCTCATGTATGTTTTCTTTACTCACAGGTCCTGTATTAAGTCGCAGTTCAATCAATTCCGAATCCGTGTCCATGACGAAGTTCCCTATCGAGATATCTTCAGTCGTCACAGGTAAGTTTCCTTGCACGGTGATCAGAAGGGAGTCCTGTTCTGATTGCATGTCTGTCTGCATCGGTAGAACTGTCTCGTTCATAGTCCTAGTCATTGAGGTCAAGCTAACAGCTTCTCCCTTCCCTTCAGATGACAGGCTGGTCTGTGCTGTATCGGGAAGAGAAAGAACACCCGAAGACCCAGTATCCACTTGCAAAACATTCCCCCGCAGGGGTGCCTTGTCCCTAAAGTTTAATTCCCTGCTCTCCTTCCTTCTCCCCTCCCTTCTCCCCTCCCTCTGCGGCTTCCCTTCACATCTCTCCGAAGAAACTACTTCCTTTCTCTTAATATCCCTATCTGATATACATCCACCTTCCTTAGTAGGGGCTAACTCCATCTCCTCTTCTTCCTCCTCTTCCCTTTCGGAACTAGAGAGAGATTCTATGCCAGATAAGCCAGATAACCCCCCGCTGTCCTCATCTCCTCCCTCTCCTTCCTTTTCAGTCCCCTTTTCATCTTTCATCCCTCTCTCTCCTTTCTTCCTACGTCCCTCTTCATCTTCTAGAAAGAGCCTCTTATCCACAGAACAGAAACGACCGTGACCCTCACCCCTTTGCGGGAGACTCTGCGAAGCAGAGTCTCCCTGGCGACACATTCGGGCATCTTGTGCTGCTATCATGGCAGATAATTCAGCATGCGATGGAATCGTCACAGGATTAGCCAGCTGAGTCGTATCCGTCATCATCTTAGACACAGTTTTCCGTTCAAGCCTTCCTTTCCTGGGCGCGACACTCCTTCCAGTCGACGTCTCCGCCTCTCCCTTTAGTCGTTGAACACGGACTTTGAAAACATGCAACACTTGGACGCACCAGTATATCAAATCTTTTTGTGTCATTTCTGTCGCTCTCTTGCCAGGTTCGTCAAGAAATCCCGTGCCTTCCGCCGGCGGTCTTTCTTCAGCACGACGACAGATACCTTTGAGAAGTTTCGTAAGTCCCTCCTCCGTCAACCAGGAGGGATAGGTCTCCGTCGAAGTACGACTCCGACGTCCTATGACAAGCCTATCAACGATGTTGATCGATAGGGATCTGGCATAAAGAAGATTTTGCGGCGGCGGCTCTTGTCCGGTTTCCTCTCCATCAGTAAGATAGGTAAACAACACCTCCTTTTGTTTATCAAGCAAGTCTATCATCGAGTCCTTGCTTCTCTTAGTTAACGAAGGCGTGGGTACCATCACCCATCCCACATGAGTCAACAGAAAACCCCAGAACTTTGCCAAATCGAGCTTATTCATTTGTTCTGGAACCAAAAGGTCCAGACCCTTAGACATGGGACCAAACTTTATCTTCTCCCAGGCATTAGTCAATTGGATCTCTCTAACATTCCGGACAGCATTAGATTCTATCCCTGGGGTTCCACATTCCATAGACAGGGCCGGAGACAAGTCCCCGATTCCAACCCCCTGTTTTGCTATACTCGTATTTTGCTCCTCTGAGAGCTGTCCATAAATATGTGTAGAACAATCTTCTTGTTCAAGACTCTGGGAAGACTGTCGGTCTGCATGTTCTCGGGCACCCTGTGAAGTTCGGGCCGAGTGAGATTCTTGCCCTTGCTTCTGCTTCTTTTTAGCCGGTTGTTCCTCCGGGGACGAACTGTGGT
Organism: Eublepharis macularius; assembly: GCF_028583425.1. Classification (NCBI taxonomy): domain Eukaryota; kingdom Metazoa; phylum Chordata; class Lepidosauria; order Squamata; family Eublepharidae; genus Eublepharis; species Eublepharis macularius. The sequence continues at coordinate 189,119,258 of NC_072792.1, forward strand.
CAATGACACCCTTAGAACATTTCGTTCGGGAGGAAGGGACGATGTTTGAAGAGTCTTCATCGACTTGTGCCAGTTTGAATAAGTCCTCATAAACGTGGACCTTGTGTGTCTCTTTCAGTATTATATCAAGAAATCTGTCCTTCTGTTTAAGGAGTTTAGCACGCCGTTCAAGGTCCAGACAATCCACTAGGTGTTTATCCACATTTTGAATGGAAATTTCCGTTTCTTTTAGCTGGTAACGAGCTTTACGTAGTCCCTCGGCCCATCTTTGCCTTTCCTCTTCGGGCTCTCGGGGTAAGTCTGTGTTAGAGGAGACGATGTCTTTCTCCACGGGGATCTCCGAAGGAACAGGTTCCGATTTTGCTCTACAAGCTATAGGGGACTTAGCTAAATCCATCACCTCGTCAAGATAACGGTCCATACGCCGCTGAGAAAAATCATCCCCCTTTCCCAGGACAAAGGAATCCTTCGATTGTTTATAAGCTGCTCTTTGGCGTTGGATAACAGCGACATCAATAGAGTCAACCCGGGAAACACGGCCAAGATCGAGGTCGGAGTCAGAGGTAAGAATAAATTCAACTTCACTCCCTTGGTCGGGGCAGAGTCTTGACCGCCGTATGTCTTCCTGAAATTTGGTGCTGTGGGAGGGGCCCCCTGTCTGTTTAAGGGCCTGTCCTTGTTTCTCCATTTGCACAGCAGCTGTTATCGGAAGTCTATCTCGGCTTTTAATAGATTGCATATCTGGTTCAGCCGTGTCAACATCTGGGTCAGCAAGCGGGTCCATCACATCACAACACACTGGTGTGTCAGAATGAGGAATGGGAGTAGAGGTCTCCTCGGGAGTAAGGACCTGTGTAATAAAGTTCTCAGTCTTCTGGGCCTCCTGAGTTATAAAGGTCTCCTCATGAGTAAGTACATGTGTAACAGCGTCCCCAGCATTCAGGGTTTTCGTAGGAGCAAAGGTCTCCTCGTGAGTAAGGACACGTGTAACAGCCTTCCCAGCATTCAGGATTTGCATAGGAGTAAAGGTCTCCTCGTGAGTAAGGACACGTGTAAGCACCTCCCTAGCATTCAGGATTTGCATAGGAGCAAAGGTCTCCTCGTGAGTAAGGACACGTGTAACAGCCTCCCCAATATTCAGGTCCTGCTTAGGAGCAGAGGTCTCCTCATGAGTAAGGACAGGTGTAACAGCTTCCCCAGCATTCAATTTTTGCATAGGAGCAGAGGTCTCCTCGCGAGTAAGGACACGTGTAACGGCCTCCCCAGCATTCAGGATTTGAATAGGAGTGAAGGTCTCCTCGTGAGTAAGGGCAAGTGTAACGGCCTCCCCAGCATTCAAGTTTCGCTTAGGCGCAGAGGTCTCCTCGCGAGTAAGGACACATGTAACAGTCTCCCCCACATTCAGGCCTTGCATAGGAGGAAAGGTCTCCTCACGAGTAAGTACACGTGTAACAGCCTTCCCAGAGTCCAGGGCGTTCTTAGAAGAAAAGGTCTCCTTCAAACTCTCACCCACCACGTCCAGGGCCAGGTCATCCCCAGACCCCTCTAAGGTTACAGCGGCCTCTCCTGTTGCTTGTTCCATTGAAAGCAATAGGGAAAAGGAATCCTCCTTTAAAGCGGCAGGGGTCTTCTGGGAGGGGTCAAAACCCAAACTGGGGGTCTGGTCTATATTCCCCAGGGGCCCTCGAACATCCTTACTGTCTGTGACGTCAGAAGGCACGACTCCCAAAGCGGATGGCAGCAGATGAAGTTGGAAGCCTTTTTCTTGTAGGCCATGCTGGGAAGCATGGTCTCCATTGTCTCCATTGTCTTCTATAGGCAAAAATTCGATCTCAATTTGGGGGTCCCCCCCAGGAGGGGGGCCCTCCATATTCGCACCCCCTGATGGGGGTACCCTTAGGAACAAACTCTGACCAAAATTGAAATTTTTCTGAGAGATATAATAGGTAAAAAAAGCGAAAATCCAAACCAGGAAGTGAGAGCTCCTTGATCGCACGTCTGCTATTCAAGGTGGGTAGGGTTAGGGTTAGGGTTAGGGTTAGGGTTAGGGTTAGGGTTAGGGTTAGGGTTAGGGTTAGGGTTAGGGTTAGGGTTAGGGTTAGGGTTAGGGTTAGGGTTAGGGTTAGGGTTAGGGTTAGGAAAATAAAGATTTTAGGAAAATAAAGATTTTTATTTAAGTTATCCATCCTACAGTTAGGGTTAGGGTTAGGGTTAGGGTTAGGGTTAGGGTTAGGGTTAGGAAAATAAAGATTTTTTTTTTTTTAGGAAAATAAAGATTTTTATTTAAGTTAGGGTTAGGGTTAGGGTTAGGGTTAGGGTTAGGGTTAGGGTTAGGGTTAGGGTTAGGGTTAGGGTTAGGGTTAGGGTTAGGGTTAGGGTTAGGGTTAGGGTTAGGGTTAGGGTTAGGGTTAGGGTTAGGGTTAGGGTTAGGGTTAGGGTTAGGGTTAGGGTTAGGGTTAGGGTTAGGGTTAGGGTTAGGGTTAGGGTTAGGGTTAGGGTTAGGGTTAGGGTTAGGGTTAGGGTTAGGGTTAGGGTTAGGGTTAGGGTTAGGGTTAGGGTTAGGGTTAGGGTTAGGGTTAGGGTTAGGGTTAGGGTTAGGGTTAGGGTTAGGGTTAGGGTTAGGGTTAGGGTTAGGGTTAGGGTTAGGGTTAGGGTTAGGGTTAGGGTTAGGGTTAGGGTTAGGGTTAGGGTTAGGGTTAGGGTTAGGGTTAGGGTTAGGGTTAGGGTTAGGGTTAGGGTTAGGGTTAGGGTTAGGGTTAGGGTTAGGGTTAGGGTTAGGGTTAGGGTTAGGGTTAGGGTTAGGGTTAGGGTTAGGGTTAGGGTTAGGGTTAGGGTTAGGGTTAGGGTTAGGGTTAGGGTTAGGGTTAGGGTTAGGGTTAGGGTTAGGGTTAGGGTTAGGGTTAGGGTTAGGGTTAGGGTTAGGGTTAGGGTTAGGGTTAGGGTTAGGGTTAGGGTTAGGGTTAGGGTTAGGGTTAGGGTTAGGGTTAGGGTTAGGGTTAGGGTTAGGGTTAGGGTTAGGGTTAGGGTTAGGGTTAGGGTTAGGGTTAGGGTTAGGGTTAGGGTTAGGGTTAGGGTTAGGGTTAGGGTTAGGGTTAGGGTTAGGGTTAGGGTTAGGGTTAGGGTTAGGGTTAGGGTTAGGGTTAGGGTTAGGGTTAGGGTTAGGGTTAGGGTTAGGGTTAGGGTTAGGGTTAGGGTTAGGGTTAGGGTTAGGGTTAGGGTTAGGGTTAGGGTTAGGGTTAGGGTTAGGGTTAGGGTTAGGGTTAGGGTTAGGGTTAGGGTTAGGGTTAGGGTTAGGGTTAGGGTTAGGGTTAGGGTTAGGGTTAGGGTTAGGGTTAGGGTTAGGGTTAGGGTTAGGGTTAGGGTTAGGGTTAGGGTTAGGGTTAGGGTTAGGGTTAGGGTTAGGGTTAGGGTTAGGGTTAGGGTTAGGGTTAGGGTTAGGGTTAGGGTTAGGGTTAGGGTTAGGGTTAGGGTTAGGGTTAGGGTTAGGGTTAGGGTTAGGGTTAGGGTTAGGGTTAGGGTTAGGGTTAGGGTTAGGGTTAGGGTTAGGGTTAGGGTTAGGGTTAGGGTTAGGGTTAGGGTTAGGGTTAGGGTTAGGGTTAGGGTTAGGGTTAGGGTTAGGGTTAGGGTTAGGGTTAGGGTTAGGGTTAGGGTTAGGGTTAGGGTTAGGGTTAGGGTTAGGGTTAGGGTTAGGGTTAGGGTTAGGGTTAGGGTTAGGGTTAGGGTTAGGGTTAGGGTTAGGGTTAGGGTTAGGGTTAGGGTTAGGGTTAGGGTTAGGGTTAGGGTTAGGGTTAGGGTTAGGGTTAGGGTTAGGGTTAGGGTTAGGGTTAGGGTTAGGGTTAGGGTTAGGGTTAGGGTTAGGGTTAGGGTTAGGGTTAGGGTTAGGGTTAGGGTTAGGGTTAGGGTTAGGGTTAGGGTTAGGGTTAGGGTTAGGGTTAGGGTTAGGGTTAGGGTTAGGGTTAGGGTTAGGGTTAGGGTTAGGGTTAGGGTTAGGGTTAGGGTTAGGGTTAGGGTTAGGGTTAGGGTTAGGGTTAGGGTTAGGGTTAGGGTTAGGGTTAGGGTTAGGGTTAGGGTTAGGGTTAGGGTTAGGGTTAGGGTTAGGGTTAGGGTTAGGGTTAGGGTTAGGGTTAGGGTTAGGGTTAGGGTTAGGGTTAGGGTTAGGGTTAGGGTTAGGGTTAGGGTTAGGGTTAGGGTTAGGGTTAGGGTTAGGGTTAGGGTTAGGGTTAGGGTTAGGGTTAGGGTTAGGGTTAGGGTTAGGGTTAGGGTTAGGGTTAGGGTTAGGGTTAGGGTTAGGGTTAGGGTTAGGGTTAGGGTTAGGGTTAGGGTTAGGGTTAGGGTTAGGGTTAGGGTTAGGGTTAGGGTTAGGGTTAGGGTTAGGGTTAGGGTTAGGGTTAGGGTTAGGGTTAGGGTTAGGGTTAGGGTTAGGGTTAGGGTTAGGGTTAGGGTTAGGGTTAGGGTTAGGGTTAGGGTTAGGGTTAGGGTTAGGGTTAGGGTTAGGGTTAGGGTTAGGGTTAGGGTTAGGGTTAGGGTTAGGGTTAGGGTTAGGGTTAGGGTTAGGGTTAGGGTTAGGGTTAGGGTTAGGGTTAGGGTTAGGGTTAGGGTTAGGGTTAGGGTTAGGGTTAGGGTTAGGGTTAGGGTTAGGGTTAGGGTTAGGGTTAGGGTTAGGGTTAGGGTTAGGGTTAGGGTTAGGGTTAGGGTTAGGGTTAGGGTTAGGGTTAGGGTTAGGGTTAGGGTTAGGGTTAGGGTTAGGGTTAGGGTTAGGGTTAGGGTTAGGGTTAGGGTTAGGGTTAGGGTTAGGGTTAGGGTTAGGGTTAGGGTTAGGGTTAGGGTTAGGGTTAGGGTTAGGGTTAGGGTTAGGGTTAGGGTTAGGGTTAGGGTTAGGGTTAGGGTTAGGGTTAGGGTTAGGGTTAGGGTTAGGGTTAGGGTTAGGGTTAGGGTTAGGGTTAGGGTTAGGGTTAGGGTTAGGGTTAGGGTTAGGGTTAGGGTTAGGGTTAGGGTTAGGGTTAGGGTTAGGGTTAGGGTTAGGGTTAGGGTTAGGGTTAGGGTTAGGGTTAGGGTTAGGGTTAGGGTTAGGGTTAGGGTTAGGGTTAGGGTTAGGGTTAGGGTTAGGGTTAGGGTTAGGGTTAGGGTTAGGGTTAGGGTTAGGGTTAGGGTTAGGGTTAGGGTTAGGGTTAGGGTTAGGGTTAGGGTTAGGGTTAGGGTTAGGGTTAGGGTTAGGGTTAGGGTTAGGGTTAGGGTTAGGGTTAGGGTTAGGGTTAGGGTTAGGGTTAGGGTTAGGGTTAGGGTTAGGGTTAGGGTTAGGGTTAGGGTTAGGGTTAGGGTTAGGGTTAGGGTTAGGGTTAGGGTTAGGGTTAGGGTTAGGGTTAGGGTTAGGGTTAGGGTTAGGGTTAGGGTTAGGGTTAGGGTTAGGGTTAGGGTTAGGGTTAGGGTTAGGGTTAGGGTTAGGGTTAGGGTTAGGGTTAGGGTTAGGGTTAGGGTTAGGGTTAGGGTTAGGGTTAGGGTTAGGGTTAGGGTTAGGGTTAGGGTTAGGGTTAGGGTTAGGGTTAGGGTTAGGGTTAGGGTTAGGGTTAGGGTTAGGGTTAGGGTTAGGGTTAGGGTTAGGGTTAGGGTTAGGGTTAGGGTTAGGGTTAGGGTTAGGGTTAGGGTTAGGGTTAGGGTTAGGGTTAGGGTTAGGGTTAGGGTTAGGGTTAGGGTTAGGGTTAGGGTTAGGGTTAGGGTTAGGGTTAGGGTTAGGGTTAGGGTTAGGGTTAGGGTTAGGGTTAGGGTTAGGGTTAGGGTTAGGGTTAGGGTTAGGGTTAGGGTTAGGGTTAGGGTTAGGGTTAGGGTTAGGGTTAGGGTTAGGGTTAGGGTTAGGGTTAGGGTTAGGGTTAGGGTTAGGGTTAGGGTTAGGGTTAGGGTTAGGGTTAGGGTTAGGGTTAGGGTTAGGGTTAGGGTTAGGGTTAGGGTTAGGGTTAGGGTTAGGGTTAGGGTTAGGGTTAGGGTTAGGGTTAGGGTTAGGGTTAGGGTTAGGGTTAGGGTTAGGGTTAGGGTTAGGGTTAGGGTTAGGGTTAGGGTTAGGGTTAGGGTTAGGGTTAGGGTTAGGGTTAGGGTTAGGGTTAGGGTTAGGGTTAGGGTTAGGGTTAGGGTTAGGGTTAGGGTTAGGGTTAGGGTTAGGGTTAGGGTTAGGGTTAGGGTTAGGGTTAGGGTTAGGGTTAGGGTTAGGGTTAGGGTTAGGGTTAGGGTTAGGGTTAGGGTTAGGGTTAGGGTTAGGGTTAGGGTTAGGGTTAGGGTTAGGGTTAGGGTTAGGGTTAGGGTTAGGGTTAGGGTTAGGGTTAGGGTTAGGGTTAGGGTTAGGGTTAGGGTTAGGGTTAGGGTTAGGGTTAGGGTTAGGGTTAGGGTTAGGGTTAGGGTTAGGGTTAGGGTTAGGGTTAGGGTTAGGGTT